>NC_135786.1:156436785-156759642 GCF_051106095.1 Pogona vitticeps | reverse complement strand
ATAATTGATTTTGAAAAACTTTTACCATAGTGACAGCTATCTATTTTTGGGGCACTGGAAGTAGAACTGTAATTATTTACTTACTGGCAAGAAATATGTTGTTTGGCACAGTAAGTCACACTAGAGTAGGCCCACTGAATCAGTGGAGAATAGATGAGTTAACTACACTGATTCCATTGATTTAAATAGCCGTACTCTAGTTGTGATGTACTCTGGCATAGTAAGTTGAAACTAGAAGAGATTATTTGAATCAATGGAATGGATGAAGGAGTTGACTAACTAAATCCCTACTGATTCAGTGAGCCTACTCCAGTGTGACTTACCGTACCAAGTAACAAGATTTCAGCCAAAGTACCTTTTGAACTTCTGGTTATACTGACTGTTGTTAAGTCATGCCTGTTTAGGCAGGCATGATCTTCCTAAAAGTGCTGAAAGACCCATGGATAGTAATAGTGAAATGGTTGTTCAACATTCCAATCACCTGGATTTCTCCTTAACTGAAGTCTTAATGTGAACTGAGTTCTGTTCTCCTAGGTAAAGTACTAATAGCACTGAAAACATTCATGAATTCACTTCAGTGATGATGTGAATTGAGATAAATGCACGCTGGAAATCACTAATGCAAACCAGCTGAACAAAAATTTCCTAAGTTCAAACCTATTTCCTAAGGCTTTAACAGGAATAGAAGTCTTTTTAATGGCACTAAGATGGACAGGCCATACTGGAGAGTTCAGACTAAACGCCATCCACCCGGAGCAGGAACTGGCAAGCCACTCCAGTATCTTTGCCAAGAAAACCCCATGAACAGAAACAAAAGGCGAAAAGATATGATGCTAGAAGATGGGCCCCTCAGGTAGGAAGGCATCCAACATGCTACTGAGAAAGAGCGGAGGACAAGTACAAGTAGCTCCAGAGCTAATGAAGTGGTTGGGCCAAAGCCGAAAGGACGCTCAGCTGTGGACGTGCCAGGAAGTGAAAGGAAAGTCCGATGCTGCAAAGAAAAATATTGCATAGGATCCTGGAATGTAAGATCTATGAATATTGGTAAGCTGGATGTGGTCAAACAGGAGACGGCAAGAATAAACATTGACATCCAGTGAACAAAAATGGGTGGGAATGGGTGAATTCAATTCAGATGATTATCATATCTACTATTGTGGGCAAAAATCCTGTAGAAGAAATGCAGTAGCCCTGACAGTCAACAAAAGAGTGGGAAAAGCTGTAATGGGATACAATCTCAAAAATTATAGAATGATTTCAATATGAATCCAAGGCAGACCTTTCAACATCACAGCAATCCATGTTTATGCACCAACCACCAATGCTGAAGAAGCTGAAATTGACCAATTCTATGAAGACTTACAACACCTTCTAGAACTGACACCAAAGAAAGAAGTTCTTGACATTATAGGGGACTGGAATGCTAAAGTAGGGAGTCAAGAGATAAAAGGAACAACAGGTAAGTTTGGCCTTTGAGTTCAAAATGAAGCAGGGCAAAGGCTAATGGAATTTTGCCAAGAGAACAAGCTGGTCATCACAAACACTCTGTCATCACAACACAAGAGGCGACTCTACACATGGACATCACCAGATGAGCAATACTGAAATCAGATTGATTATATTCTCTGCAGCCAAATATGGAGAAGCTCTATAGAATCAGCAAAAACAAGACCTGGAGCTGATTGTGGCTCTGATCATCAGCTTCTCATAGCAAAATTCAAGCTTAAACTGAAGAAAGTAGGAAAAATCACTGGGCTAGTCTGGTATAATCTAAACCAAATCCCTTATGAGTACACAGTGGAAGTGAAGAACAAATTTAAGGAACTAGATTTGGTGGACAGAATGCTGGAAGAACTATGGATGGAAGCTTGTAACACTGTACAGGAGGCAGCAACAAAACCATCCCAAAGAAAAGGAAATGCAAGAAAGCTAAGTGGCTGTCCAACGAGGCCTTACAAATAGCAGAGAAGGGAAACCAAATGCAAGGGAGATAGGGAAAGTTACAGAAAATTGAATGCAGACTTCCAAAGAATAGCAAGCAGAGACAAGAGTGCCTTCTTAAATGAACAGTGCAAAGATATAGAGGAAAATAATTGAAAGTAAAAAACCAGAGATCTGTTCAAGAAAATTGGAGATATTAAAGGAACATTTTGTGGAAAGATGGACATAATACAGGACAAAAATGGTAGGGACCTAACAGAAGCAGAAGACATCAAGAAGAGGTGGCAAGAAAACACGGAGGAATTATACCAGAAAGATCCGGACGTCCCGGCAACCCAGATAGTGTGGTTGCTGAGCTTGAGTCACACATCCTGGAGAGTGAAGTCAAGTGGGCCTTAGGAAGCATGGCTAACAACAAGGCCAATGGAGGTGATGGCATTCCAGTTGAACTATTTAAAATCTTAAAAGGTGATGCTGTTAAGGTGCTACACTCAATATGCCAGCAAGTTTGGAAAACTCAGCAGTGATGAGAGGACTGGAAAAGATCAGTCTACATCCCAATCCCAAAGAAGGCAGTGCCAAAGAATGCACCAACTACCATACAATTGCACTCATTACACATACTAGCAAGGTTAGGCTCACAATCCTACAAGGTAGGCTTCAGCAGTATGTGGACCGAGAACTCCCAGAAGTACAAGCTGGATTTCAAAAGGGCAGAGGAATTAGAGACCAAATTGCTAACATGAGCTGGATTATGGAGAAAGCCAGAGAGTTCCAGAAAACATCTACAGTGGTGCCTCGTATAACGAGTGCACCGTTGAACGATGAATCCGCATTGCGATGCGGATTTCCCCATCGCTAATGCAAGGGCACGCTCGCATTACGATGGGGGAACAGCTGTTCTGCGGCTCCAAAATGGCCGCCGGGACACCAAAAAAATGGGTGTCGGTACACCCAAGATGGCCGCCGGAACAAAAAATGGCCGCTGGTACACCCAAGATGGCCGCCAGAACAAAAAATGGCCACCGGAACACCCAAGATGGCCACCGGAACAAAAAAATGGCCACTGGTACACCCAAGATGGCCGCCAGAACACAAAAAATGGGCACCGGTACACCCAAAATGGCCACCAGGACGCTCAAAATGGCCACCGGTACACCCAAGATGGCCACCGGAACAAGGGAAAACATCGGAGAACGGTAAGTTTTGGGCCCATTTGGGTTTTTTTATCCGTTTTACGATGTTTTCCCATAGCGAAGGTTAATCCGGAACACCACTGTACTTCTGCTTCATTGACTAAGCAAAAGCCTTTGTGTGGGCCACAACAAACTATGGCAAGTTCTTAAAGAAATGGGAATGCCTGACCACCTGAGAAATCTATACGTGGGTCAGGAAGCAACAGTTAGAACTTGATATAGAACAACTAATTGGTTCAAAATTGGGAAAGGAGTACAACAAGGTTGTATATTGTCCCTGTGCTTATTTAACTGATATGCAAAATACATCATGCCAAAGGCAGGACTGGGTAAATCCCAAGCCGGAATTAAGACTGTTGGAAGAAATATCAACACTCTCAGATGATACCACTTTGATGGCAGAAAGTGAGGAGGAATTAAATAACCTCTTTATGAGGGTGAAAAGGGAGGGTGCCAAAAATGGTCTGAAACTCAACATCAAAAAAACTAAGATCATGGCCACTGGTCCCATCACCTCCTGGCAAAGAGAAGGGGAAGATATGGAGGCAGTGACAGAGTTTACCTTCTTCAGCTCCATGATAACTGCAGATAGTGACAGCAGCCACGAAATTAAAAGACGCCTGCTTCTTGGAAGAAATGCAATGACAAACCTCGACAGCATCTTAAAAAGCAGAGACATCACCTTGCTGACAAAGGTCCGCATAGTCAATGCTATGGTTTTTCCAGTAGTGATGTATAGATGTGAGAGCTGGACCATTAAGAAGGCTGCCTGCCAAAGAATTGATGCTTTTGAATTGTGGTGCTGGAGGAGACGCTTGAGAGTCCCCTGGACTGCAAAGAGAACAAACCTATCCATTTTGAAGGAAATCTACCCTGAGTGCTCAATGGAAGGACAGATCCTGAAGCTCAGGCTGCAATATTTTGGCCATCTCATGAGAAGAATAGACTCCCTGGAAAAGCCCCTGATGTTAGGAAAGTGTGAAGGCAAGAGGAGAAGGGGACGACAGAGGACGAGATGGTTGGACAGTGTCACCGAAGCTACTAACATGAATTTGACCAAACTCCAGGAGGCAGTGGAAGACAGGAGGGCCTGGCGTGCTCTGGTCCATGGGGTCATGAAGAGTCAGACATGACTTAATGACTAAACAACAACAAAAATGTTAAATAAGTTATCAGCACAAAGATGTCCGTGTTATCACTAAATGACTGTTTGCAAAGGATGACCATTAGTGGAAGAATCACAGTTTATTCTTTCCATTTTAATTTTCTGTTAATTTCCAGATTTTAATTTCTCACTCACTCAACCACAGAAACATGTGTATAATAATATGTCAACAGTCAACTAAGTTTCAGAACACGGCCAAACAGCCCAGAAAACCTACAACAACCATCAGTTGGTACTGTTCATGGAATTTATGCCAAATATCACTTCTTAAAGCAACTTCTTCAATGTTACAGTTTGAACAAAATTGAGTTTTACTTGAGAGGCTCACTTCTATACCCTATTCAGAGTTTACAACTGTGAATGAATGAACTGTTTCATAGGAATCATAAGCCATAATGCTTTCCCAGAAAATTAATTTGAAAGATTTTACTTGAACTTCCCAACCTCCCACCAGTAGAAAAAGGAGCACCAAACGAGTTCACTCAATAAAGTAATGTACAAAACATGAGCTCTTTGCCTCATAACTAATCTTCAAAACTATATACTTGCAGCTTATTCTGTTGTTAAAGAAGAATGGATGGCCAAGCCAAGGGAAATGGGCTGGGAAGAAACTAATGGGGACTGATATGAGGTGCTCTCCTCTCCCCCACAACAGTATTTAATCCAGGTGTCTGCTGACTTGAATATTTTTGCCAAGTTCAAATCAAATAGCAGTTTAGAGATTTAAAAAATTATAGCACCTTGGGAGTTAGCCAGCAGAGTGCATGAAGTGGCCCCACTGATATCCTCCTACGAACTCCCACAGGCCCAGGGAAGCGGACAAAATATCAGTGCACTCAAGAATGCAAACTTAAACAGATGTCCCTGAGTTTCACACAGTAACAACAGAAGAGTATTTGAGATGTCGTAGCTGCAGTGACATTACCACAGTGAAACTCTGTACATTGTTCCTGAGCTGTGTGAATTTGGTTAGAACCCTTGCAACTGAGCTGTAGTAGACATTTATGGCCACTATTCCTGGAATTTAACAATAGGCTTGGAATGCCAGCTCTCTGCACTCTACCTCTAAGTGGGTGTTCTACTCTTTTCCAACGCCCACACGCTGGTCTCCTGTGCAGAACCAATTAAGTTAATCTTTATATACAGGGATATAGTTATAGAATATATGTACAGAAAACTCTACTAATAAGAAAGTGGGGCTGCACAGTATTTGTGGCCTGCATAGTCAAGGCCTTCTTATTCACACAGCACATGGAATCATGATAATAAAGACTTGATGCCAAGAAGAAACCACACAGAGCTCAATAAATGCAGCTTTAAAACAGTCAATGGGGGCTCCAAAAGCTTTACAATAAACTGGTGCAGAGCATGTTTTTTTTTTAAAGAGTCCCTAAACACAGATTATGGACTTTATTCTGATCTAGCTCATGTAAGTAAGGAATACTTCCACTCCAGTCCAATTTTATGAAATAAAAGAAAGCTTTCCTGATATTTAACTTAAAACCTGTAAATCTAAAAGTGAACTAAAACAGTAACTGCATGACACCAGCTAATCCATTCATATAACAGAACAGGATGGGGACGTATGTTTAAACATGCCATATAATATGTGGTCTTAAATCTCTTGCGAATAGTAGAAAAACATATAAGGAGACACTTTAAAACACCAACTGTCTGAGTGTTAAGAATAGTTTGTAACACAGATTATTAACATGCCTGTCAATATTTACCATATGAGGACTACATTTATGCTTCTTTATGTTCTACACAGTCTGGATAAAACAAGTTCCTTTTTTTTCTTCCAATAATTCTCAAGCACAGTGTACTGCTCATCTATTATTAAAATAATTACTGTATCACAACACACACACACACACACACACACACACACACACACACACACACACACACACACACACACACACACACACACACACAAAAATATTCTAGATTATGCAATTAAGGTAAAAAGATATGCAAACACTTAAGCAGTAACAAAAAGATTTTTGAAAAAAGAAACTGAGATGTTATTCTATTTCTTAAAAAATACATATTTAAGTTCAGATGGACTGGGCTAACAATTACTATTTTAAATGTTAAAATACCCTGGGGAAGTTATAAATTCACCAAATATGCAGTTAAACTTACTTTATATTATGTGCAGCTGCATGGCTTTGTACCAGTGACCAAATTTCCTAAATGGGCCAGCAAAGTAGAAGAGGCTTTCTTTTTGCAGGACCCTCCACCAGAAACACAATGCTTTGATTGTCACAAGATTTTAACATTCCTAGTTTGTCATAATAAAACTATGACCTTAGTTACATTTGCTACGTGGCAAGGATGGAGGAGGATAAGGAGCAGATAAGCCACATGGAAAAACTGCATGAATAATACTCTCTGCCTTTTGAGAATAAGTACTGTACTATAAAGACATGCTCATATTGCGAATTGCTATTTTCATAGTCATCAGTACTGTATTACCTGTTCTAAGGAAACTGCTGAAGAAATTGCAAGTTCAAACAAAATCTTTTAATTGACCAATTTTCTGTCCCTTTTTGACAGAAAAAAATTGAAATTGAAACTTCCATTATGTAACACTAATATCAGCTATTGAACAAATCTAACATGGTAACTAATTTACTGAGTTTGAGATATTTTCAACATTACAATTCAGTTATATTACTTTAAGTTTCAAGTTTCAAACTTCTTTTCAGTATTCAGTATTCAAAATACATTGTCTGTCAACATCTTGCAGAAATCGAAAGCACAGATACTGTATAGAGAAGTAGAGTCTATAGTATTTCAAACACATTTTTACAAACATCATGAGAAAAAAGGTCAGCATGAAGTAGTCATTTGACATGTTGTGGCTCACTGGCAGTGATTAATCGACCAATATACTTCTATTTTAACATTTAGACACAGCATTCATCTACGAGATCATGAAATGATACCACAGAACTCAATCTTCTGCACTATTTTAAATAATGTTTTGATTTTCACTGCCAGAAATGACATCCACCTCTTCATATGGAAAGTTGATATCTGAACCTCTGACATGAACTTTGGAATTAATTTGTAATGTCAATGCAACAATACAACACTGGATAAATACTGATGTGAATGAATTAATGAACGTTATTGTGGTATAAAACCATAAGAATATATCTAGTACAGTTACAGGATAATACCGTGATAACATGAAATATCAACATATAATTCAAAATTCAAAGTTTAAAATAATTTTTAATTCAATATGTTTTTGTATTTATTTTTAATTTGGAATTATAACATTTTTTTAAATTCAAAGGAACAGCTTTTATGATAAAGGAGAGCAGGGACAGTGATGGTAAAGTAGGTGATAATGATATGGATGATGTAAACGAGAAGTGGGAAGATGTGAGGTTTTTCAGTATTAAAGAAGGGACACACAATGCTGAACAGGTTGTGGACTGTTAATTTGGAAGATTTGTAAAACCATCTAATTGAAAAAGTCAATGAAGTAAATTGTCCAAGGTTGGAAACCACTGTTTTAGTGGAAAGATGGGGTAAAAATATAATAAATAAAACACACACAAAAGGCAGAAAGCTACACTACTTCAGTTCTCCTGAAAGTGAGAAAAGCCGTAAGAAAGTCCAACCCCTGGTAGGAGGGGATGGATAAAATTTGTGGCTGGACTAACTTTAGGATTAGCTCAATAAAGTTTTGTCAGGTTTTAAGATGGAAAAATTCAACCAAGTAGGTAAAGGTGTATTAGGCAAAAACATATTTCAAGAATCATGTTTCATAAAAGCTGGAGCATCATTTGAGAAAGGCAAAGAGAATTAACCCCACATCTGGTACAGTGGGGTCTCTACTTAAGAACTTAATCCGTATTGGAAGGTGGTTCTCAAGTTGAAAAGTTCTTATGTTGAATCTGCATTTCCCATAGGAATGCATTGAAAACCATTTAATCTGTATCTGCTCTTTTCCGTCCATAGAAACTACAGTGGAACCTCTACTTAAGAACTTAATCCATTTTGGAATGGTGTTCTTAAGTTGAAACGTTCTTAAGTTGAAGCAAAATTTCCCATAGGAATGGACTGAAAACCAATTAATCCGTTCTGGCTGTTTTTTTGTTATGTAGAAGTGTGTTCGTACATTGAAGCATTAGTTCCCATAGGAACTAATGCAAAGCTGGTTAATACGTACTCTACCACTAGGGGGGAATTTTTTTTAACCTAAGATGACCTAAGGTTAAAAAAAGAGCAGGAAAGGTGTTTTTTTCCTGTTCTTATCTTGGATTTCTGTTCTCAAGTAGAAGCAAAATTTAGCAAATTGAGCTGTTCTTAAGTTGGATTGTTCTTAAGTAGAGACGTTCTTAAGTAGAGACCCCACTGTATTTCAGAAAACACAGATCTCTATATTTCTTCTTTATTCTTGGTTACTCTAACAAATAAAGGATGTTGCCAACAAGTTTTCTTAAAATATGCTATTTTAGGAAATTTAATTTTCTTGTATCCACTGACTTTTCTTCCTGCTTATCCCCTCTATATTGGGAAACATGAATGTGCAACTTGTATATAAAACCATGCATGTAATCTAAACCTGTAATAAATTGCTGACATCAGCAGTCAACAGAAAATTATAAACTCTACTTACAATGGACTAGATGCATCTATACAACTTATTAAAAAAACACCATCCAAATGAATCAAAATTAAATCATGCTTATTAAATCATTGCTCTATCTCCATTATTCTGCTAACACACACAACAAAACTATAATGTTCCTGGTCAAACACAGCTGTTTCACTGTAAAAGGACATATGCAGATACAAAAAGTGGGAGAGACTTCCAGTTGTGTCATGTTTAATAGACATGTTTATTAGTCTACAAGAACTTCCTATATACCTAAGATTTTCCCCTTTCTTTCTACAAGCAATTCTCCTAATCTTAACTGAGTGTTGTGTTTGTCTGCTGATGAAATATTTCCCATGGTTTTCAGCTGGTGATGAAGACAGCATGCTGGGCTATGTCATGGCATGCAGAGCATCCTTGAACTCCATAAACAATTTTGTACCTGCTATTAGAGAGAGAAGGAAGAAATCTGGAAAACTAATTTAAATTTACTTTCAAGAAAATAAACACAAAAGCAGCATACCACTCAATACTACAACAAGATTGTTTTTAATCATTCAAGAGGTTCCAACTCTCCTCTTTTTGTTACTGACAGCAACCTAATTTATTATGAATCAGGCCTTATTCTAGAGAAAAGTCTGAATGAGATCTTCTTGCACAAAACCAGGCATACACTGCTTACAGTAGTTGTTCTTGTCATGTCTATAAATATGCCTCTCCTACTTTGCACATCTCCTCTTGACTCATAATGCATGAATGAATTCTGAGAGTAACTGTATAAAGCCAGTATTTCACCAACAAAATCAGACGAATAGGACACTGTAACTGCCTCCCACTCCACTGTGAAAATGTCACTGCTCTGTTTTCTTTCTGCCCAAGGAAATGGCTATTGCTAAAAAGAGCACTTTTACAAATGGAAGTGTATGTTTTAGACTCCCGAGGGAGATGAATACAGCACTTGCCATGACAGGTGTAATTGGACTCTCCTCCCCTCAAACCAGGTGTCCACTTACCTCTTGCAACCACTTGCACCTTGCCAGTCACAGAAGTAGCTAGGCTGGGGCGTCCCCACCTCCCTGCACTGTTGACCAATCAGCAGCTGAGTGGGAAGGATTTCCATCCTGCCCTTGTTGGATTGGTCAGCAGTGCAGAGAGGCAGGGAAGACAACTGGGCTACTTCTATGATTGGTGTGGCATGAAGGATGACAACTGTGTGTACTGCACTACAAGTGGTGAGTGGAGGCCCAGTTGGGAGGGGAAGGGTCCAATTGGACTGCCCACCTGTGGTGGTGAGCTTTGTATTTGTCTTTGCTGGGAGACAAATATGAAGCTCCCATCTCTAGTATCTTTATATCCAGTTTTCCCACATTCAATAATAATTACAATTATAATTGATTCTAACTTATGGTAATCCTTTTAAAGGTTTTCTAGGTGGGAGTACTCTGAAGTGGTTTACCATTCTCTTTGTCTGGAAACGCACTGAAACTGTGCAGCTGACCCATGGCTGGACTATTCGGCTGACTTGCTGAGGGATTTTGGTTTGAACTGAAAAGCCTTAATGGAAACCCAAAAGATCACCCACAACATTGATCTTCCATTCTGCAATATTCTTGGGGATTAATAGAACTTTTTAGAATTGTAGAGATCTCCTCTAAGCTTCGTGGGAGGCTGGCAAATACTCATATAAGAAAAATGACCTCCAATAGCGCTAAGAAAGTCTTCTGCTACCACAGAAGGGCTTGAGACACACAAAATAATGAGCTGCTATAGATTTTAGCAACATTAGACAGAGGTCTGCCAACCAATATGAACAAAATAATCTATTCTTCCTAATGCTATTTAAATACTTTATTTCATGTCTCTTATACTTTGCAGAATATTCTTTGCATACCAAAGCTGCATACATGACATCTATAAGTCCACAATTCACTAATATGCAAGTACTAAGACAAAATTCAAAAGCTGAAAAACACATACAGTGGTGCCTTGCATTGCGACGTTAATTTGTTCCGCAAAAATCGCTGCAGAACGAAAACGTCACTATGCGATATTAAAAAGCCCATAGAAACGCATTGAAACCCCTTCAATGTGTTCCTATGGGCTTAAAACTCACAGTTCAGCAAAGATCCTCCATAGCACGGCCATTTTCGCTGCCTCTTAAGCGAGGAATCCGTCCCTAAACACAGCGGGCGGCCATTTTGTTTACCCGGCAGCCATTTTGAAACCACTGATCAGCTGTTTTAAAATCATCGCTTTGTGATGCTTGGTTCCCGAAGCAGGGAACTGAGCATTGCAATGGGAAATTCCCCCATAGGGAACATTGCAAAGCGATTGATTTTGCGATCACAAAAAATGTGTCGCAAAGCGATTTCATTGCAAAACGGAGTGATCGCTATGCGAGGCACCACTGTATTCATATTAAAGCTGTACATGGGATGACATTCCTTTTGGTTACTTGACCTTACACCAAGTCTAGAAGTGTATGAATGATCCTCGTATAGAGGTGTATACAGAGGCAGGCTGGTTCCTCTTGTTCTTGTTTAGTCATGTCTGACTCTTCATGACCTCATGGACCAGAGCACACCAGGCCCTCCTGTTTTCCACTGCCTCCCGGAGTTTGGTCAAATTCATGTTGGTCGCTTTGATGACACTGTCCAACCATCTCGTGCTCTGTCCTCCCCTTCTCCTCTCGCCTTCACACTTTCCCAACATGAGGGTCTTTTCCAGGGAGTCTTCTCTTCTCGTGAGGTGGTTAAAGTATTGGAGCCTCAGTTTCAGGATCTATCCTCCCCGTGAGCACTCTGGGTTGATTTCCCTCAGAATGGATAGGTTTGTTCTCTTTTCAGTCCAGAGTCTCCTCCAGCACCACATTTCACCAAAAGCATCAATTCTTTGCGGTCAGCCTTCTTTATGGTCCAGCTCTCACTTCATACATCACCACTGGAAAAACCATAGCTTTGACTATGCGGACCTTTGCTGGAAAGGTGATGTCTCCTCTTTTTAAGATACTGTCTAGATATGTCATCACTTTCCTCCCAAGAAGCAGGCATCTTTAAATTTTGTTGCTATTGTCACCATCTGCAGTGGTCATGGCGCTCAAGGAAGTCTGTCACTGCCTCCATATCTTCCCCTTCTATTTGCCAGGGGTGATTGGACCAGTGGCCATGATCTTAGGTTTTTTGATGTTGACCTTCAGACCATTTTTGGCGCCCTCCATTTTCACCCTCGTTAAGAGGTTTCCTAATTCCTCCTCACTTTCTGCCATCAGAGTGGTATAATCTGCATATTGGAGGTTGTTGATATTTCTTCTGGCAATCATAATTCCAGTTTGGGATTCCTCCAGTCCAGTCTTTCACATGATGTATTCTGCATATAAGTTAAATAAGCACGGGGACAATCTGTTGTTCCATATCGAGTTCTAACTATTGCTTCCTGACACATGTACAGATTTCTCAGGTGATAGATAGGGTAGACAGGCACTCCAATTTCTTTAAGGACTTGCCATAGTGTGCTGTAGTCCACACCGTCAAAGGCCTTTGTGTAGTCAATGAAGCAGAAGTAGATGTTTTTCTTTAACTCTCTGGCTTTCTCCATAATCCAGAGCATGTTAGCTCTCCAAGATGTCTGGCTCAAGGTCAGCAGCCACACTATATGGGTTGTCCGGGACATCCAAATCTTTCTGGTATAATTCCTCTATGTATTCATGCCACCTCTTATTGATGTCTTCTGCTTCTGTTAGGTCCCTACCATTTTTGTCCTTTATCATGTCCATCTTTGCACAAAATGTTCCTCTAATATCTCCAGTTTTCCTGAACGGATCTCTGGTTTTTCCCTTTCTATTATTTTACTCTATTTTGCACTGTTCATTTAAGAAGGCCCTCTTGTCTCTCACTGCTATTCTTTGGAAGTCTGCATTCAGTTTTATGTAGCTTTCCCTAACTCCCTTGCATTTGGTTTCCCTTCTGTTCTCTGCTATTTCTAAGGCCTCGTTGGACAGCCACTTTGCTTTCTTGCATTTCCTTTTCTTTGGGATGGTTTTTGTTGCTGCTTCCTGTACAATGTTACGAGCCTCTATTCATAGTTCTTCAAGCACTCTGTCCACCAAATCGAGTTCCTTAAATCTGTTCTTCACTTCCACTGTGTATTCATAAGGGAATTGGTTTAGGTTATACCTGACTAGCCCAGTGGTTTTTCCTACTTTCTTCAGTTTAAGCTTGAGTTTTGCTATAAGAAGCTGATGATCAGAGCCACAATCAGCTCCAGGTCTTGTTTTTGCTGATTCTATAGAGCTTCTCCATCTTTGGCAGCAGAGAATATAATCAATCTGATTTTGGTATTGCCCATCTGGTGATGTCCATGTGTAGTCACCTCTTGTGTTGTTGGAAAAGAGTGTTTGTGAAGACCAGCTTGTTCTCTTGACAAAACTCCATTAGCCTTTGCCCTGCTTCATTTTGAACTCAAACGCCAAACTTACCTGTTGTTCCTTTTATCTCTTGACTCTCTACTTTCGCATTTCAATCCCCTAGAAGAAGACCATTTTTCTTTGGTGTCAGTTCTAGAAGGTGTTGTAAGTTTTCACAGAACTAGTCAACTTCAGTCTCTTCAGCATCAGTGGTTGGTGCATAAACTTGGATTATTGTGATGTTGAAAGGTCAGAACTCTCTGACCTGTCAGTCTTGGGTGTCGCTGCACATCATGCCCATAGCTTCTCTGAATTACTCAAGCCCCTTCGTCACGACAAGGCAGCAATTCGTGAATGGGTTTCTCTACATACTGGATTTATGTGACAAGTTATCTATACAGTGCTAACTTCCAAATTAGACTACTTCAACATGTTCTAGCTGATTTTGAAGGTGGTCTGAAAATTACAGTTCTGAATACTTAGAATCTTCTAAATTGCTAATTGTGACCAATACAATGATCATGTTACACCTCTGCTTCGAACCTCTGAGCATTAAATCCCTTTAAGATTTGGGACCAGAATATATGAATGAATGAATGAATGAATGAATGAATGAATGAATGAATGAATGAATGAATGAATGAATATGAAGGCTCACTTGTTGCAGCATGAGACTGTCTATATACAAAAATCTTAAAGCATGCTCTTCTGTGTACACTTCATGATCCAAAGGTTATGGGTCACTAGTGGAATAAAAGCCCTTTCAATTTTGGTGCCCATGTTATAGAATACTCTTCCTAGACAAGCTTGCCTAGCATCTAACTGTCAAACTATGATTTAGTAAGAGACACATATTTATTTTACCAGTCTTGTTAAACTAAAATACTGTAATGTTCCTTGGTTGGTGATTTTATGTTGCTTTTAAAAGAATTTTCAGCTTTCAATATATGTATGTTTTTTAAATAGAATGTTAGTGGGGGGGTTTTTCCAGGTAAAATGGAAATTTGTTTGAAGGATATTGAAACCCCTGCCTCCCAAATAAATAAATATAACTTACATGGCACTTGCTATATAAATATAGCACATGCGAAATGTGAAAGAATTTTATCTATGCTCCTGCTACTTGCAGCTTCTGGAAAGCTAAAACAGGGAGTTCACTTCCCCACTGTGCATCCCAGAAGAACCAGCCTGTGAGGCCCTGGGCAAGCTGCACAGTCTCAGTGAATCCCCAGAAGAAGGAAATTGTAAACCACTTCTGAGTATTCTCTACCTGGAGAACCTTGAAAAAGGGATATCATAAGTCAGAATTGACTTAATGGCACATGATGATAATTAGGGATAGAAAAACCGTGGACTCCTGCTCCTCACAGGAAGAATAGTTAAGAGAGATTCAAAGTTTGCCTGAGGGGCCCTAATTTCTATGCATACTTCAAGTGAAAGAACAATCATGCAGGATTCTTACTGGCTGCCTAAGACCTCACTGAAAAAGTCTGCTATTTGACTCTCATTGCTCCTTAAGAAGTACAATGAGAGATGCTAGTAAATAGTGAATGAAATAAGTTATTACAGCACCAAACCTACCTTAACACTTTAAATTGTTTTATATTTTACCTATATTTCATTATATGTCCATAATTCTAAATTGTACAACACTCTGATATGAATAAATAAATAAAGAAAAAGAAATAATAAGATGAAGAAACACAAAAGACCAAACTTTCTTGGTAGTAGTTCTGCTGCTCTGAAACATCGTCTCTACAAAGAAGTCCCCTGGCTCACTCTTCTCAAACCTTTTTCCAAAAGGGAGTAGATCTTTTAATTCCAGTGGGCTTTTAATGTTTAATTCTACTGCTGTCTTCAATGAAATATTGCTTTAAATATATATATCCCTTAGTGCTTTCGATGTCACATAATAGGGTTTTGGTGTGTTTTGACAAGCTGCTCACTTAATGAGATGAAGAAGAAGAAGAAGAAAAAGGAAGGACAGTTATACAGGTATCTTCCTGGAAAGTGGAATGTTACAGAAGTCTCCTAGGTTTAAACTCCTATACAGGAGGAACATCTTCTAGTAGACTGCATATGACTGCACATGGTTCCTAGAAAAGTGGCTTTGGGTGATATGCGAACTCATGCCAAAAATGAACTGTCAGGTGTTTAAATGTGTTAAATTATTATATAAAGTTATATAATTGACTTGCATGAGGAAACCTTTGACCCTCAAGATGTTTTGGGAAAGTCCTAATATTGCCATGGCTGGGGCTTCTCAGAGTTGAATGCAAAACATCTACGTTTAGAGAAACTTTTTAATAATACACCATGTTCAGGGCAGGAAACCTACTTTACCATAGGGTTATGTGCCACTGAGTTGTCTCTGGCTTATGGCGACCCTGTGAATGAGCTACCTCAGAAACGTCCTGTCCTCAACTGCACTGCTCAGCTCTTGTAAACTCAAGCCAGTGGTTTCCTTTCAGGAGTCTATTCAATTCATACTTCCTATTTTCCCGATGACTTCAACTTTTAATGGCATTGTTGATTTTTCAAAAAAACAAAAAACAAAACTACCTTCTCATTATGTGCTCAATACAGAACAGTCTGAATTTCCTCATTTTTGCTTCTAGAGAAACTTCAGGCTTGATTTGATCTAGGCTCCACCTGTTCATCTTTCTGGTGGTCAGGGTATACACAAAGCCCTCCTCCAGCACCAGGGAAGGTGGAGTACCAGAAGACATGAAGGATGCAAACATTGTCACATTTTATAAGAACAAAGGCGACAGAGGCGACTGCAATAACTACCGTGGCATCTCTCTTCTCAGTGTTGTAGGGAAGCTGCTTTCCCATGTTGTGCTGAAGAGGCTCCAGGTGCTTGCATACAGAGTCTATCCAGAATCATAGTGTGGATTTTGAGCTAATAAGTCCACCATTGACATTTTATTTTCCATCAGACAGTTGCAAGAGAAATGTAGGGAGCAATGACAGCCACTCTTTGTGGTCTTCATAGATCTTACAAAGGCCTTTGATTGGTTAGCAGGGATTGCCTTTTTAAAATCCTTCCCAAGACTGGATGTCCACCTCGACTCCTTGACATCAGGTCCTTTCATGAGGACACTGTAATTTTTGATGGCTCAACATCAGATCCCTTTGACATCCGAAGTGAAACAGGACTGTGTCCTCATGCCGACTCTGTTTGGGATCTTCTTTGCTGTCATGCCGAAACATGCTTTAGGAACTGCAACAGAAGGTGTCTATCTCCGGACTAGATCAGATGGAAAGCTCTTTGATCTCTCTAGATTGAGAGCCAAGACCAAAGTCCAGCTGAAATGCATGCGGGACTTCCTCTTCGCCAATGATGCAGCTGTTGTTGCCCATTCTGCTAAAGATTTCCAAGAACTTATGAATCATTTCAGTAAGGCCTGACAAGATTTTGGATTAACAATCAGCTTGAAGAAAATACAAGTCATGGGCCAGGGCATGGACTTACCTCCCTCTATTACCATATTTACACAAGAATTGGAGGTTTTTCATGATTTCGTGTACCTTGGCTCAACAATCTCTGACACCCTATCCCTATATGTCGAGCTGGATAAATGCACTGGCAAAGCAGCTACTATGTTCTCTAGACTCACAAAGAGAGTATGGCTTAATAAGAAGCTGATGGCATATACCAAGATCCAGGTCTATAGAGCCTGTGTCCTGAGTAGACTCCCGTACTGCAGTGAGTCCTGGGCCCTTTGTTGCACGGCAGGAGAGGAAGCTGAACACATTTCATATGCATTGTCTCTGACGCAGTTTTGATATCACATGGCAGGACAAAGTTCCAAATAGAGTAGTCCTAGAACGAGCTGGAAGTTTTAGCATGTATGCATTACTGAAACAGCAACGTCTACGTTGGCTCGGGCATGTAGTGAGAATGGCTGACGGTCAGATTCCAAAAGATCTCCTGTATGGAGAATTAGTGCATGGAAATCGCCCTAGAGGGAGACCACAGCTGTGATACAAGGATATCTGCAGGCAGGATCTGAAGGCCTTAGGAATAGACCTCAACAGATGGGAAACTTTGACATCTGAGCTTTCAGCCTGGAGGCAGGTGATGCAGTATGTCCTCTCCTATTTTGAAGAGACACTTGTCCAGCACGCCGAGGCAAAGAGGCAGTCCTGAAACCAGCAAAATCAGGGAGCTGGACGGGGGACAGATTGTATTTGCCTTCAGAGTGGAAGGGATTGTCACTCTCGTATTGGCCTTCTCAGCCACATAAGACTCTGTTCCAAGACCTCTATTCAGAGCACGTTACCATAGTCTCTTGAGACTGAAGGATGCCTACTAACCTCCAGCACCATATTCCAAATGGATGGAATTTTTCTACAGCCAGCTTTCCTTACCAGCTATCACATTCATATGAAAGAATCAGGAATGGAATAGTATGTATGATCCTGGCTTTGGTTTACAGTGGTACATCCTTATATTTGATTATCTTTCTAATTTGCTCATTGTTCCCCTTTCAAGTCTCAAATTCCATAGATTTCTTGGCTGTACTGTTTATTTACTATATTTTATTTATTTATTTATTTATTTATTTATTTATTTATTTATTTATTTATTTATTTATTTATTTATTTATTTATTTATTTATTTAAATTTAATTAAATTAATTTAATTTAATTTAATTTAATTTAATTTAATTTATATGCCGCCCACTCTACCCAGAGGTCTCTGGGCGGCTTACAATAATTTTAGTTTAATTACAAAATTTATATTGCCAAGATACATTTTTGTATTTGGATATCTTGCATTCCTAATTTAATTATCTTCTTAAAAATAAATTGTTTGTTTCTAAAGAAACATATTTCACACACTGTTGTAACTTTTCACATCTAATAACTACCCACTAAAAAGAAGGCAAAAAATTAAGGCTGAAATCTGATGTAACATTAACAGAGAAAGCAGTATAAATGAACAGTGTTGGAGAACCTTCACATACCAGCAAATAAAAAAAACCTTCCAACAAATTGTAGCAAAATTATTATCATGGCACTCTTGTTTTAAAACAAAAGTAGACTTAATATTTAGTTTCAAGGAGAGAGATAGAGTACATTTTAAAAGATAAAGTGAAAAAATAATCTAATTAAGAATATTAATGTCTTGATCACTAGCATAAAGTAGGATACAGTTTTAATCAAGCAGTACACACTTGTTCGCTGAAACAAAAACTCAGCCAATGTAGCAGCTTCCACTTCTTATCTTCATTTTGATAACCTTTGTTGTCTTTCAGGCTTTGGATTAAGAACACCTAGAGTCTGGGAAGCTAATTAAGAATGCCAGAGTCCCATCACTCTTTCTCTGCATCATTAATCAAGCTTATGTTTATTTTGTTTCCTTTAGAAATATTTGCTTTAGCAGTTTGAAACACTAGTGAGTTAAATGTTATATTGTTTATCAAAAACAAACAAAATGCCTGTTTCAAAAGTGATCAAATCTGTAGAAAGAAACAATACATATGAAAAATAGCAAATATGGCAGCTTGAAAGCAGCAATTGCATATTGTTTCTTAGGTCTCGAGATGTCAATTGCCATAATCCAGATTGGTCTAGAATTGTGCAGTGTTAAGTACCAAAATTCTTATGGACTGCATTAAGCATTTGCCTTTTGTGAACAGAATTATTTCTTACATCACAGAAAGCTTTTAATCTATCAGGGCACTTCTACAGGTAGAAGGGAGGAGGTAATCACTGTCCCTACCGTACTTTATCCTGCACAAAAATGCTGCTCTGGAGATTGAGGAAACCTTTGGGGGAATAGCGGAAGAGATTCTACTGGAATCTAAAGGAGGAATGAGTGAAAAGTGCATGTCACCCAGTCCAAATAGCATCTGGGTCCCAGTTTACCTTTCCAGTGATTTTAGAAGATTCCCAAGACACGTGCCAGGAGATACGCCCCCAAAGTGGTGTAACCCAACACAGGGCCAGCAGGCAAGAGTAGAATCTTTGCAGCTGCTGATCAGTGGATGAGCAGCATAAATGAGAAATGCATGTGAGGCCTTGGCACCAGGGAGGAAGCAGACCCCCCAGGGTGCACCAGAGTGCTCCAAGAACCAGCTCCTCTTGGAGACAAGAAAGAACCAGAGTATGCAAGGGATCTCACAGACATTGGGCCCTCTTTGTCCAAAGAGTGAAGCAGCTGGGGGCTTAATCAGGGAGACAACTGGAAATGCTTGTGGGGGTAGCACAAGGGTCTATCCACCTGCTGACTCAGAAATGCAAGTTCAGCATCTGCCGGGATCATAATAGAGACAGAGAACCCCTTTCTTGGGCTCAACATAAAGAAGTTCATACTTCACGTTCTCAGGAACCTCGGGCTTTTATCGTGGACCAGCGGCCGTGGACAGCATGGTGGTGTAGACAAGCTCCCCCAGCATGATGAGCTGGCATCCACAGTTAACTGAACCATCGGGGTCTCCAGAATTAACAGCTGTGTGAACGAGCCCATTGATAAATAAGGGCTGTTTCATGCCAATTTATCAACCTCCAAAGAGGTGTTATCCCATTCAGGAATATCACTGACAGGTGAGGCTGGCAGTGGGAGCCGCAGGGGGCGCTTTCTTTCTCCAAAAGCAAAGCCAAGGCTTACCGTATGTTGCCAGGATATCTTCGGCCTCAGCCCCCAGCTCTCTCCAGACTTAGCAGCTGTGAGAACAAGCCCATTTGATGAAAGAGGGTTGTTCTATGCTAAATTACCAACCTCCAAAGAGGTTTTTACCCCAGTCAGGAATATCACTGACAGGTGGGAAGGTGGCAGGAGCTGCAGGGGGCCCTTTCTTCTCCCAAGGGCAAAGTTAGGGCTACCGTATGTTGCTGGGATATCTCTGGCTTTGGTGACCAGCTCTCTGCAGACTTAGCTCAGATGCGTTCCTTTCCCTTTTTGACACAAAGATTGCAAAGAGGTGGATAGCTGTTGCCCTTTAGCCTGGGAGTAGCCTTGTTAAGAAGGTAAAAGAGACTTTTTTTAAAAAAAGAGAAAAGCCCTGAGGGCTCCAAAGCCGGCTTTGTAAAGCTCTCACAAAGAATACACAATGCCGTCTGGTGCTCTTCCCCTAGGCAGAAGAAACAACTTGTTATTAAAGAAAGAAAAAGGGAGGTCAAAAGAAAGGAAAGATAAGGAATAGAATTGTTTTTCACTTGTGAAGTTCCTAATGAAGCTACTGCTACAGCAGGCGGTCGAAAAAAGAACTGAGGCACTAGGCTGCCAATGGCGGAGTTATATAGCCAGTGTAGGGGAGATCCTGGCACCAAGTGCTTAAAGCTATAGAAGCTTCCGAGGCTGCTCTGCTCAGGCAGAGATTAACCCATTAGTGTGCATTCACAGAGACCACGAAGGAGAACAAGCAGTGACCAAGACAAGTCATCTGATCAGCAGTGTCAGGTAAAGAGATGGCAGAAGACAGGAGGCAAGGAGAAGGAGACTTGCAGGCATAGAGAGGAGTTGGACAGCACTGAGACACGTCATAAGTCGTCTTCTTCAGATGATGATGAAAAAGATTGGGCTGATGATTACAGTGGAACCTCTACTTACGAATGTAATCTGGCCCAGAAGATGTTCATTAGTTGAAACGTTCGTAAGTAGAAGCAAAATTTCCCATAGGAATGCAATGAAAACCAATTGTAATCTGTTCCGGCTGTTTTTGGTTTTTATGTCGAGGCGCTGTTCGTAAGTACAGGCATTAGTTCCCATAGGAACTAATGCAAAGCCGGTTAATCCGTACTCTACCACTAGGGGGAGAATTTTTCTTCTTTTGACGTAAGATCAACTTAGGTCAAAAGGCAGGAAAGGAGGGGGGAGGGAACACCTTCTAAACAGAACACCTTTAAAAAAGCCACAGAATCCAGCAAGCATTTTATCACAAAAAGAGAGCGGGGGGGGGTAGAGACTTGAGTCTAAACTCCATTTTAAAGCCTGCTTGTACCAACAATCAGCAACCATTATTCCAGCACAGAACTCCTCATCACAAAAAGAGAGCATAGAGGGGCAGGGAGAGTTTTGAGTCTAAACTCCATTTTAAAGTCTGCCTGCCTGGCTGCCTGCATCTACAACCACCACAGCCCCTCACAGAATATTTTCTGATTTTAAAACAGACTTTAGAGCCACATTTTAATCACACACTTTTTAAAACTAAAATCTACACTGCAAGACCCATCAGAGCCCAGAAACATAACCCCCCACCAGGCTGCAAAAAATACCCTGTACAGTACAGTAAATACAGTGTATTCACCCAGAACAGGCAGTCTCTCTGTTTTAAAAAAGAAAGTCAAAAATCCAAAATCTAAAAATTAAAAAAGCCAAAAAAATACAGTCTGTACAGTACAGTACCAGGCAATACTAGGCAGTACCAGGCAGTTTGAAGTCTCTTTCTGTATCCACACTCTCTAACCGCTGGGGTGAGCGAGGTAGCAGACAAATAGCCTCTTTGCTGGCCAATGGTTAACTGAAAGTTCAAATTTTTCGCCTTCCCCGCGTTTTTTTTTTTTCTGTTTCTAAGTGGCTCTGTTCACAAGTAGAAGCAAAATTTTGCGAACGCCGCTGTTTGTAAGTTGAAAGGTTTGTAGGTAGGGACGTTTGAAAGTAGAGGTTCCACTGTATTTTGCAGGTAGGATGAAGGGGCCAGGGCTGCCACAGTGGATGATGTGGCACAGGGAGTGGGTGGACAAGCAGTGTGTGGGGCCTGGTGGAGGTACAGAATGCCCCAGTGGGTGTATTTCTTAAGGCAGCCTCACAAAACAAAAATACAAGGATACTCCTACTGGCAATATCAAACATTGAATTCTGACCACTTAGTAAAGCAGAAAACTGTAATTGAATCAACTGAATCAATTATTTATTTCATTACATTACACACACAGATAAAATAAGTATTGAAAAGAAATGCAAATTTCTGTGAAACACTGTCTGTATTTCCAAGACTCTATTAGAAGACACATCTCCATTTTAGCAATTAGCCTTTTTCACATATGCAGGGAACACTTTAAAGTTATTTATCAACATCAGAAAGCCTGCCATCAAAAGAATTTGTGGCATAGCAATTGATTTGCATGCGTTACACAGCCACTGAAATTCTGCACTAAAATACGTGTGTTATATCTTTCTTTTGCTCCTGGAAAGGACAACATAAACCGTGCACAATTCAAAGTGCTGCTCTTAACCTATAAAGCCCTAAATGGCTTGGGTCCAAGCTATCTAAATGACTGCATCTGTCTATGAGCCTGCCTAGGCTTTAAGATAATCAGAGCAGGCCTTTCTCTCAGTCCCGCCACCCTCACAAGTGGGTTTGGTGGGGACATGGGAGAGGGTTTTCTCTGTTGCTGTTCCCAGACTCTGGAACTCCCATGGAAAGCTAGGCTGGCCCATCTCTGCTGTCCTTCCACAATCAGGCAAAGACCTTTCTGTTTAGGCAAGCTTTCCCTTAATAAATGCTGGGCTGATAGGAGTTTTTAAAGGAATGGTGGTGCTGTTTTAAACGTGTTTTAGTATTGATTTTGTTACAGATTTAAATGTAATACTTGTTTCATTCTTTTAAAATATATGTGTACCTATTGTTTTTAGTTTCTACATACAGTATGGCCTTTTAATAATGTAAGCCACCTTGGGTTCTTTTTAAGAAGAAAGGCAGGGTAAAAATATTTTAAATAAATAAATAACAACTTTCAATTTTAACCAGAACTGCACAGAGTTATTGGTACAATAGTATGCCAGACAAAATGATGTAAAAATAATGAGGATTAACTCATTAATATTAACAGAGATTAACATATAATCCAATGCCCAATAACTGTATAAACAATTATTCCTGTTTTGTTTCATTATAATGAAAAATCTATCTTTTTACACACCTCTGCAAAAATTGATGGATTTCAAAGATCTACTTCCTGTATGTGCAGTGAGAATCTTAGATTCCATCCCTCTCCTTTGAATAGTAGACCTGCCTACTGATCAAACATTTATCTGGAAAGTTCTTAGTTTTTAAAGCAGTTTGTCCTGTGGTATAAAATGTTGTTTGAAAGAAACTACCTGAATATCTCCTTTACAGACACAGAATTAGTTATACGGTTTATCTGTTTATTAATGGAACACTCCTATACATGCTTATTCAGCTCCCATTAGTCAATTAAGCTTACTCCCATGTAAGGGTGCCCAGAATTGTACTCAAATTATTTCCGTTTCATCAGATTAGGTTTGGGCCTTCAAAAAAAATATCCTCAGACCTTCTAGAATATCCCAGTCATTCAATATTATTGTAGTTGCTAGGATGAACATTGGCAGATATACCGTAACTGTATTTCTTGTAATTAGGGGCCTTATTAATGAATCAGAACGACACTTAAATCACTAGGGGATGTGGCAGTGGCACCTATATTTACCTTTAAAATGTTTATGAACTGAACATGCAAAAAAGTACAAAGAAGATAGCAATGCTTCTTATATCTGTGCTATATATGTATTGTGTTCATGTTGTGCATAGTTCTGGGTCTCTCTGGATACAAGAATGGCGTATAAATGAAAATAATAAATGAATACATATCTAATTTTGTAATTTGCATTATGAGTTATTTAAATATACAAAGCTTCTGAATTTAACTCAAGCTAGTTTGTGGGGTGGGAAGAAACTCAGCAATATGCATATTAAGGAATCTTTTAATTTTGACTAGTTAGCTTTTTCTTTGCTACATCCAACTTCACTAGACATTACTGTATAAACCACAACATTATTTATGTAAAGATCTAAAGATCTACAATTGAATACAATATTAATATATTTATGTTACTAGAAAGGTGTAAAACCACTACACCCACATGGAAAATAAATGAGTTAACTGACAGCTGATGTCTGTAATGTATTATGTGGCAAACCCTGACCTCTTTAACCATCACCTTTAAAATGAGATTTATCAGCACACTTGACATGCCATCTAAAGTAACAAACTAGAAACCTGATCTTTCCATTGGCGTCTCTAGGTATATCTACCATCAATGTAAAGAATTGGCTTGTCAAAATCTGAGATGGATTATCTCTTATTGGTCTTGTCAACTCCAACTTTTTTTTTTTTTAGTATGGGAAAGAACTGCAATGGATGTATCTTCTGGGCCTACTCTAGTACGACTTACTATGCTAAGCAATAGGATTCCATCCATTAATTCCTACTAGATCTCTTTGTAACATAAAAGCTCCTTGGAGCAATTGACTTTAGCACCCATCCAGAATCACAATATCCTTTTTAAACCCTTTCAAACATCACTAGCAAGAAAATGAACCACAGAGCTATTCAGTTCAGTTTCAGTTTCAGAATCTTTATTGGCATACAGTACAAGAGAGTGAGATACAGTAAAATGTTAAAAAGCATACACGCCAGGAGGTACCCAGATAAAATACTTAGGACTCAATGGTGTGTGACAGCATAATGTGACACCTCTGCATGATGAAATGGATATATCTGGCTATTGCCTGGGTAAGTTCCTTATTATTAAAGCTATTTAACAAATGTTGGCATCAGGAGTTTTATGCTGTTGTGACATTTCATGTCTCTGCTTGGAGAAAGGGCTCTACAACTTCTTGTGTAAGCTGATGAACAGTTTTGGATCTAGTTTTATATTTCTAGCACAATCCTTTACCGCAAAGTGTGAAACAGTCCTCTTAGCAGAGGACAAATTCTACATGCTGAGTGCACCCAGCGCACATGTATTTAGCAAGGCTAGGACCCAAATGATCCATGTTATTGACATTGACTTTAGGTTTTAAAAAATCTTATTATCACTCCTTATTATCTCTAAAGCACATTTCTTTTCTCAAGCTGACATCAAAAGTCTCTTTAAAAATAATGCCTATCAATAAAAACGCTGTACTGCAGCTAAAACTGTGCTCATGACCTGGGGTTCAAATCCCAGGTAGCCGGCTCAAGGTTGACTCAGCCTTCCATCCTTCCGAGGTCGGTAAAATGAGTACCCAGCTTGCTGGGGGGGCAATGTGTAGCCTGTATAATTAAAATTGTAAACCGCCCGGAGAGTGCTTGTAGCGCTATGGGGCGGTATATAAGTCCAATAAATAAATAATAAATATAGATGGCTGAAATAAATTTTATACTACTGCAAAAAAGTTCAATAAACAAATCAGGTGCCTATAGGTTAAAACCAAAAGAGAAATATAGCTAAGCAACAAACAAGGTGTAAATTGACAAGAAACAAAGCACTCTCTCTCACACACACTCTAGCTCTCTGTGTTTGTTTTGTGAGAAAAGGATTAAATGATGTTTTTAAAATGTACACGATATAAGTTGATTATCTTTAATCTAATTACAAAAACGTACTGCTTGGTGCCCTGAAAAACAAAGAGAACTTAGATGCTTATGGAGAAAAAAAATAGAGGTTAGAGAAGCAAAAATAGTGCTGAATTAAAAGTACTTGGAGGCTAGGAGCTTTGAACCTGCATTTAACAAGCCATTCCAAACTTGTGAGGCAGGCACTGCAGAAGCTTGGGCTAGCAGTAACAGAGAATTCATTGTTTCCAAAAAAAAAAAAAAAAAAAAAAAAAAAAAAGAGCTAGAAAAACGCTGCTTTATATTTCCTCACACCGCAGACCTTGTGCATAAGTCTAAGGAGAAGAAGTAGAGTGAGTGTGTGCAACCCATTCAGAAACCATTTTTTCCACTATAAACTACCCTCAAACCCCCACTCCTGGCATGCAAACTGTGGTAAAGGATGTTATGATGGTATGCAGTTTACAACTGGAAACTTCTGATTTATGTGGGATTGGGAGTATTTTTCTGCTGTCCCCCTTATGCCCATTGTACCCTAAGCAGAGCAAGGTGGAACGGTTCAAAGAGTAGAGCCAAGGCTTCCTTCCGCCAACAGCTTTGAGAATTTTGTTTTTCCACACCTGTTCAAAATGCTTAAACTGTAATTAAAGATTAATGCAGGCTACAGAGTAGATAAACATACACTGCATGTGTACACACATACACACACTCGGTATGCCACACATAGTTATCAGGCTCCTTCTGCCTTACACCTTTGAAATGTACATCCTGAGAAACACTGTGCCAAAGTTAACAATACAATACACAGATTTCCAAAGATCTGAAGCTTTCAAACATGAAAAGCAACATTATTGATGGCCATATAATTTTAAAAAAATAATTTTGTAATAAAATACATTCCACTACTATGCTCTTCAGTCTAGATCAGGAGATCTGTGCACAGACGAACGTTCATCATATTTCTAATAGAAGAATCAGCCTCTTTTTTCCTACACTATCCAGCAACAGTGATGCAAAAGAAAAAGTACTGTCCATGTATAAGATGTCCCCATGTATAAGAAACCCCCCAATTTTCTAACCCAAAATGCAGAAATCAGTATTTTAAACATTAGAAAGGAACAGTACAGTACTATGATATTATGCATCACTCTTACCGGTCACTGTTGCACTGCCTACACCAGTGATGCTTGAGCCCGAGTTGCAAAAACAACAACCCGGTGGGTGGTGGGGGTAGAGGAACCGGAAGCAGAAGTGGAGGGGAGAATCCTGGACATGGAGGTGCCTCCAGACCCCACTCCGAATCCACCTCCAGTCAAGCCCAACCGCACCACTGTCTATAGCTCAGCCATTTGGAACACAGCTGGACCACCACAGCCAACACCAGCTGCTCCAGATCCTGGCCCGCCACCATTGGGGTGCTAGTTCAGCGGCTGCAGCCACCTCCTCAGGTCTGGCTGCTGGGAGTAGCGATCTGGCGACTTATGGCTGATATGCCCACACAAAAGGCTCTGCATGTCAGCTGTGGCACGTGTGCCATAGGTTCGCCATCGCTGGCCTACTCTTCTCGGCATCAGCTTACATCATTTGCATAAGGCTTGTCACTGGAGGAAGTCTGTTTGCAGAGACAAGCTATTGGCAGTTTCACTTGTGACTGGAGGCAGATGGTTTGCAGAGACATAGGCAGTTTCGCAACTGTGTGTTTTTTTCCCTTGGCTTTCTTCCATGTAAAAGACAACCCTCAATTTTTACTCTAACAATTTTAGGGAAAAGTATCACCTTTTACATGGAAAAATACGGCATGCTGAATCAGAACAAGCCGCACATCATTCAACATTTTATTCCCAGCCAGATACTTATGGGAATCCCATAAATGTTATGGCAATACATTTATAGAACTGTTAAGCTACCAGTTTCTGTTAAGATACCTAAATAGGATAGAAAAAGATACTCAAAGGTGGCTGCTTTGAGTATATTAGAAGAACTGGCTTTACTCTGCAGATTTCTGGGCTTCATTACCTAGCTGCCAATGTGACCTGTGATGCAAACATTTAAATGCATTCAACAAAATTCACAGAAACTTGCATTTACTTTTAATCCACTTCTAAACAACATTCTCAAGAACATGTTTCACTGAGGTCAACCAGAGCCGGGAAGATTTCAAGGCACCTGTAACAGGCACCTTTGCTAGTCAAATAAACATATCTATATAAATAAAAACAAACATTGCTCTTCACTGAGTTCCACACCATAACCCCAGACCTGCTTTCCTCTTTTCCTGCGGCTGTATCTAAGGCCAAATAGCACTTGACTAAGCAGTACTGTACGCTTTAAACAGAGAAAGTACTTGTCTTCACTAAATGCTAAATTAAATAATCATTTAATTACTGCATCCATTTAAATTGTACTAAGCTATGCTGCAATCCAAAAGGTAAACCAACCCCCACCACACCCCAAATTAACTTAAAACATTCCAGCTGGGAGCTATTTGTGACTTCTCTGCCTCATGTTAGGTTTTCTGACATTTTTATTGCCTGTTGTTCTAGTGATAATGTGCAAGCACAGAGATGTATTAAATTAGGGGGGTAAATGGGAGCACATATAAATTGAAGGATAACAAAACAGAAGCATATGTTTGGAGAAAATACATAAGGTGTTACTGCCACTACATCCACCATACACATTAAGTAGGAAAACAGTCGGGGATGCTTTTCTCTCCCACCAGTTCAAATGCATTTCCTGTTTTCTAGAAAGAGAACTGAATAATACTGTAGTGAGAGGGTTCACATGTAACGCCCAGTTGTGATTTGGCACTCAAGTAGACCCCAGCTCATATACTATCCTACCCACAACATATACAGAGCAAGTCACACCTCTCCTGCTGTGAGGCAAATCACAGCCTGAAGTTTTTTTCCAAACTTGCAATCCACGGCCTGTGCTTCCTTGCAAACTAAGATTACAGACCAAGTTCTCACCCTCACTTCCCACCTTTTTTTGCACAATATAAGCAACATACCATTTTGCCTTTCTGGATGAAATGACTATAGGTTGCCACAAACCAAGAACAGAAAGGGAATAATTGTCTAATAGGAGAGTGTGTGATCCTGAGCTTTCGTGAGCCACAATGGTGTCAACATATGCTCCCTTCTAATGTGTATATACTATATTTTCAGGAATAATTATTTGAACACATCAAATGCTGTTGTGACCACCTGTCTTCACCCTTTTCAATGCATGAAGTCCTTCAGGTTTGTGCATGACTCAGTTTTTCTTTCAATATCTCAGCTTATAAAAGATTTGTTTGTATGTTCATTTTGCAACTAACCTTTACAGTACCGATGGAGAGTATGAAGATGAGATGCTAATAACTAAATAAATAAAGAAAGCAAATCAAAATATTCTACTTTACACCTCCTCACTGATTTTAGTAGTCTCCTCTGCTTTACAGGTTGCTTGATGAGACTTTTTTTCTGTCACAAATTTCTGACAATATGGGAGGTCAGAAGGAGCACATTTTTGTTAGCTGTATGTGACAATGTCCAAAATGCTTTCTATATATCACAAAGGCAGCTTACAAACTGGCTATTCACATTATTTATTAAGAGCCACACATGTGACAAATTATTTAACTCAGTGACTCCTAATAAGTCAAAGAGCAAGCAATTAGCTAACGCAGTATGAGGGCTGTTTGTGACAATTTATAGATGCTCTCAAGCTGTCACAGCACTTCAAAGCGCCATTGGGGGAAACCTTTTAATGAGTCACTTGAGATGACAAGCATTACACAGCACACATGGTAGGGATGCATTTGGCAGCCTATTCAGTTACACAAATCTACATGCCTCCTCCCCGCCTGACTTCAGCAGCTGTTTACATGTTTGTAGCATAAGCTGCTCTAAACGATGATGAATAACATACTGATTCCAAAAAAGGGAGAAATACAAAATGTTGACATGTATTGTACATTAGCATCTATGACCAGAATCCTCTACATTTATGAATGACACCAAACATATGAATTGAAAATAATCGTGGAAATGAGGAAAACATGATAGCAGCATCCCCCCTTGGTAGTGAATCTGAGCCACTAAAGTGGGAGAGGGGTTTCAATTGACTTTTCCTTCTGTTATCAAAAGATCACTTTTCAGCCAACATTGTTAAGACACTCAGATGGAATAGGAAGCATAGGAAACTTCCAACTAGTCTAGCGTCCAAATGAAAAGCAACACAAAGTGGGAATTGTGTTTTGAGTGTGTCAGAGAGAGGGAAGGAGGGAGGAAGAGATGGATTTACAGATTGGGGGCCAATTACACATGATAAACAGCTCCACAGTTGTTCCAACTCATTTTACCCCATTCAGTTGTTAAGAAAGTATGTAAACCCTGCATATTAAGAGAAGTGCAAAAGTGAGGCTGTTCTATCTGGGTAGTCTCCCCACTTGAACTAGAAGGCCTATTTAAGGGGTTCTGCTTTATGTGCAGAAAACAGAGACTATTCAGGTACTGCAACATTCCCCTCTTCAGGCAGCTGTGTTTCCATGTTCAGTGTGATATAAGAGGAGCCCAACATGTTCCTTTCAGAAAGTGTGAGCTCCACACACTTCCTTAGCAACTAAACAGGGCTTTTGTCTCTCTGTCTTTCTTTTTTAATAAAGAACTACAGCAAGTAAGTTGAAATTTGATGCAGAAAACACATGCAGATGAAGACTGTTTATTCTACGCCCCTTTCTATTTTGCTTTCAAAACATCTACACTCCCACTACCTTTTTATCCACTAGGTGGGTGAGTTCCAGGAGATAACTGGCAGGAGGGGCTAGCAACGTGCTTTCTCTCCTCACTAGCCCTTTGCTCCCACTTTCAGCTTCTTACTTTGACTTTGTGCAAGATTTACAAAACAGATCTGTGATTTGTGCCTTGGCCTTAGGCTTTCAAAGAAGAAAGAAGCTTCACCTTCTGATTAAAGGAAATAGTTAGGCATTTGCATTAGCGCTATCTCCTGAATCGATACAGTTGTTTTATTGTTGTAATTAATGCAAGTGGTACATTTAATTGGCAGTTATGTATAAGACCTATTTGGTTTTCTAACATCCATAGCAACTCATTGTAGGTGTTTAGAGACCATATGTGTGAAATTTATAAAAATGCACATGGAGGGTAAGCTTAGCTTCCTTTTTTTTCTCAAGATAAGGCAAAGAGGTGATGTTATAAGCTGCCTAGAGTGGTCACAATTGACTAGATAGACGGGGTATAAATGAAATAAATAAATAAACCTGAACGACACAAGAAAGCTATTACTAGTCTGTGTTGGATTAGATGCTGAGAATACATACAAGTAACCTGTCCCCTCTCCCCATGACAGGATGTCTTCAGAGAGATATGCCTCAGTAATTAGGTTTCAAATTGTGCCCATAGTAGCTGGAACATGTTATCAGAAACCTTGTTATTTCCCATTCTATCACAAAGTAAAACATGCTGTACACTGCATAGGTGTACTTGTGTAAATCACAGTGTCAAACTGCTGCTAACTAACATGTGCATTCTCAACTGTGCACCAAGGAACATGAATTTAAAAATGCTCGCAGAAGCTCCTTAATTGGTGAGCCACATTTAAGAGTCTGTAAGGTGGCGATCTGTCAGACAGAATGTAGTCCAAGATATGCAAAGAACCCATCCCTATCAGGTATCCCACCCAAGAGCAAACAGTTCAGGCAAGGAACTTCTTGATAGAAAACTGAAATATGTTGTTCCTGGTTCAGAAAGGGACACAATCAAACAGTGTGGTATATTGAGGGTGGGTGGCCCCTCCATCAGCGGCATAGGTGACTCCCTTTCCTTTGGAGGGACGACCCTTGCCGCAAAGAGTGAGGTCTGCAGCTTGGGGATACATCTGGACCCGGCGCTTACCATGGAAACCCAGGCAGCGTCCGTGGTCCGCTCCGCCTATTATCACCTATGGCGGATTGCCCAGCTGCGGCTGTATCTTGATGGGGGGCCCCTCACTACTCTAGTCCATGCGCTCGTAATCTCGAGATTAGATCATTGTAATGCACTCTACGTGGGGCTGCCTTTGAGGTTGATGCGGAAACTTCAGGTGGTCCAGAATGCAGCAACCAGGCTTCTCAGTGGGGTGAGAAAATAGCATATCTCCCCCACTCTAGCTGCACTGCACTGGTTGCCTATTCGTTTCCGCATCAACTTCAAAGTGTTAATGATTACATATAAAGCCCTAAACAATTTGGGACCTCAGTATTTGGCAGATCACCTTCTCCCGCCCAGATCTACCCGAGTCACCCAACATAGCCAGTGGGGTCGGCTGAGAGGACTGACGCCGAGGGAGGTCGGGAAGAGAAAACTAGAAACCGGGCCTTCTTGGCGGTCACCCCTCGGCTGTGGAACACCCTCCCTACTGAAATCCGGTTGGCACCCTCACTGGGTGTTTTCAAAAGCCAATTAAAAACGTGGTTATTTAAACAGGCCTTCCTCCCAGTCAATTAAGTGATTTTTTTCTTTTTCTTTTTCTTCTTTCTGAGCTTTGCCACCTTGGAAAAATGCTGGTTAGAATTAACTGTAATAATTGTATTATATATGTTTATTTTAATGTGTTTTAACCTATGTAAGCCGCCCTGAGTAGACGTAGTCTAGAGGGGTGTGGTAAAAATCAAAAAATAAATATAAATAAATAAATATCCAGTTGCATTCAAACATGTTCTATAAAAGAGAAGAGAAAGGCCAACATTTCATTAACAAGTGTTCTTTGCAGAAGGAAAAAGAAATGAATCAACGTGCTTGTTGCTCCTCAGTGAAACAATGCAACCCACACACCCTTGAAGCTCCAATAGCCATAATTGCACAACATGATCAACCAAGAAACTGCTGCATGCAACCCAACTGCTCCCATCTGAAGTAGGCATAGCTAAACACTTATTCATAGTTTGTTTAGTATGCCATCAAAACCCAGACACTTTCTCTTCTTTGATCCATTTCTTACCAAAAGGAGGGGATTCAAGAATTGTTTTGAACAAAAGAGAGAAAAGGGAAGTGTCTGCATTCAGGCATGACAGTAAAGCAACCATGGAGTAAGACCATGAGTTTGTTTACCTGCTACCACTGCAGATGGGAGTGACTGGGTATCAGTAGTTGCTTGGACAGAGTAGGATTCTGATGGTTCTGTTATATGGATGCAATGCCAGAGTTCTAGCTGATTGCAACAGTTTCAGAATTCTGCATCACTGTCTGTGGCGCCACTTCTGATATTTGAGATGCTAATAAAGATGAACCAAAAGTGCTATGTCATGATGCTTATGGGCACAACCAAATTAGTTGAATAAAAATATGTTTTCAAGCGATAGACTGATAATGTACTGCAATTTCAATAAACTACTTTCTTTTTCCTTTTAAAAGATTTGGGATGAGGTGATACACAGACATTTAATTAGTGCTAAATGATTACTTCTGGGGGGAAAAAAACCCAGAGCTACTGCATTTTCGCACACAGATTTGTGTACTTGTAATTGGAGGGAGAAAAAGTCCTGAGAGACACAATTTTTACCCTCATCCCAACAGCTTGTTCTAGTCCCAACAAAAAAGGAAAATGTCAGGGAAAAAAGGAAAAAAGAGGGAAAAGGAAAATAGAATAGAGCCAAAAGAAAGAAGCTAGTAAGGTAGGCTGGAGAAGAGATTAGAAAGTTTCCATGTGCACAGAATTAAGCTTGTTGAGAGCAGCATGTTTTCAAATCTATATGAACTTAAACCATGAAATTAAATTATAAACTATTTAGTAACATTTTAGTGACCATCTTCATTTATATTGCATATAAATGGTTGTATATAGTTACATTTGTTTTATATTACATAATATCTTTTTCAAATTTTGTTCAGTTCAATTGTATTTTTATGCATCAGAGGTTCCTGTACAAATCAATGACAATGTTCAAATGTAACAATTTTTTAACTTTTTAAAATTAATTTCATTTCTAAAGAATAAAAAGACAATCGACCATATTACAAATAGTAAATACAAAGTTATTCCCCATAATTCTTCAAATCACATATATACCATTTCCCGTCACCATTTAATAATAATAATAATAATAATAATAATAATAATAATAATAATAATAATAATAATAATAATAATAATAATAATAATTTATTGTCATTGTAAGTATATACACATACAACGAAATTCACAGACACCCAGAGACCAGACACATGCACACACATAAAATTCCCCAAACACTCCCCACCCACTAAAAGTCCCCCACTAAAAATACAAACATCTCCACCGCAGGCCAAGTAACACAGTCCAACTAATTATTCACTATTGGTGGTCTTTAAGCTCATTATTAATTGCAATTATAGCTCTGGAATAAAAATTATTGAGAAAACGTGTCTAAATTTCTTTTCAATCCACATGTCTCAAAGTCTATTTTGTCGGCATAATTTAATATGTTCAAACGTAACTAAAATCCATAGCTTGAATGGAGTAAGCTTAGCCTCATCTAGTGTTATGCAGTCCATTTCCCTTATCATCTTCTAGAACAGCCACAAGAAAATAGGAAATGTCATCCTCCATTTTACATTAAACATCTTTTAGTACAATGTTCCATTGTCAGGAAATGAAAGGAGTAAAGCCCAACACATATGGAAGGCACCAAATTCGTGAAAGCTGAGTTACCATATTGTCCAAATCATCAATCGTGGTTTCTTGAAACATGCCAGCTTCATAACCCACAAATCACTAGTGACCAGCTCAAAACAAACCAGTTTATATGGTTGTCTCCGAAAGCTAATCAGCAATATACAGTTTGAGTCAGAACTTGAGAATGAGTTTTTCTCACCCAGACAACTTGATATATTTGAGAGGATTCTCTTCCTAATCTCAGCAGGGCAGGTGCCCAGTTGGCACACATGTGGGCATAAGAACCGTCAGGATGTGTGTGAAATAAATCACTCTTAAGTAGTTAGCAGAGTCCTGGAAAGAAAATTTATGCTTTCTCTTCTCCGGACAGCAATGAAAAGACAAAACACAGTGAAATGTTTTGTTCTGAGAGATTCCAACAATATGACTCACAAACAATTTGTTGTCTTTCTCAGCAAAGGCTGAGAAAGATCTTGTAGTTTCAGGAAAATATTTACAGCAGCTATTTACAGCATTCCAGACAGCAAATGGACAGCATAACGTTCAGAACTTCAAACTCCCCCACAGAAGCATAGTAATGACTTGCTTACTTTTATACATAATCTTACTACCAGGATTGCATCAGATGCACAATGACTTGGCAGAGTTTCACTGCACATGTCCATCATTGTCATAACTTTTCTTAGAGACGGTATTCTCCGGTATTTAGATCAATACTCGGACAAGAACTGCTTGTATCTTGAGACCTCCTCAATAGACACACACGTCAAAGAAATCAGGGAACTGAAATAGAAACTTAGCTAATATTTTTAAAAGCTTTCTAATCAAAATTAAACAAAAATAAAATACATAAAACAAACCTATGTCGGAAGTTGGCATGGTTTAAAAGAACAGGCTAGAAGAAGAGAAAAATATAGAATGGTTTCTTTCAGATATGATGATGAATCGGTAGGAAAGTTGAAATTTCTTTTTTCCCCCCAAATTTTCTTGAAAGAGGTCCAGATGATATGTGTTCATAGTATATTTACTAATTTACTAATTACTAATTTGTAATTAATTCATCAAAATACTCTGAAATAACTCTATGAAGGCAACTGCTCAGGCCTGCTTAAACAATGCATAAACTACATAATACCACGGGAGTGAACAGGATAATCTATCAGGAACACTAAAAATCTGTAATGGTCTGTTCTTAGCAAAAATGAGTTACAGAAACAATATTGTGATTTTTTAGAAAACCACATGCAAAATGCCTCCACATTGCTTTTTACAGTTGTGTGGCAGGGAATAATATCACAGTCTACTGACATAAATCCTGCCAGGTCAAACTGAAATCTAAGGATTCAGATTACATTGTATAATGAACAGCATCTGCTTTCATCTCAGACACAGCAGGGATGAGGCAAGAGACATCATTCAAAATGTAACAAATGAATCAGCAACCAGCGTGGCACAGAGAGCCTTCTAGTGGGAAAGATGATGGAAAAGCATACGCAAAATGTTTTAAACAAAAACATCTGCATGTGTATGTAAGCTAATCTAATATGTGGAGGGTTTTTTTAAAAAAAGCTCAACCTGGAGTGGACTACATATATATGAAAAGAATGCCCTCTGTTTGGATGTGTAAAAAAATTAATATTCTACATCATGGGTGGGCAAACCATAATCCCTGGGGCTTGTTTTCACAGCTTGTGGGTGGGTCTTACAATCCCATAAGTGGAAATGGATGTACAAAAAATAAAATAAAAATAAATTAACAGGCTTCTAAATATTGATCAATGAACTGATTACATCCTGAAGGGTACCACCATGAGGCTTTCTTAAATGTTGAGGATATGATATGAGATATCAGAAAACATAATTATTTAGTTAGATCAATAGACATTCAGAGTAAACAAATGGTGAGGATTGTATTGAGGCACATTCACCTTAGTTGGTTGCCATGGTAAATCAGGATCATGCTTAGTGTGACAAACCCAGACCTACCGGGATATGTCACACAGTTACCCTAAGCTGCCACCAACCATTCCCTTTAAGAAGTCACACAGACCAGGGATGGATTTTCAAACAAACAAGGAATAAGGTTTATTTTAAATACACACAGGGAAAAATAAACAATCAGGTGAATAGGATAAAGTAACGTGGCTTCTTCTCACTCATACAAGCATATAGTTTGGTTCACCCAGAACCCTTAACTTAAAGCACAGACCCTGAACCTATCAGTTCTGGCTAACCAACAGACACCTGAACCTATCAGGTTGGTACTCTGACACACAGCAGTACCCTGTCTGACACACAGACTCCCACAACAGCTTCTTCTTCCCAGCTGCTGCTTCGTCACAACCCAGTGTCTCACAGTGTCTCATAAACTCTCCACACAGGCATCACATATTTATACAGTACAGCCCCTCCTCCTGATGTCCCGCCTTCCACTCCCCATAGGATGGAACTTTCCCTCCAAACCCATGACAGACAGGTAACATCAGTGCTGTTATGTAACACCTCCCCTCTTTATAAGTTGTTTTGTAGGGGGAAAGCTAACGTGCTTTTCACCAAAAAACAACCTGTATAAAATATACAAAAACAGTTATACATACCATATTTACTTATACTTACATTCTAAGTTAAACATTTACCATTTAGGCATTTAAACATTTACCATATACATTACATCAATTTACCTTTATTCATACAAACCAAATTCAAAACCAGGTACATTTAACTTTTGTCATCATTATATACACATAGTCCATGTTCTCTCGCCGTCTTCATTCTTCAGGTCTTCTTGATAAGGCGTCAGCAACACAGTTCACTGACCCTCTGACCACCTTCACTTCAAAGTCATAGTCTTGTAGGTTTAAAGCCCACCTCATAAGTTTGCTATTGTGGGTTTTCATTGTCTTTAACCATTGCAATGGTGAATGGTCAGTACACAGAATAAAATGTCTTCCCCAGATGTAAGGCTTGGCCTTCTGGATCGCGTAGACTATGGCCAAACACTCCTTCTCCACGGTTGCCAAATGTCTCTCACCTTTTTGAAGTTTCCTACTCAGGTAGGACACTGGATGCTGGTCACCATTCTCATCCTCCTGGCACAGAACTGCTCCTACCCCGCTGTTAGATGCATCGGTGTAGATGATGAACTCCCGGTCGAAGTCTGGAGCACGCAGGACAGGATAGTTGATTAACGCCTCCTTCAACCTCTGGAACGCCGCCTTACAGTCGCTGGTCCACGGGATGCGGTCATCAGCCTTCTTCCTCGTCAGATCGGTCAGCGGAGCCGCAATCTCGCTAAACCTCGGGATGAACTTTCTGTAGTAGCCCACCAACCCAAGAAATGATTTGACTTTTCTCTTGGTGGTGGGTCTAGGCCAATCTCGAACAGCTTCTATTTTGGCCTCCAGGGGTTTTATCATTCCTCCCCCTACCATGTGACCTAAGTATTTTATTTCTGGGCTACCCAGCTGACACTTGCTGGCCTTTACTGTTAGCCCTGCTGCACTTAACCTCTGCAGCACTAACTCCAGGTGTATCAGGTGATCTTCCCAGGTATTACTGAAGATCCCTATGTCGTCAATGTAGGCCACTGTAAAGTCACTGAGCCCTGCCAAGGTCTGGTCCATCAGCCTTTGGAATGTGGCTGGTGCATTTCTGAGACCAAAGCTCAGGACTCGAAACTCATAGAGACCAAAAGGGCTGCAAAAGGCAGTTTTTTCTTGATCCCTGGGATCAATTCTTAATTGCCAATATCCCTTTACCAGGTCCAATGATGAGATGAACCGACAACCCCCTATGGTTTCAATCAGGTTGTCTAGCCTGGGCATTGGGTAGGCATCAGGAGTGGTTACACGGTTTAATTTCCTGTAATCAACACAAAACCTAATGCTCCCATCAGGCTTGTCCACAAGGACTATTGGAGAGGACCAAGGACTAGAAGAGGGGACGATTATGTTCTCCCTCAGCATTTCGTCCAGCTCCTTCCGCACCTTGTCCCTATAGGGTCCCGTTACTCGGTATGGGGATACTGCCTGCGGGGGTGCATCCCCTGTGTGGATCCGATGCATCACTCCCTTCACTATCCCCGGCTTGTTAGAAAACACCTGTTGATATTTACTAAGCAGCATTTTTAGTTCTTGCTGCTGGTCTTGGGTGAGTGCAGGACTGATCTTTACCTCCTCTGGGTTGTATTTTACTTCTCCTCTACCCTCCCAGAAGGGCAATTCAGCTTCCTCACTCTCAGCTGCTTTTATCGCGAATAAAACCCTCTGTTCCCCTCTGTAGTAGGGTTTTAGGGCATTCACATGAACCACCCTCCTTGCTTGGTTCTCCTCCTGCTCTATTAGGTAGTTCAGGTCTGACATCTTGGAAATGACCCTATATGGTCCTGCCCATTTGAGCTGCAGTTTATTCTCTCTGCAGGGCCTAAGCCAAAGCACTTCCTCCCCTGGGTCAAAGTGCCTCTCTCTAGCTTTGTGGTCATACCATGTTTTCTGTCTGACCTTCTGAGCTTGCAGGTTTTCTGCTGCTAGCTCTAGATTTCTCCTTAGGTCATTCATCAAGGTGTCTATGTAAGTCACAACGTCTTGTGGGTCATCCTGGGTGATCTGCTCCCAATTTTGTTTGTTCACCCCTAAGTGTGCAGCAAACATGTCAGAGTGACCCCTTTGTAAGATCATGGGGCGATACTTTTCAGGTACCACCAGCTGACTTCTGATCCCATCTCCCCCTTTTGAGATATCCCTCAGGGTTTCTCTATATAAAATCCCCTTTTTCTCCAGAAATCTCACTGGGGTTTCAGGTGTTAGCTGGGCGTCAGTCACCTGTTCAAAACACTTTTGGAGAGTGGCGTCTGCCTTTTGCTCCTGTCCAAATCTGCTGTCTGTGGTTAAGGCTTCCACCACAGCTTCTGAACTCCCCTCTGCTTCCGTCTCTGGCTCATCATTACCCCCCTGAACTGTCCCTGTGGTGGCTTGTGAGCGTGTAATCACTAGCACCCGTTTCACATGTTCAGCCAGGTCATTTCCCACGAGCACGGCTGCTGGCAGAGTCGATGAAATCGCTAGCCGCCAAGCTCCCCTCCAGCCTTGAAAGTTGACAGGTACCTCTGCTACTGGCAGAGAGATTACCTGCCCCTCAATACCTGCCACCTTCATGCTCTCATTTGGGATTATAAACTCCCGAGGAATAATATCTGGATGGCACAGGGTTACCTGGGAACAAGTGTCCCGCAGCCCCCTATACTGACGGTCAAGTATTCCTACGTCCACCCCGGCTGTCTCAAACAACTGAGAATCTGTTTTTATCAGCAAGCAGCGCTTTACCTCTATAAGAGGACCATTTTCCTCAGCCTGATCAGCAGAGGTAGCTGTTCCAGACTGAGTAGTCATGGCAACAGGCTCCCTCTGTGACACTGAGCCTTGCTCTTTCTGGACACAGAACACAGCTTTTGGCTTGGTCCCACTAGAATTCTGAGGCACCATTCCTTTTAGCTGCTTTAATTTCTCACACTCTGAGATTAGATGACCCTTTCCCTGACAGAAATAACATTTTCTGGTGTATTTTGATTCTCTCTCATCTTGTTTTGGTTTTCCCTCCAAAATCTGAGGTCTTAGTTTCATGTCTGAGGGCTTCCCTTCACCATGGGCCCCTCCCCCTTGCTGGCTTTTCCCTTTTATTCTCAAATCCAGCTCCTTTTGCTTGGCCTCAAACTCAGCCCTGATCTGTAAAATTTCTTCCTCAGCCCTAGCTTTTATCTCTTTTACTTTTTCTTCAGTCTTATCTCTGATTTCTTTTAATTTAATGTCTTTTTGCTGAGTATATTTTTCAAGATCTTGCTCACTTTGTCTGACCTGAGCCTCATACTTTTCCTTCTTTGACATTTCTTCCCCTGATAAATTGTTAATAAACTTATTTAGGAACTTCAATTCCAATTGTACCAGTCTAATTTGGTGTTTCAGTTCCATCTCTTTTATCCTCATGGCCATTCCCCTTTTCTTGGCATCTGCCTCTGCCTGACAGATTTCAGCTCTTTCTTTTCTTCTGATTTCCATTTCCCTCACCCTCAGTTCATGCTGTTGGGCTAGGAGTATTTTTCTGAGTTCTGGGTTTTGTTCTCCCGTGCTGTCACCTTGCACTGAGCCAAATTCATCCTCAGAACCTTGGTCAACCTGGGGGTCTTTCACTTCACTCATGTCTGCTACTTGGCTTCGAGTCAAGGGCATAATCCCCCCTCAGAACAGGCTGCTTTAAAAAGTCAAGCCTCAAAATAAAACGACCACTTTTTTCCTTTTGCCTCAGAACCAGCTCCCCCTAGAGATTGCTGCTGTTCTTCAGCACTTAAATTGCAACAGTATCGAGTCAGAGCCTACCCCCCTCTGCTGGGCCTCTCAGCTGGCAAGCTCACTGTTACTATGCAGTTTTGCCTCAGCTTTTTCCCGCCAAAACTAGGCTGCCTCAGAGCACCTTAATCTAAGTCTCCCCAGTTGGCACGTTCTTCTACTAGCGCACCTCCCCGTGAGGTACACCTAGAAGATTACCTACGCGCCTCAGACTGTCCCTGACTAGACCCCCCTTGCTCTGGGCACACTTGCCAAGGCTTTGCTGGACTGCTGGACAACTGGACCAGTCGTATCCCACACGCTGGACACCAATCAATGTGACAAACCCAGACCTACCGGGATATGTCACACAGTTACCCTAAGCTGCCACCAACCATTCCCTTTAAGAAGTCACACAGACCAGGGATGGATTTTCAAACAAACAAGGAATAAGGTTTATTTTAAATACACACAGGGAAAAATAAACAATCAGGTGAATAGGATAAAGTAACGTGGCTTCTTCTCACTCATACAAGCATATAGTTTGGTTCACCCAGAACCCTTAACTTAAAGCACAGACCCTGAACCTATCAGTTCTGGCTAACCAACAGACACCTGAACCTATCAGGTTGGTACTCTGACACACAGCAGTACCCTGTCTGACACACAGACTCCCACAACAGCTTCTTCTTCCCAGCTGCTGCTTCGTCACAACCCAGTGTCTCACAGTGTCTCATAAACTCTCCACACAGGCATCACATATTTATACAGTACAGCCCCTCCTCCTGATGTCCCGCCTTCCACTCCCCATAGGATGGAACTTTCCCTCCAAACCCATGACAGACAGGTAACATCAGTGCTGTTATGTAACACTTAGGAAAATGATTGCCTACTCACAACTGAACTGAACGATGCACAACACTGATTGGATGGCACCTTTATCCCCATCATCATCAATATCCTACCCTTCTCTGTCCTAAGACTCATTTTTCTGTCTTGAAAGAGCTGATTAAAGAAAGAAAACTGAGTATTCAACTGAATGAATATATATATACATCATTTAAACAGTAGTATCTTGCGTAAACATGCGGGGCAGGGGGCACACAGACCACTTAATCAGTATTTACGTAATCCATAGGTTATTGGAGAGAAGTGGGCTCTGCCCATGAGAGAAACAATATACGTAATATTACAAGCCAAATTTGAAGGTACATAGTTGTATATCTTCCAAAGCTCAGATCATAGCATATATAGTAATGCTTTAACAAAGTTCCATTTAAAAATTACTGTATACCCTTTGTATAATGGGACTGGTCAAAATATTTAATGTACATATAATATGCATGTGACAAAGAGGACGGTTTTGTATATAGCAAAGCAAACTGTAATTGCCATTACATCAGTAATCAAAGGTGTATCTTTGCAGATCACAATAATCTTTTGTTTATTTATAAGTTAACTTCATGCTTCACCTACTCAAGGCATTGCATGGGGCAAATGTCCTGGACCAGGAGCTATGAGCATACATCTGTAGCTTTTCACATTAAGTATGGCCTATTAGCGTTACCTCCAACAGGACTAATATTCAAACAACCATCACCATTCACATTCTGATGCAATAACAGTCATACATATATAATTTTATTATATATGACCACAGTTAGATAGCCATGTTAATGTTTACTTTCAAAACATTTATTTAATAGCAAAGATACAGGAAGCCAGTCTTAAAATAAACAATAATGTAACTGAATTATATCATACAAACACAGCAAGAATGCCTAATACAATCTTAAGTAAATCTCAGTTTTAATAAAATATGCCTATTTTAAGTATTTGCATACAAGTCAAAATATGTGGTACACAGCAACAATAAGAAGTACAAAACTGGATGCTCGGAAAAAGCAGGCAGCAAATTTAAATCAAGGTGGATCTATAGTTTCTGGGATCTTGCAGTCTCTTTGCATTACTCACCTCAGTTTAATTAATCACATATCATTTTAATCAAGAATGTAAAGCCCTTCAAACTCTTGCCAGTTTATTTTTAGGACTAATATCAATGTGAAAAAGAATGCAATGCAGTTCTCATGTAAAGGTCACACTGTCTGGTTATTGTACTCAGAGATTAGTCTTAAATGCCACAGTAGACTATGTAAACTTAATTGTGGCAATCTAAAGCAAGATTATTTTTAATACATGGTTATTTGAATTACATCCCACTTTCTGCACTGATTTACATTAACTGTTAGAAGGCAAGTATACTGTATGATCATATTCCCAGCAGCGATGCTTGTATGTGTTTGTTACTTTTATTTGCTTAATTTACAAATAACTTTTAAACCTTAGCATGCAGTATGAAGAAAGCTGACACGGGGGAAAATTATTTGTTTGAAATGTGGTGCTGGAGGAGAGCTTTGCAGATACCCTGGACTGCCAGAAAGATGAACAAGTGGGTTCTAGATCAACCCAAGCCTGGACTATCTCTGGAGGCAAAAATGTTGAAACTGAGGCCTTTTAATGGGTCGGAGACTGCAAAATAAAGATTGATTGAAACTGAGGCCTTTCAATTTTGGGTACATCATGAGAAAGCAGAGTTCTCAGGAAAAGACCATTATGCTGGGAGTGGTGGAAGCAGCAGAAAAAGAGGAAGACCAAATATGAGATGGACTGATTTGCTAAAGCTGAGCAGGGCAGTTGAGGAACAGGAAATTTTGGCGATCATAGAGTTGCCATAGGTTGGAGGCGACTTGAGAGCACATAACAATGGCTTTTTAACATTGCAATGAAATTACACCTACTGGTTGACTACCTCCTAGCATATGATTTCAATAAATAATTTAAAATGTTACGGTATTTCCTAAACATATGCAAAAGGGAAAAAAGAGGGTACAGGAGTAAAAGTACTATGAGAATTTTTAAGTACTATAGTTTTAAAGGATAAAGGGTAACAGACTATTTATTTTAAGGTTGTTCATCCTTTCAAACATCACCGATGCTTCCTTTAATGTAACTGTGGCTAGGTTTGTTATCTAAAGTAGACAACAATGGGAGATATGAATACGAAGTGCAGTGTCTGCTCCCTCCCCCCAGAACCAGCCCAGTCCACTCACTGGGCTTCCTGTGGCATACATGTCTATCATTGGTAATATCGTGCCAATAGCAAAAGTAGTCCAGCCAGGACTTGCTCGCCTCCCTGCACTGCTGACCACTCCGACAAGGAGACAGAATGATGAGTCTCCCCGCTCAGTTGCTGAGTGATCAGTACTGTAGGGAGATGGAGAAACACCGGCCAAGCTGCTTCTGTGATTGGTGCAGTGTTACTGAGGGTGAGTGTGCACACTGAAGCCTGGTGAGTGAACGAGGCTGGTACTGACGGGAGTGTCCAAATGACCCTGTCACCTGTGGCAGTGATATTCATTTTCGTCTTCTGAATATTCCATCTCTAAAAAGTTTATACAGTGGTGCCTCACTTAATGAGCGCACCGTTTAACGACAAATCTGCATAGCGATGCGGATTTTGTGATCATTTTTGCGATCGCATTGCTATGTTTTAATAGGTAAAACATCGCATTGTGATGATCGGTAAGCATTTTGCTTACCGACTTTCGCATTGCGATGTTTTCAGAACAGCTGATCGGCAGTTACAAAGTGGCCACCGGATGAAGAAAATGGCCGTCCGCAGCATTTTCGCGCCGATTCCTCGCTTACCGAGGCGGTGAAAATAGCGGCCCTATGGAGGATTCCCGCTTAGCGGTGAGTTTACCCCCCCATAGGAACGCGTTAAACAGAGTTTAATGCGTTCCTGTGGGGTTTTTTGCCCTGTATAGCGATGTTTTCGGATAGGTACAATTTATCCGGAACGGATTATCGTCGCTATGCGGGGCACCACTGTATACTGTTTCACTGCTTCATACAGTAGAACACCAATTTGAAATATGTGCTTTCTCAGTCCTGGAAACCCTGTTTCTTAACCTAAGAATTACTGGAATGACTGGGGCTACCAACAGGCACCAGGGCATGGAATAAGGCCCTGGGCCCACAGAATTTGCCCCACTGTGGTAACTGACGGATTCACATTAGCACAGCTACACAGCTATCCTATAAGTGGGGAAAAGGGAAGTCCATCGTACTCGACTGCTCAACCCCATTGTAACAATTACTACTGCATGCCAATATAAAAGTTGAATAGATCTATGTTGCCATTTCATCTGGTGACAGGGTGGCCAATCCCAAAGAAGGGCAGTGCCAAAGAATGCTCCAACTACCATACAGTTGCACTCATTTCACACGCTAGCAAGGTTATGTTCAAAATCCTACAAGGTAGGCTTCAGCAGTATGTGGACCGAGAACTCCCAGAAATACAAGCTGGATTTCAAAAGGGCAGAGGAACTAGAGACTAAATTGCTAAAATGAGCTGGATTATGGAGAAAAACATCTACTTCTGCTTCATTGACTACACAAAAGCCTTTGACTGTGTGGACCACAGCTAACTATGGCACGTTCTTAAAGAAATGGGAGTGCCTGACCACCTTCTCTATCTCCCGAGAAATTTATAGGTGGGACAGGAAGCAACAGTTAGAACTGTATATGCAACAACTGATTTGTTTTTTTTTAATTAGAAAGGAGTACAACAAGGCTGTATATTGTCCCCCTGCTTGTTTAACATATATGCAGAATACATCATGTGAAAGGCTGGACTGGAGGAATCCCAAGCTGGAATTAAGAAATATCAACAATCTCAGATATGCAGATGATACCACTCTGATGGCAGAAAGTGAGGAGGAATTAAGGAAGCTCTTAATGAGGGTGAAAGAGGAGAGCGCCAAAAATGGTCTGAAGCTCAATATCAAAAAACTAAGATCATGGCCACTGGCCCCATCACTTCCTGACAAATAGAAGGGGAAGATATGGAGGCAGTGACAGATTTTACTTTCTTGGGTGGTGACAGCAGCCACCTGCTGTCACCAGGTGACGCCTGCTTCTTGGGAGGAAACAATGACAAACCTAGACAGCATCTAAAAAAGCAGAGACATCACCTTGCCAACAAAAGTCCAAATAGTCAAAGTTTTTTCAGTAGTGATGTATGGAAGTGAGAGCTGAACCATGAAGAAGGCCGACTGCCGAAGAATGGATGCTTTTGAACTGTGGTGCTGGATGAGACTCTTGAAAGTCCCCTGGACTGCAAGGAGAGCAAACCTATCCATTCTGAAGGAAATCAAGCCTGAGTGCTCACTGGAAGGACAGATCCTGAAGCTGAGACTCCAGTACTTTGGCCATCTCATGAGAAGAGAAGACTCCCTAGAAAAGATCCTGATGTTGGGAAAGTGTGAAGGCAAGAGGAGAAGGGGACAACAGAGGACGAGATGGTTGGACAGTGTCACCGAAGCTACCAACATGAATTTGACCAAACTCCGGGAGTCAGTGGAAGACAGGAGGGCCTGGCGTGCTCTGGTCCATGGGGTCAAGAAGAGTTGGACATGACTTAACAACTAAACAACAACAACAAAAAGAGGTTTTGCCATATTTGATGGTGTCACTGTCATTGTTTCATCATAGTCACTGCTATATTGGCAAATCATTCCACAGGATTTGACAAAGGAGACATATGGGAGAAGAACAAGAAATATTTCTGTCATAAAAGTTGAATTGCAAACAAAGACAGGCATAGTAGTGGGAAGATCCTATCCCACCTCTGTAATTAATAGTAGTGACCAAGTAGTGTGACTGTTTACATGACCACATTGCTGTCTGTGCTGATCCTACCTCTGTTTCTCCTCAAAAGCAGATTCATGGATACTGCTAAATATAGCTTCAGCCTAAGCTTGTACATCCTACATAGGCCATTTCCCCAAAATACAGATGCCTGAGAAGTATTACTATTCATTACCTGCGGCAACATATATATGAACATTTGGGGCCTTGGTTTATTTGATTAGACGTGCATATTCACCAGGCCAGGTGTATGCAAGGCCTTTCTCCTTCCTGCTGTTGCTCCTAAGAAAACCTCATGTTCTTTTGCTTCATTCCTAAACTCTAACCTGTTTTTTTCTGCCAGTTTGCCCCTAGCTGCCCATACAGAGTTTCACTGCATTCCTTATTTATATCAATAGTTCACTTAAGCTCTGGGCAGGATAACTAGTCCCTCAGAGGGTGGCAAAAGTACAACACTAAGAACTAATGTTTAATTTGTAACAGTTCTGCTACTGACCTTCCAAGAAACGGAAGAGTCTAGATAAAGCACTGCTAAAGAGTGGCAGATAACATAAAGAATCCTTCTTTTGTTCCCACTGAACTGGAAGAAATAAATAAAGCTCAGTACATTTTCACAATTTGGAGACTGTTTCCAAATTGAGCAGTAAAATTATTCTACCATGCTGAAATCATTTTCAGTGCTCAACTGAAAAACTCAAGGCAGCTGGGAAACCTTACAGCTAGATGAACAGCAGCTTGCAATAAAAGACAGTGTAAATAAGGTATATTGAAGCTAAATTGGATTTGTGTGAAGAACCATTTATTTTGAGGGGGGGGTTAGGGGATGAATTAATGATGAGAAATTAAATTAGCTCTGTCAAGTCTTTAGAAAATACACTGGAAAATGCCTGACCTGATGTGAACTTTTAATGAAGCAGAAACCTTTGGGTTACTAGAACTGATCAAGCTCAGTGTCAAGCCCTACTCTAAAAAGGAAAATTAGGAAGGCTAGCTTTTAATAGGCATGATACCAAAAATGGGTTAATGTCAGTAGGGAACATTGTTGTTTCTCTGAAAGGAACTCAGCCCATCTCAAAGTACTAACAAGAGGAAGTATGTGTAAACTCAAGAACAGAGGTCATGCTGATAAAAATATTTAACTAATCGGCAGATGCTTACCAGAAAAAACAAGCATCCCTTTTATCCTTTCTGCCAACATATTCTTCATTTAAATCAAAAGAATATCCCAGTTTGAAGACAATTACCATTATTTGCCATAATAAATCAACTTTTTCAATAATATGTTACACCACATTGGACTAGAAAAAATGTGGGGTGGAAGATGGAGAAAGCGATACTTTTCTCATTATATAAGAACCATCACTATTTAAACGGCCGCTTTTTAAATGGCTTCCATTGTTTTAATATATAGATTTCAAAAGTTACAACTCCTTAAATTATTGAAACTAACGAAGAGGTAGGTAATTAGATTTAGAGAGAGTACTTTTTTACCTCTACAACAGAAATGAATAGTTAATTACAGACTTAAATAGTGTTTATGAATGAAACATACGCCATTCTTTCATATGTTACAAATCACTCCTCATTTGCCCAAGGAACATGTAATTGACTTGCATGAACACTGTCATGTATGAGGAAACACAGAAATCCCATAAGCAGTACAAGCAGTAGAAGGAAAAAAACATTGCTTACAGATATTTATATATCAAGTTTCATTTATCTGATTTGATTTATATCTTGCCTTTCTCCCCAACCTCCCACAGCAGTTCAAAATCATATTTAAAAAAGGTACAAATAATAACAAGAACAGTTATGATTAAATTACAAATAAAAAGTAAATTAAACACAGCAGTATAAAAATGCAGCACATGCCCAATAAAAGCCCCATCTTCAGGAGGTAATTTGTTGTCAAAAGGCTGCTTAAAAATAAAAAGGCCTCAAAACTCAGGCAGAGAGGGTCATATGGGAAAATAGTTTCATTAATACCGCTCTTTGAAGTTATTTTTCTCATGTGAGCTAGCTACACCAGTAAATTCTCAGTGCAAATCCACTTCCGTTATTATATAAGCAATACTACATACTGGATGAAATCCTGTACCTTAGCATAGTAAGCCGCACTAGGACAGGCCCACCTAATCAGTGTCTCAACTCTTCTGTAAATTCCATGCATTAACAACTCTACTCTAGTTGTGATTTATTATGCTAAAGTAAGCAGTTGACTTATCAAATTGCCCATTGATTCGGTGGGCCTAGTCCAGTGTGACTTACTACGCTGTGACTGGATTTTAGCCATTGTTTACTTCAGCATGGCCTTGGTATTCTAGCCATAAATATTCCCTTTTTATGGATAGAATACCATGTCAAAATGTTAAGGCCCATTTACTGAGTACAGTGCTGTTTCACCACTTTTTTTAAAAAATAACTATTAGGCTCCTGTCTTAAGATTGGCAGCTAATGTTATGGGAAATAATGATTTACGCATACAGATTAGCAATTCATTCAGTTAGTCAACTCAAATGGGAAAATAAACATCAGGAAGAAGTCTCTTTAAACACGCAAAAGGTAGGCTAGAAATTAACCATCACATAGAATTCCAGATAGCCATCTGATCAAAGTTTGGAGAAGCAGACGTTTCCCATTCTACAGTTCTCATCAAATCTAGAGTGTGGAAAAATTATTTTTGGGGACTGTAGAATTCTCACAGAACATGGTCATCATGCTGGTTAGGAGATACTAGGAGCTGTAATTTTTTTAAAAAAAAGAAACCTAAGCTCTTTTCCAAGCTTTGATCAACTCTGCTTAAGTCACTGATCTTTTGCTTTGCTCATTTACATCTTAATAAAAATCCTATCATGTTAAAAAAAAGAAAGAAAGAAAAAGCTTGTATTGGTCAGGAAGGATGGTGTCTGAGAAGGGGGGGACCTCCAACAGAGGAAAGAGGACAAAACAGAAAAGAGGAATAAGGCAGAGGAAATGTTTGAAAGAACCAGAGAAGTTACAGACCACCCAGGAGAAAGAAAAATATTACAATGAAAAATCTTTTGAGGGCGTACAGTGGCTAATTGTCCAGTTTTAACTGCTCATTTTTAAAAAATCTTTTTTCTTCTTCCCACGTATAGGAAAAGCTTAACTTACTGTCAGATTGAAACAGTTTTTGCAACTGGAGTTTGATTATAAATTTAACACAGTGGTATATTGCCACTGCACTATCCTAAGGAAAGTATGTAACAGTTAAAGGAGAATCATGTGAAGTCCAATTTTGCACAGTAACTAAAACTGCACAAAACAAAACAACCTCACTAGACATTATCACTATACTGCTAAATATCTTAAGTCTCAAACATCATCTATGAGTTTACATTTTCTACCAGTTCTGAAAACAGTATGTAGGCAGGTGGATAATGGTTATTGATCATTGACCATGATAATGATGAAATGAATTCAATAAGAACAATAAATGGCTAATCCAACCCTGTAATTTTTTAATTCTAACCATTCCAACTTACAATGATATAAAATATTAATAAGTTTGCTGTTCCCTGACATTTCCTTCTAAAATCACAATCTCCTTGGCTAATAATTCAGCGCAAGACTGTAATTATTACTCTTTTTTTGCCTATACGGCAGTGATTTTTTTAAAATAAACAATTTTCAAAAATTGACTTTTCCTAATAGAAATGGCAAAGAACAGCTGCTTTGAGATTTGCAAAGTACACTCCATATAAGCACACAGAACTAAGGAGCTATTATTTTTGATCAATAATAGCAACAAATAATTAATGGTTGTAAACTATAGAGAATTGCAAAAGCTTTACAATTGCCATGGGAACATACAGCCCCATGAGATCCAAAAGCATCCCCCAGCACCCTTGGGCCCCCTGCTACCATATTCTGGAAGAACCAAGATTTCAAGTCATAAATTAAAGGGTCTTTATTTAAAAATCAATTTCAAACTGAACTCAGTACATTATGGTGCAACTCAAAACAGTTCTTCATTGCTGCATAGCTAGGGTACAGAAATCTTTGGGAAATCTTTCAGGTTGGTGACAAATAAGCATGACAGTAAAGCCAATACTAGGTGACAATTAGGCCAGCATCTCCAGATGTCAAATAAAAACCAAAGGGCATTTGAACAGTCTCGATAGAATTGTATGTGTAAGAAGAGAATTTCAACATAATGTATAATGTTTTCCATTACGCATATGTACACGGGAATCATTGTGTGTTAATGGCAACATCCAAGAATTCAGTGCATCTTTAAATTTTCATGATGTAAAATGGATATTGTTTGTTTGTTTGTTTTTTGGATTTATACCCCGTGCCATCTGGCAACCAGGCCACTCTGCGCGGCTAACAAGATAAACAGTACAATATCAAAACAGGATTTTTTAAAAAATTATAATATATACATACATTCAACAAATATAATAATAACCAACAGGATAAATCACAACAGATGGCAATGAAGATGGTAAAAAGGGTGATGAAAGGAATGGCAAAAAGGATGGCAAAAGGGAGGCCGAGAACTCAAAAACCTAATACCATGGGAAAGTCTGGCAGAAGAGCCAAGTTTTCAATGCTTGTTTGAACCCATCCAGCGAGGATGCCAGGCGGATCTCAGTTGGCAGGTTGTTCCACAGGCAGGGGGTGATGGCCGAGAAGGCCTGTTTTTTTGTTCTTTCCCTCCGAGCCTCCTTCAGGGTCAAGGCCTTCAATCGCCCTGCCTGTGAAGAACGGGTATTATGGACAGAACTGGCTGGGAGCAGGCGTTCTGACAGGTACCGAGGTCCTAAACCGTTTAGGGCTTTGAATGTTATCATCATAACCTTGAAGTCGATGCAGAAATCAACCGGTAGCCAATGAAGGGCGGCCAGAGTGGGGGGGGGGGGAGATGTGCTGGAAGTTCTTCACCTAATTATTAATGTGGCTGCCGAATTTTGGACCAGTTGAAGTCTCCGTATCAACCTCAAAGGTAGCCCTACATAGAGAGCACTGCAGTAGTCTATTCCTGAGATTATGGGCATGAATCAGCATCGTGAGTGCACCCGCATCTAGATAGGGACGCAGCTGGGCAATCCTCCGAAGATGGAAATGGGCTGCTCGGACCACATTTGTCACCTGGGTTTCCAGGGTGAGATCCGGGTCCAGGCACATGCCCAAGCTGCAAACCTCATTCTTCATAGGAAGAGTCACTCTCCTGAAAGAGAGGGGATTTCCCAACCCACTGATTCCAGGGCCGCCCACACACAAGATTTCCATCTTGTCTGGATTTAACCTCAGTCCATTTGCCCTCATCCACCCCAGGATGGTCCCAAAGCAGCATTCAAGGGTCAGAATTGCATCTACTGCAGTTGGAAAAAGGGAGAGGTAGAGCTGGGTGTCATCAGCATACTGATGACACCCAGCTCATTTTAAATAGCACTGGTGGGATGATCGACCATTGCAGAACCCCACAATTGAGGATCCACAGGGTGGAAGTCATCTCATCAAGCTGCACTCTCTGGGGATGGCCCTTCAAGAAGGAACGGAGCCACACCAAAGCAAGGCCACCAATCCCCAACTTGGAGAGCCGCCCCAGGAGGATACCGTGGTCAAAGGCCACTGAGATATCGAGGAGGACCAACAAGGCCATATTGACCCTGTTGGCCTCCCTCAGGAGGTCATCTTGCAGCATATCTACTGATATCTCTACCAACCCTGCTCCATAACAGAAAATTGATAAAAAATCACCAAGAGGGATTGGGGGGAAAAGGCTGATAGGAGAAATTCTCATCGTGTTCTGTTGAAGTCCTTGTATGGAGCACAGCTCATACTGTAGTTACCATTATGAGCAATACAGTATGCAACAGGATCTAAAGCCTTCAGCATATAATATGCTCAAATTGGCATCCCTTTCGCACATACAGTTGGACATCTTGAGCTCTTATTCAATATCAATACCATTAAGTCAAAATAATCAGTTACAAGAAGTGTAAGATGAAAGGAGGTGACTTTTTTTACACATGTAGAGATGTGGTTTTATTTTATTTTAATGCGTTCTAAATTTGACTGGATTGTTTCTGTCTAAGTGAACCAGAAGGAGATGGAGATGGCTCTCATGACATGGCCAGTTATTAGCCAAGAATATAGATCAACCAGAAGCAGCAAGAAAAAATATTTCCTAAGCCTCTTGTTACATTATAGTTACATAGCACTAGTGTAACAATGGCTTCATTCTTTTTATTAAAAAGTTGGTTATTTGGTTATTCTAATACGTATGTCATCTTGTATCTGGATCTTATATTTAAACAGAGGTGGCAGAGTCAATGCCTCCCCTAGACATCCATTCAAGATGACATGTGTAGTAGTAGAGAGAGAAGGAAACAACAATAGCATCCCCTTCCTCAAAGACGTAATCATTCATGTCAGGCTGGAAAAGCTAGTCATCCATCAACTCTGATGTCAGATAAAACTTCCCAGCTCACTCATATACTTGATCACACGAAGAAAGTTATCAACACCTGGGAGCATTTGGGATGCCACATTTCACCACCACCCCCTGTATCACTTAATGGCAAACATTTCTACCACAGAATGGCTCCATAACATCCTCTTGTGAATCTCGTCCTATATTAATCACCTCTTAAACACTTCCTGGTAATTTATATTATTTCATGAGGCACCTAAAAGAAGAAAATCAAACTTTATCTCAAAAGGGATAATAGCCGTATTTACAATCTCACCTTTAATTGGTGAAATTTTAACAGAATTTGAATTATATTTGCAATTTGTAATGCTTAATTATTCCTCCAAACAAAAATGTGTTTGTTCTGTGTAAGCATAATTATATCTTGCTCATATTAATTTCACTGTAATTTTTTCTTCAAGCTCTGATGGGTAGGAATTTTATTTATTGGTAATTTTAAAATAACTTGCACTGAAAACTGAAATGTAAATAAGCATCATTTAGCAGCCAATTATGCCAGAATCTCAAAAATCTTTCACTGCATTATTTTAATCTCAACAATGTTTAGGAATTTAATGTAAAACAGGCATCTAGCAGACACTGCTGAAGCGAGGGAGGCAGTTGCCATAAAAGTGCAGAAGTTTATTCATTATGTCAGCTTTCTCCTCCCCTTTGATTAATGTAACTCTTAACAATTATGTCTGCTTCTGCTGCTGTTCCTGTTTTAGTTTACACACATACACACACATACTTTTTTTCCCAGAGTTGCTGCAACATAGAGCTTGTCTTGTTTTCCAACCAGCTAAACGCTGTAAAAATCTGAGAACATACTTGACTCAGTTTTTTCCCCACCTTTCCCCCCTCCCAGCCTTATCCTACTCCATATACTTGGGTGGGCAGATTCATAGGAAGCCTTGGTTTTTTAGTATGGCCACCACCAAGCATTTTGCTACTCTCCTGAAGCACATCTGGGCTTTATATCAGCCTTTTAATTAATCCTCAGTGAAAGCCAAGCTATGACATTTTGACTGGGCAGGCTCCAGTTTTGGACAGGTCTTGATTTATTGCGACTGAGCCTCAACCAACTTTGATTTATTTCAGGTTTGGGGAGACAGGCAAGCATGGAACTGAAAAAGCACTGTTGGCTGCAGAACACAAGATACAAAGAAGGACTAACTTCTGTGGCCCAAATGACAAAACAATTCAGACAACTGCAATGTGTCTTTAAAACAAAACAAAACAAAACAAAACAAAAAAACCAAGTCTTAATCATGAATTAGTAAAAGAGTCCAAGACAATGACACTAAAACAATGCAGCATACATTTAGCAAAGCTCAAGCTACTTGCCAGAAGTGCCAATGACGGAAATCCATGTCTTATCTCTAAGAAAACAATAAATCCCTAGTCACTCATTTGGGTTAATCATGGCAATCATCTGTATTCAGCAAAAGGCAGAGAGGCTGAACTGATGCTTTTCTCAATGAGTTGCTTTCATTACGAGAGGATGTTCTATTATCTGCCCGTCCAGGCAACCATTTTCTCCAATATCAGATCTTCCTTCATCCCGATTAAAATCTCTTTTGATGATGAAGCAAGTAAACAATATGCCAGGTCTTCTGTGTCTAAATAATAGCACAATGAAAATTCAAAGTCTCGGCCAAAATAAAGTAACAATAGATCAGGTGTTAAAGAGATAAACCAAACAGTACACAAGATTCATTGGCTGCAATCCTGTTACTTACTGTAGTATGTTGCATTAAAGTAGCAGTCAACTCCCTTGTAAGTTCCATTGATTCTAATGATTCTTAACTTGTATTAGTGTGCTAATTGCAACTAGAGTAAGTTCATTTGAATCAATGAAATTTATGGAAGAGTTGAGTCATCAAATCCCCATTGATTCAATAAGCCTCCAGCAACTTACTATGCTAAGCAACAGGATTTCAGTGTCTTTGAAAGAAACATGATTTTTTAAAATTTTAAAAAAATTATCAGCTGCCTTTAAAAGCAAAATCCTCTTAATATGTTTTAGACATACTGGTTGCCCTGGCCTAACGTTATGACAATGAACCATCAATGATGCAATAATGGCTTTTGGCCTATGTTTTATCTGTGCTTGTTTACTATGTTATTAGACGTCTTAAAAGAAGATGTTAACATGGAAGTTAATGTTTTATAATGGATCACCTGTTTTTAGAGGTTATGGAAATTATATTTTAATTGTAATATATTGCTGCTCTTTGACCGCAAATAATTGATTGATTGATGGCTTAGACAAAAAACGAAAACATAGTAACAAACATTTTAAAGACCAACAATGTCTAGACCAGAAAAAATAGCCAATTTCAGTACACAACAGAAAACCCACCAACAATCCAAATAAAACTCAAGAGGGAAATCACAAAGAAAACAGACCCTCTGAGTTTTCAGCCATCATCACTCATATCAATGTCCTGCACACTTAATCACCACCAGCTCTCCAGTAAACCAGGTGGCCAGTTGGACTCTACTTTGTTGGAGGAGATGTTTAGGAGCAATCATGTCAATGGCTTTTGAGATCAACCAGGAATTCAACAGAATCACCTGCCAAGGAGACAGGGAACTCCCCTAAGGCAACCAGGAAACCACTTGGATCCATAAACCTCCTGAGGCAGATTGCCTTTGTCTGACCTCCACCCCTGCAACAACTATGGGTTCCAGTGAGACCAAATTGCACCAGATAATGGCCTGTCCACAACAAATGAAGTACAGAAAGTTCCCTCACACCCAGGTCACCAGAATCTACGCTGGTACAGAAGATTAGTAGCAACTCTTCCACCTAGAGCTCCTGATGACTCTCCCTTCTTGATAGTTTTCACCAGAAGGGGCCCATGGTTCATGAAACTGAAAGGTACAGAGAACCAACAGTGTTGCATGCCACCTATCTATAACACAACATCCATGAAGATGAGCAATTCTGCTTCCAGTTTGAAACCAAACCAGTGACACTATTTCTGTTCACTGCAACTATTTCTCCACAGGCAACTTTGCAATATGGCTCATGTGCATGCCAAAAGTTCCTTTTTCTCCTTACTATACCTTGTGTTTTCCAAAAGTTGACACAAAATTCTAGAAGACTCTCCAGCCAAAATGGGAAAACCAGAAAGTCTCAATTAGGGCAGAGGAGCAGTGAGTATTTGCAGGTAGCTCTTTGGAATATCACTCAATGTTTAATATATTTGTATGTTCAGGTATTGTTATTCAAAAATACCAGATACAGTCAATCAAAATTATAAAAACATTGACCTGTATTATTTATTTATTTATTTATTTATTTATTTATTTATTTATTTATTTATTTATTTATTCATTCATTCATTTATTCATTTATTCATTTATTTATTTATTTATATGCCACCCGCTCTACCCAAAGGTCTCTGGGTGGTTTACAACAATTAAAATACAATAAAAAGATAAAACAATTAAAATACAATTAAAACATATACATACTCTAAAAATTGCCATCAGGACCTACAGTTGATATTATTTCAATTAAAAGCTTTCCGGAACAGGAAGGTTTTGACCTGGTGCCGAAATGTCATCAGCGTCGGTGCCAGACGAATCTCAGTCGGGAGGACATTCCATAGTCTGGGGGCAGCTGCCGAAAAGGCCCTTTGTCTACAAGCCATCCCTCTTACCTCCTTGAGGGACGGCTCTTTCAAAAGGGCCCCCTGGCTAGATCTTAACTGCCGGGTAGGGTCATATGGAAAGAGGCGGTCCTTCAGGTATCCAGGGCCCAAGCCATTTAGGGCTTAATATGTCAAACAGATACAAGTTTTAACTAAAAACCAAAATCAACCAACCACCAAAACCTAAAATACTGCTGCTGCTGCTGCTGCTACTACTACTACTACTACATCCTTCTGCTTTCTGGATATAGCAAACAGATAACTCTGTGCAAAAGAACAAAAAGGTCACACATTTGAATATCAGAAATGGCAACATCCAAAAACAAGAGGGAAAATGCTTCATTCTCCCCAAAGCCTCTACTGCAGGAACTTTGATCTCTATTGAAAGAAGCAATTTTTCTGTGAGCAGATTTCAAGAGTAGGAGGCTGTAGTTGGGGGAAGAAGCTAGTTAAAAATGCTGTCATATCTCCTTCCTGCTATGGACCTTCCATTTTGTGAGGGTTCTCCTCTGAAGAACTCTGGATCTAATCTTATATGCTGAGGCTTCATGTGAAGGTGTTGTCCCCCACTATCAGTATTCATTATTTTAGTAATCCTAGGATGATATTATGAATAGTTATTGCTGCAGTAAACAATCACTTTGTTCATCAGCTTTACATAAAAGTGCAACAATTTGCACCTTGCTTTTGATCTCACTATAAATTCCCCATTTTTCCTCCTTAGAGGTTTGTGTGTGTGTGTGTTTCCAGATCTCCATAAGAAAAAAAGGAACAAGGCATCAGAAACAAAACAAATGAAACCAAAGGGAAACAAAACGAATGAAACCAAAGGGGGAACAATCTTCTTAAAATACCTGCATTTTTAATTAATTTTTAAAGAATCCCATCATGTTGACTAGTCTGCCCTAACAAAGGAGCTCAAAATGTTTTGGTCATTTTTGAAATTGTGCTTCTCTTATATCTTTGTTTCCTAACCACCACCACACTTACATCCACAAACAATTGAGGATAACATTTCCTGTTATGAAGTGAAGTAAATTCCACTCCATGAAAACTTAAATAATAACAAATCTGATAGTCTTTAAGGTATTCACAAGGCTCAGCTGATTTGCTGCTCAAGACCAACGTAACTACCTCTAGGAATTGTACTGTACAAATGATGAACAAAGATCTGTTGATGCCGGAGACACTGCAAGATAGAAAGGGCTGGCTCCTTTTTCACCATAAATGTATAGCTGCTTCTATGTAAGCAGTGAAATAGTCTTTAGATTTTGTAGTTGTTAAGCTTCTAAACAACTAATCATGTTGTGTATTTTGAGAAAGCTTCTTCAGTTTCAGGCTCAGAAATGATATAAACATAGCACTAGATGGCACTCATGTTAACTTAAACACACTGTTCTGATCCTGCACTACTGTGTTAAGTGTGGAAAACCAGTCTGAAGGGCCCACATTGTTTAAAGGAAGGCATGAAGATATATCTGCAGCTTTTTGAAAAAACAAAACAAAACACAGATGGGTGGTAAAAGAATTTTTTTGAAAAACTGCGGCAAAACACAAATGCAGAAAACTCCTTCATGTAACCATTTCGAACCTACTGAAAACAGAATCAAAATATGGAACATTCACTTCGCTTGTTCTCCTTTTAGTTCCTTTTCAAGTTTCAAGCGAGAGCAAGTTTTAGTTATCCTCTCATACTAGTCAGAACTGTCCTACCATTAGGCAGGGTGAACCAGTCACCTCACACAGCAGGTTTGAAGAAAATGAAAGCAGAACAAATTGTTACTTATTTAACTCATTATTACTGGATGCTTATTGCCAGGAAATATGATAAATTAGACACGAAATATTTTCAAATTTTAAAAGAATAATAAATTACAAGGTTAGTATTCTCTTCTTCTTTAAACAAAATCCCCAAAAGTCCCAGTGGGAAAAACCAAAACAAGCTTGTGGTAGCTTATATCTTGTGCTTTCCCTTGCAATATCACTTCCTTACTTCGGGGGGGGGGGGCGGGGAGACAGAATATATAAATTTCATGCCTTTTGCGGCACAATTTTTGGAAAAGGAGCTTGCTTAACATTCATGCTCATACTTCACCAGGAGAAAAAGAGCTGTGGAATTTGTTCTCATTGTTTGAAATGCTTTTGGTTGATAAAGCATGTTTTTTGTTAAGAAAACCTACATCCATACTTGCAACTGGATACCAAGTTCCATTCCTTACAGACGTGTACAATGTATGTGCTTACCAAATATAAAGAACAGAATATTCCAAAGAAAAGGCTGAACTAATAAGGTCTGTGTTTTCATTCTAAGCATTTCCTGAGCTTTATGTTCCAACAAGAATAAGGTAATATACAAGACTGATCTTCTTATAAATTATTATGATTGGGAAATACTTATATTTCTCAAATTAAATATTCAATACAAATATTAGAATTGATTATAAAGAAGTCTAAGTTTATATCTACTGCTCCATCACTAATTGGGAAACAAGATCACACAGCAAGCACATGTCCATATTTTTCCCGCACTGTTTGGAATGGAAACGTTTTGAGTTTCAAATTTAAAAAAAACCACTAGGAAAGACACTAGCAAGATTATTGGATCCTTTTTGTTTAATCAAGATGACTTTTTGGACACATTTTCCTCACTTTTCATAGCTGAATTAAAGCTATCAGTAGCTTGATAAAGTAAACCCTGTACATGTTTTCTATATCTAAAAGGTAATTAATATAATACAGTATAGCCACTTATCTTGTACTGTACTGGCAAATAAATGCAGTAATACTAGTGACAGAACAATCCATTACCTTCTCAGAACGACCCATTTTCTTTTAGGATTTATTTTATTTGAATAAATTGTCCCATAAAGTTCCATGTGAACTTGGAGTCTATTGTCTGTTTTCTTCTTTTTATTACATAATCATAATAAACAGAAGCCATTCTTTTGAAATCATTACTATTTGTTTGCTCATTAGATCTTCATATTCTTGTACAGTAGTAATCTTTCAGCAAAGGCTGTATCCCAGACGCTTTTATACCATTTATTTAAAGACAATTCGTTACCATCTTTCCATTTTTGGCTCAACTCTCCTCTTGTGGCTATAAGCAGAAATAGTAAAAAAAAAATCTCTGTAACAGCTTTGCATTCTCACCTGTAAACAGATTAAATAAGGCTGGCAATGGATCAAAACCGATTTGTTGACTTGCGGTATGCTCTAATTTGGCATGTATCAGGAAACAAAAACTAGCTTCTAAGAGATGTAACCACAACATATGACAGAAAGTCCAAATTTTACCATAACCTCTCCAACATATATTTATAGACTCTTTGTACTTATGCCAACTTAACTGGTGTTAGACACACAAGCAATATATGTATAATTTTTCTCTCTTATATTTGAATATATAAATTTTGAGAGTTTAACTGGGCTGTGAATGTTTTCGTCACTTTTTAGCAACCCTGCAATTTTAGAAGATGAGACCATCTTTGAGAAGCAAGAGATGGAACAATAGTATTCAGGATTGTGTAATAAAGTGCTTCTGAATTGCTCAGAAGGTAACTTTTTTTTGTCAGCCATGTTGAACCAATGAACTGCTGCAGGTATTTAGCTTCCAAATATAGAGTTATGGGATCTATGTGGGATATATCGCTAATTCAGTATCTCAGCTATGCTGTGCCATGTAAGTACTGTACTGGCTTAATATTGATAAAATTATCATACCTGTATAGTCTGTAAGGCAGAGAAGTAATTCCTAATACACAGTGTAACATATTGAGTTATATGCAGAAATGACTTCTGTCCTGTATAAGATGGAAGGTCAGTGAGAAGATTTAAAGTGGACTTAAAGTGTTTGCATTCTTTTTTTGCCACTCATCAAGTGGAAACCGTAGGCCATGTTTTACTGTGCTGTCTTTTTTACAGAGATCTACGCATCAATTAATTATGTTGTACACTTTTTAAATTGCATTCTGTATATTTTAGCCATATAATATGTTTTATGAGCTGGTCACCCGACCGTAGTAAATAAATTCAAGTAATTAGCTAATATATTGTGCAGCATGGTGAGTACCTGCAATGTTTGTTGCAGAGTTGATATTTTAGTCGATAAATTGCATTGTTAATCCTTGCTCTTAAGTAGAGCACATATAAAACCATTATCACATCAAAATTTTCAGTCGATAAGTATTAATACAAAACAATTGCAAACATTTTTAATATCACAAATTTAGAAAAATGCATGCAAAACAATGTCTCCTTCCAAACACAGTTTTTAATACCCGAAAAATTTGTGGCAATATACTCAGTGGGCATCGCTCTGCTTTTAAAAAGGAGCACAAGAGCTGTGAGGTGATCAGTGAAGAGTCATGTAAAAGAATAAAGTGTACTGGGGAAAGCATACTGGCAGGTAAATTTGTTTGTAGCACCTACTTTGCCTGTGATTTCCATCATTTATGTATGCTCTGGGATGATAAAGTGAAAGAAAACTAGTCTTCTAGAAAGAATAAGAATAGTCAGTCATGCAATAATACTGCTTGACAGCAGTAAAATTTCTCCCCATACTTATCCTAGTAACCAGAGCCGTCATTCCCCTGAGATGAGTTGAAAGCCTGCCAAAGAAGACCAGTTGGAAAGTTCAGCTGCTCTATCTTTGGATCATTAACATTATTTGTTAGGTCAAGCCACATCCCAGAACACCTATAGCTGAAAATTCAAGTATTTGTTCTAAAACTGGAAGTGGCACATTAAGTATACCCAGTAGAGTTGTGGAATGTTCCCTGACACTGAAGAAGCATCACTGTTGTTTCGTGTACAGTTGTGAAGCAGGAGTAGTTTATTGAATTATTCTGTTTTCTTTTGAAATTTATAAAACATGAACAGCTACAACTGAAGGGATACTGGCACTATAATTAACTCTATCATATATTTCATAAATATTTATTTACAGGACTCAACATGCTTGTTCAACAATTAAAGATTTCTTCCCTGAATGATTAATATTAAAATCAATAGGTGATTAATTCTACCAAAAGATAAACAAAAAAAGTGAAATGTGAATCGATAATTATGCCTTGGCAAACATACAGCTATATCACTAAGATGTGCAGATTTATGCCGATTGCCCCGATCCATGATTTGATACACTCAGAGAGGACTGCTTAAAAATTATGATACTGCTGTTAGCTAGATCAGATTGGGGGAAATGTACACAATGTTTCACTGATTACCTGCAAATGAATGGAAATGCAACAGAGAAAATGTCTTTATGAATGCAGTGACTCCAGTTCTTCAGGATGAAACTATAAAGAATTTTTTTATTTTTGGAAATAAGAAGAAGGAGAAGGAGAAGAAAAACCAACATAACTGGAAACTACATTTCTAGTTTCAGTCACCTGTTATTTCATAGTTTTACAAAATAAAAAAGTGATTCAGCCATAACTCTGATCTTAGAAACAGAACAATACATGATGTTGCTCTACAATTTTCCATTAAATGGTGTAAGAAACAAAGCTCTTTTTAGAAACACACTGATTCCTCCATGTATGTTAAAGATAATTGATTATTGTCAATTAGGCAGTTGTTTAGTTTATGAACTATGACAATAATCCATAATTGCTCAATTGGGTAACTTTATACTTGAAAGAAAACCTTCATCTAACGATTCAATCATTTCTACCAAGTTCTAAGACCACCAGTGTTATGAGACCACTTAGAAAACCATGGGAGTAGCCTTGATAATAATACATACACAGTTAACTGAGGCACAGGAAGCAAAACCAGATGGTTTTGCTGAGGAAAGCATTTTTATTTTTGCATTATAACTCCCCTCTCCTCATCCCACAAATAGGTCAATTATTCAAAAAATGTAAAGATACTGGAATAGATCTGCATAAAGAGAGAGATTCTTGGTTTTAGTTTAAATTCCATTATTCACGTTTGGGAAAGCTGCTGTAGGAAAGCAACATGGTACAGTAGCTATGAAACAGATGAATATAATTTACTTGAAGAAAAGGAGACTATTAGCAACACTTACTTGTAGACACAACTGCAATGCTTTGTAAATGAATGCCATATGATCTGTATTAGACAGAGCTCCTACATATTATCATTAAAACCACTTTCTTGCCTCAATTATGTGCTTTCAAATACAGAACCCATTCAGGTCTAAAGTAACTATAGCCTACGTTTTTCTTCTCCTCTCTTATTGCCAATCACTCACACATATCCTGCATACAAGAGAGTGGCCCCAGCAAGCAATGACTTTTTTTTTCTTTATGCTCTGATGAACCCTTGCCCTGCAAATCTTTTTCATTCCCTCTTCTGAAAGAACTGATCCTTCTTCTTAGGTGGCACAGAGCCAGAAATATCCTATGCGGCTAAAATGAAGTGGACATGAAACACAGAATGATAAAGCTGCACCGTTGAAAAAAGAAAGGGGGAACTTGAGCCCATTTTACATGAGAGTTCTTGTTTCCTAAAATGTTGCTTGGTTTAAACTAGCCTACCAATGGGTTCTCAGCAGAATTTCAGTCCTAATCTAACAGTGACCCAGCCTCTATTCATTTTGTGCGAATAGTCTAGTACTGACTGCATTATGCCTTTGGGAACATTGTAGCATTGAACTTGATTGTATACCATTTTGATATAGCTCTGGAATAACTTAGTATTGATTTAATGTCGGTATGCGGGAAAAATAATGCCAGCTTCTGTAACCATATATACAGGGATAAACTGACAAGGATGATTAGGAAATCTACTTATGTATTTAGATGATTCTCACTATATCACTATTCCCTGTTCTGAAAATAAACAAGCAAGACAAAGCTAGAATGGAAGAGAAGGAGACTTTAACAACTCCAGCTGCATGGAAGGGTTTTATTGCCTTCTCCTCCCCATTCTGTGCTCCTGAGGGTCATGGAGACTCTTTGGAACCATGTAAAGTCGTAATGTGGAATTTCTCTGGATTTCTGTCACACTAGGCTCCCCCAATCTGCATCACATATCATTCTAAAGTCCCCCATCTTTTAGGAGCAACTTTTTAGGAGAACAATGGGGAAAATGTGGTGTGGAAGGTCTGCCAATATTAGTAGAGCTTCTATTCTGGATCTGCATCCATAATGTGAAAAGGTCCAAATGTAGGAAGACAGAAAGAATAAACACACTGGTTATTAATCATAGTTAATGAAAGGATGACCAACAATCTTCCAGTACCCACCACCCAATGGAGACTGTAACACCCCTAAAAAGGAGCACAAGGTGGGAAAAGGTATCAAAACGGAATGTTGTTTGAAAGTCTCTTCTGCTTTTCGTTTTGTATGTCAGGATAAGAGACTGGGGCTCTCTGCACTTCGTTTTACTGTAAAACCATCTCTTCTGGAACCTTCCAGTAGCAGAATATGACATTTGTAAATGTTCTCATATGACGCCAGAGTTTCTAAATAATGTGTTAACATGTTGTTGTTAAAATAACTATTTTTAACATTAGCATTAAACAGGAGAGTAAGCAAACTGATGGATCTACCAGTTTGAAAGTAGTATTTTACACGTTTATACAAGGGTGCAAAAGAACTGTAACTTCACATTCTTCCCTACAATCCTTAAAAATATTATCGGATAATATACAAATCGTATGCAATTGATTAGCTGGGTTTTAATCAGTTTCAATTAATAAGAGTATTATTCGTATTAAAAAAAGTATTTGTCCCATCCTATTATCATTTTCAAAAAGGGTCTGTCAAATTAAGAATCAAATACAAGTTTTTTATTTATTTATTTATTTATTTATTCATTCATTCATTTATTCATTTATTTATTAAATACTCTGCCCCTCTAGACCATGTCTACTTAATAGTTTATTGGAGCAATGGAAGGAATTGTTTAATGCAGTAATCCAAATCTCTGAAAAGGTTATATTAAGCATTTCTTGCCTATGTGTTTCAGTTATGCTGCTCTTCTCAGGGAATCTTTTTGTAAGCTGTATTATCTACACAGATGTAATAACTGACCAACATTTAAATGTCTTTTCACAGCAAGGGTATGAAACTTGTAGCCCTCCAGATGTTGTTTAACAGAAATTCCCATGAGCCCTAGCAAACATAGCTTAAGTGGTGAGGAAGATAGACTCCAATAACATTGTAGATTACAAGTTGCCCATCCCTGATAAATTCCCCTCCTCAAAAAATCTTTCAATTCATTTTCTTATGACTTTTTTTCAAACTGGGTAGTTTTGAAACTGGATTAACCAATCTCCATGCAATTATTTCATTTGGACATACACTAAACCATAGTTTAGTACTACATGTTCAAGCTTCGTCCCTCACTTCTCTTTTCTATTCTAGCTTGGAGATCAGAAGTGGCTTTCAAGTTAACTGTAGTTTATAATTTTGTTTGAACCAGGAACCACAATTAGCTTTAACTATGCTGCATTTGAACAGGCTAGGATTGTAACACGTGGCTTATTTGAAAAACCTATAGTTAAAACTAACTATAAATGTGCCTAGTCTTTAGTTATAACAACAAATTGTATTTGACTTCAAATCTTGTGCCTGCTTGAGGGAGAAAGGAGGAGGAGACACAGAATTCTGAAGCTCTTTCATGTAGCTCTAAACCACAACTCAGTGTTAGTCAAAAAGACAAGCACTGTATTACGATATCTAATTAAGAGCAAAGAAATATGCTGGGACAATGAGTAAAAGGGTACCTTGTTATATATGACAAGAATCTAGTCAAGATTTTCTTAAAGCACTTAATAATAATGAAAGGTTAACATTATGAAAGGTCACCATGAGAAAATTAATGCATTCCACAGAGGAGGAAGCAGTAGTTCTTGTAATTAAAAAGCTGTCATTCTGATATCAGGTGAAATCAGGTTCTTCCTGGCCAATGATTTCCCAGCATATGTTATGGCACCAATTTGGTGTGGTTATTAGAATGTTGGATTATGACTCGGGACACTCGAACTCAAGCCCTCAATTTGGCAATTAGCATAGTGAGTGACCTGGGGCCAGTCACACACACACTGAAACTGACCTCACAAGGTTTGTGATGACAAAGTAGGAGAAGGACTGCCTTGTATACTACCATGATCAAACTGGAGGAAAGGAGGGATATAAATGTAATAGCTGTGCTACATATGCTTCTACGCATGGAAACTAAGTGGGAATGTAGAAGATGCTGAAGATCTACATAGCGTCCCCTCTTCTCTCACAACACATATACAATCAGGTAGGCCATGAACTCATCAGCCAAAATCACGTGGGCAGTCTGGTATACAAATATTGTGGGAATGGATCACAGTGTTTTTCCCACATAAACATTTTAATAAAACTGCATATTTGCACAATCTCATTAAAATGTTAGAAATAAATATGTTTGCAGATTTATCTATTCATGATTTTGGCATTATTAGTATTTGGTTCCTCAGAAATAAAACGTTGCTAATGGGTTGATAAGTACTTTCTCACTGCTCCAAGTTAAATATTTGTGGGAATCTATTTTATTTTGAAATAGAGCTCTCTTGGGAGTATATGAGGATATTTGTAACATGTCTTCCCCCCCCCCTTTTATATTGTGTAACAATGAATCACTGGCTGCTAAGTCCTTACTGTTGTACAAGTATTAGAACTTATCTACCAGATGGTTTATTGTACTGTACTGCACCAAATAAAAAGGAATAAATTATTTTCAGAGAACAAAACAAGACACAGAAGATTCATATATCAGCACTACTGATATATTACTTAACTCTCCCCATCCACAGTGGTATAATCTAAATATACTTGCATAAAGCCACATTACTTAAAACACATTGGCATTATGTTTTGGATCAGAAGTTTGTAATGTATAGTAATTTCTATGAGTTACAAATTAAGTTTAATAACTAGGATTACTGATCAACCTTTAATAGAAAGGTATCAGTTATTCCTATTTGTGTTCTGAAGTCTCACATGCACAGTGTACTTAGATGAAGCAACCTCACAAGAAACAGAGGCCACATTTCCTTAGTGGGAAGAAACTGGGATTGGCATTGTTTGGATATATAAGGATGGCATTTTCCTTTCCTCTCCTTGTTCTTCATCCACCATCTGTTTATGCTCTCTCTCACACTCACACTCACATATCCATCAAACACTTCCCTTCCATCCACATCCCCCACTCATACTCTGACCCCTGGCCAGTCTCACTTCCTCCAGGTCTCTCCGCTGATATATTTTCCACTTAGCTTCCCTTCCATCCTTCTTAAGAATACAGATACTCCTAGTAGAGAATGAAAGTCAACCAGTAGAACAGCAATAGAACAATTCGTCTCTTTATTAGCAGTTCATCTGCCTTCCATGCTAGGTGGGAAAGAAGAGGGATGTTCAGTCCAGCACAGGAAGAAAACTGCCACAGAAGCAACAAAATTCAACAAGTTAAGTAAATTCAACAGACCTGGGACTGGATGAAAGGCCCCTGAGATTGACATATGGCCCATCCTGTGCTCATGTGTGCATTAACCTAAATGTCTTGCAATTCAAAACCTTTTCAGGCTTTTAATCCAAAGTAGTTTAACTACAGTATTTATTCAAATATATGCACCACATTCAAATGTACAGAACCTCTTCCTATAGAAATGCCTCTTCATGTTCACATATTATGTAGCAACATGTTCTTTTTCTTGCTCAGTTGAAAAACACTGAAGCATGTATACCTCTGCATGTCATATCTGGAATACTTTTCAAGGCCAACCAAAACTATATACTAACTTAAATTCAGAGAGGCTACCAAAGGCCCTTCTACTAAATAAAATATATCTAGGTTTGCTGCACTCCACTGCAACTATATCGCAAGCTATATTTTGAAATGTAGCTTTCCATTCCATTGAATTCTGGAGAAATTGTCCTACTTCCACTTTGAAGTTATCATCTTTTATAATTGGGAGTTAGCTATATTTCACATCTTCAGAGTCGTGAGGAATTAAAAATGCTGCATTAAGCAAAAGAGTTAAATTTCAGGGTATTATTCAAGAAGACTCTAGCACAGTTAGGAATTATTTCAGAACAATTTTGGGACACCCCCCAAACATATGAAAGATTTGGAATGTTACTTACATCACCAACATGTGTTCTTTGTGGAGACCCCAGCGGAATACATGATATCTGGTGGCCAGCACATTTGGAAACAAAGCAGTATTTTTAAATAAAATACATTCTTATTTCCAGTGCAACTAAATATTTGCACATGAAGTCAAGCCACGTTGTATTGACACATATAAACAGCATTTTAAGTTGAAAAACATCCAAATTCTACATTACTCTGAGAGAAGATTGCGCTGTGAAGAAAACAGTCTGGAGTAATGGTGAAATTCATCCTTGAACCCAGTTATATCTCCTGCCTGTACCTAGATTTAGGAACATGTTGTTTGCATAGGACCTACAGTTTGCAACTGTTCATTGTGTTGAGTTTGTTGCGTTTATTCTGCATTATTTCTGTTCTAAATGAAGCATTTCTGCAAGTCACTTGGGCAGTTTCAGGGATCCCTACTAATCTTTCCTTTGGAGAGCTATTTCAAATTGACTGGTTTGTATATATAATCACACATGCAATACAAATGTAATGATCACTGTAAGAAACACCAAGACCGAGCAAGATTTTGAAAGATTTCACTGTGTTTGAAATATCTGATCTCATTATGTCATATAATAATAACAGAGAAACAATATGGATGCTGGCTGAGAGTTGGAGGACATGTGCTCCAGTATGAAGTTCCTTCCCAGTAAACATAACAATCAATATTCAAATCTTAAAGTGAGTCATGAAATAGAATCCTAGGATACAAACTTCTAGAAAAACTGAGATAAATGCTGCACTGAGAAATATATCCCTGAAAGTCACCTATTTTCTTAAAACATGCTGCAACCAAAGCATTATGTTAAAAAAAACATTTAGCCAGTGGCATACCTCAACATAATCCTTAGCGTGACCCCAGTCTCTCTTGGCATCCAGATTGCCCAAACTGAAACATTCCAGTTGCCCAAGGTGGATCTTAGCAACAGAGCGGCTAATTTTCCGAGTCACAAAATTAGCTCCTAAATTAAAGAGAAAGATAACACAAGGAGATCAGAAACAGTCTGATAAATTGCCTGATAGCCAATCCAAAGAAATACAATCTAGGACAACTTCTTTCAAATTGCCTCCTGCTTGCACCAATCACCTAAATTTCATTATCATACTATCTTTGCAAGCTTAGGAGAGCTAACATCCTCATCATTTAGCTGTATTTTTTCATCAAGTCTTTCTTTGAAAACCTAGGTACCCATTGTTTGAAGCTTCAATATTTAGTTTATGCACAAGGCCAAGAAATATAAACTGGAGTGTAAATTTCTAAATATAGAAGAGAAAAACAAGACAAAAGGCCAAATATTAAATAACAAGTTCAAGCCTTTCTAAAAATTGTGAAGTTTAAAAAATTGCATTAATTTTCAGAAAGGCTCAAGTCTTTTCCTTAATGTTTAGGTTTTCATTTTGCTGCAGAGAGTGACACAGTGGTGCATGATTTGAGTGATGGACTCAGGAAACCTCGGTTCAAATTCCAACTTGACCATAAAAACTCTCTGTGGCAGTGGCACTGGTAAAATGACTCCTTAAAATCTCGCATACCTTGGGAAATCCTACCACTGTGTTTCCCCAAAAATAAGACAGGGTCTTATATTAATTTTTGCTCCAAAAATGCACCAGGGCTTATTTTCAGGGGATGTTTTATTTTTTTCATGTACAACAATCTACATTTATTCAAATACAGTCATGTAATCTTCTTCCCAATGGTAGAGGGCGGGGTTTCACTTACCTGGGGCTTATTTTTGGGGTAGGGCTTATATTACGAGCATCCTGAAAAATCATACTAGAACTTATTTTCAGGTTAGGACTTATTTTTGGGGAAACAGGGTAGTGTCTCCATAAATCAAATGTATCATGATAGCACATAACAAAAATTTTTGAAAAATTGTATGCTAAAACATTCAGCACCAAGGCCACAATCTGCCTTGTTTTAACTAATTCTCTGAATGTTCCCATATGGACTAAGTAATAACAAGTGAGAGCACAATACCTTGCAGAACCCTCAACAGTACAGGGACAGGGTGGCTCTTCCCCCTTAACTGAAGAAAGAGCTTCAGCTCATAAACCAGTTGCAACCTTACTTGGACAGAGAGAGCCTAGTAAGCATTATGCAAGCTCTGGAAATCTGTTTGGAATACTGTGTTTTATGTGAAGCTGCCGTTGGAAACTAAACTTTAGTTATTAAAAAAACTGCAAGATTGTTAACTGGGTCTAAGCAGTTTGAATACATATCACTACCGCTCTGTCAAGTATACCAAATGCTTGTCCACTGTCATATCCTTTTTGATACTTGGCAAAGACCCTATTAAAAATTGTCCCAGCTTGTTCTTAGAAGCTTTTGAACTTTTAAAAACTATTTGGTTTTATTAAGTTCTCTCTGCTGTAAGTTATATATTAGAACTGCTTTTTAATCTATATTCCTTCTCCCTCTTTTTAATTTATAGATGCTGTCCTGTTAACTTTTATTAGGGAGTAGCACAAAAAAAAATCCATAAACAAACAGACCATATAAGCAACTTAACCTAGAAATTTGTCCGTGATAAGGATGAACCTCAAAGTGAAATATGGCATGTTTATGATTCATGTCATCAACCACAAGCCACTCCAAAAAGGTGGGAGCATGATTCTCAGAAAAATCCTGAGATTTAAAATGTGCTGAATGCAGCCAGCCCTTCTCACAATAGCCTGCAATATTATACTTAGATCATCTGAGAGGGCATTCCACTGTGTATACATTCTACAGCTGGGAGGGAAGGAACCACTTTCTAGCAGTGACCAGAAAAGCCACACATTACACTGATAAAGTCCCCTCAGCAGACATCTGCAACAACATATCCTCTTTTTCTTCCTCCCCTAGCTACTGTACTCCCCCTGTGACACCCAAACATTCCTGTGGGTTCCCTGCCCCCAAGCCAATGGAGCAGGTATTGTGGGCATGTCTGTGGGCACTTGATTCTTCTTCCATCATTTCAAGTGCCCAAGTGGATCCTGCCAGATAAAGCCATGCTTGTCGCTTCATCTCACCTTGCCAATGGAATTGAAGGGCTAACTAAAATTCATGTAAATTTATAAATACCCTCATGTCCCTTGTGTAGAAAAGGGACTCCATGATTAAGTGGAAACAAGTGTGCACTAAAGCAAAGCAAAGCAAATAATCCTTCCTCTTCACTCCCGATTCTGCTCCCCAAGCGTTTTGCCTGGAAGTCTGCAGAAGGAAAGCCTGTGCATGTGAATCATCTTAAAATACTGCCCAATTGAGTTTTTTCAAACTGTAAGGGATTCTGCACCAGCGATACAGGCACAACAATCTGTTCTAGCAAATGCTGTGATTAGGCCCCTAAGACGGCTGAGAGTAAAAATTACTGAGTTTTGATTCTCCAGTTTTAAAAGAGTTTTTAAAAGCTGTAAACACAGAATGGCAGCCCTATCCTGGGTGAAGCACGAAGACATCGCCGGAACAACAAAATCAGTTTTCTCTTTCTTCCCATTGCAAACCATATGAAGATAAAGACGTTAAGTGAGGAAGAGATCTATGGATCATAAAAACGTGCAGCCATTTTGTGATCTATTAATGAAAGACAAGCTATCATTGCTCTTTGTGGTAGCAAGAAGTGTGACTGGGGAAAAAAGGGAATTTCCAAAGAAGCAGCCATGTTTGTCTCAGGATACTATACTGGCAAAAAACGGGGTGGGGGAAATAAAATCTTGTGGCTTTTCAATAGTTTATTTCACTGTGATTTTTAATGGATCAAAATTCATTTCTTCAGATACAGGAGTGCAAAATATATGTACTGTATATTTATTCCTTAGTGGCAAAATTTTCTCCAGGTTAGGATATAGGAAATAGAAAATTTCCAATTTCATTAATGTCAGAATTGGAGAATTAAACAATAAACAGCTTTTAGCTAAAATCATATATTAGGTAGATTTGGCTGGAACAGTAATCTTAAGAATTTATTTATGGAACTGAAGTCAGAATCTGTTAAAGCAGACTATTGTTTTACATTAATATTATAGAAAGCTGGCTTATTCTTAACAATAATAGTGTTCCAAAAAGTGTTGGTCCCCTGTTGAAGCCCTTAGAGATGGACTAGAACTTGTAAAATCCAAAAATAGTGTTAAAAATTGAAATCAATTTCAAATTCAGTTAGTAACTTTTAATGAACCTGATAATCACTTTTTAAAAACATGACAAATGGAATTAGCATTAATGACCCTTCAATTACTCTTATCAGTTATCTTTTAACCAATAGCATTACAGATTTGGGGTCAAATGTGTCTCTGGAAAATCATAAAAATAAAACACCTGGAAACAGAATCTCCTGATGAAGAGGAACTCAAAATTATTAATAGTTTCCTCCTCTAGATATTAACTCAAGCCCTGGTTGTACAAAGGGAATGTTCTCTAGTTCTTCCAATATTTTGCATACCTCTGTTCTACTGATTCTCGGTCACATGGTATATATACACCCCAAGAATTTTTAGAGGTAACCATTTACTTCAGATTATTTGAATCATTATGGCCAGCTAAACCGTGGTACTAATTTTCTTTCTTGCTTCAAGGGGCAATTTAGCCTCATTGATTTATATATAGAAAGCAATGGCTCAAATTGCTCTGTGACATACTTTTACCAACATATTTATTTATTTATTTATTAAATTTATATCCTGCTCATCTAGACTGAAGTCTACTCTGGGCAGCTAACAATAATAGGTAAAAGTAAAAACAATATAACAAAATAAAAACAACAGAAATGATATAGTTCAAGATGGAAAAATAATCAAGTGACTACAGGAGGGAAAGCCTGCCTAAAGAGCCAGGTCTTAAGATTGCTCTTAAAAACACCCAGCGAGAGAGCCAGACAGATCTCTGGGGACAGACTGTTGATGTATTGACTGTGAAAAATAATTCTTAAAAAATATGCGCAATGTCCTGGCTTCGATTGTGAAAAGAAGTGGGGTAGGTCATGCACACAGGCAATTCCATTAAGGAATGCACCAATGCAACAGAGTGGAAAATAAACCACAGTTACACTGCTGGCTGGAAATATGCTTCGAACTTGACAGTGCATCATGTGACTAGGGAAAAAAAGCAACAATCTAACTAGAGAACATTTCCTTCATGTGAGCAGGGCCTCAGTGCTAATGCCTTAAGAACTGAACTAAACGAATATAACAAAGGAGAGTAAATTAATGATACGTAACCAATTTTTAGCCATCACTACAATTTATATTTCACACACTAGCAAGGTTATGCTCAAAATCCTCCAAGGCACGCTTCAGCAGTATGTGGACTGAGAACTCCCAGAAGTACAAGCTGGATTTCGAAGGGGCAGAGGAACTAGAGACCAAATTGCTAACATGCGCTGGATTATGGAGAAAGCCAGAGAGTTCCAGAAAAATATCAACTTCTGCTTCATTGACTATGCAAAAGCCTTTCACTGTGTGGACCACAGCAAACTATGACAAGTTCTTAAAGAAATGGGAGTGCCTGACCACCTTATCTATCTCCTGAAAAATCTATATGTGGGACAGGAAGCAACAGTTAGAACTGGATATGGAACAACTGATTGATTCAAAATTGGGAAAGGAGTATGACAAGGCTGTATGTTATCCCCCTGCTTATTTAAATTATATGCAGAATGCATCATGCAAAGTTCTGGACTGGATGAATCCCAAACCGGAATTAAGATTGTCGGAAGACAACAACCTCAGATATGATACCACTCCAATGGCAGAAAGTGAGGAGGAATTCAAAAACCTCTTAATGAGGTTTAAAAAAAAAACTAAGATCATGGCCACCAGACCCATCACCTCCTGGCAAATAGAAGGAATTGACAGATCTTACTTTCTTTGGCTGCATGATCACTGCAGATGAGGACAGCAGCCACAAAATTAAAAGACGCCTGCTTCTTGGGAGGAAAGTGATGACAGACAGCATCTGAAAAAGCAGAGACATCACCTTGCCAACAAAAGTCAGCATACTCAAAGCTATGGTTTTTCCAGTAGCGATGTATGGAAATGAGAGCTGGACCATAAAGAAGGCTGACTGCCAAAGAATGGATGCTTTTGAATTGTGGTGCTGGAGGAGACTCTTGAAAGTCCCCTGGATTGCAAGAACAAACCTATCCATTTTGAAGGAAATCAACCCTGAGTGCTCACGGGAAGGACAGATCCTAGAGGCTCCAATACTTTTACTTTGGCCATCTCATGAGAAGACTCTCTGGAAAAGACCCTGATGTTGGGAAAGTGTGAGGGCAAGAGGAGAAGGGGACGACAGATGGCTGGACAGTGTCATCGAAGCTACCAATAGACAGGAGGGCCTGGCGTGCTCTGGTCCATGGGGTCAGGAACAGTTGGACACGACTTAACGACTAAACAACAACAACAATTTATATAATTAATTGCTGGGAATGATGATGGGCCAACCAGGTTTAAAACAAGGTTAGTTCCAACATGATATTTGTGATTTGATCCTGTTCCCTAGTCAGACACAATGAATACATTCAGGCACTCCTTCAAACTTTGTCCTGTGCTTATGTACGTACTCCCTGCCTCTTTACATGAAGCCTAAAGGATTATTTTCTGTTTTGAGTTGACAAGACGATCACAAACTCAGTTCAAATTCACTAGGCTATTTCCTAAGGTTTTGAGGATCAACATTTAGTTAGAGCATTGTGCATGAATTTCTAAGGAGATCTACATTCCAAACAGCTAAAAACACCATATAAAATACCTTTTTGTTGTTATGTGCTGTCAAGTTGTTTTTGACATAGCAACCCTATAAGTTAATGACTTCCAAAATTTCCTCTAGTTCTTACTTGATTTTATCTAAGTTTATTTGTTTATTTGTCTCTCTGGTGATCTGCACTCTATATATCTCTCCTCCCATGCTATTCTTCTAATAAATTAACTGTTTTTCCTGTCAGCTTTCTTCAGTGTCTTGCTTTCATGTCATGACACAGTAATCAGGAATACCATAGTATGAATGATCGTGATCTACAGCATCATAAATGTCCATAAAAGCTTATGCCATGATTAATTTGCTAGGCTTATGGGTGCCTTTCGCTGTAGACACAAAAATTCTGGTTTCCTTCTGGAAATAGTTACAAGGATTTTATTATATATTTACTTCTCACCTCCTAACCTCCCACATCTACCCAGTAAAGCAAGAATGGCCTAAAAAATTGTATGTCTACAAGCTTTGTACTATAGCTTTGTATATCGTTTTTGGCCTCTTGGCTAAGATAAAATGTGCCATACATTTATGCACACAATGTAGAGACTGGAGATGGGGGTATTCGTATTTGTATACGAATACAAATACCCCCACACAGGTGGACATAACAAGGGTCCAGCCCCCTGGGGCCAGACTGTCCACTCCTTCTGCTGTTGCCATGGGCTCTGTGCTGCCTTCCTATTGATCCAGAGCTTGCGGTCTGCGAGCCACTCTTCAACCTTGCAGTGAGGCTCATCTTCCCGTCTCCTGCCAGGAGTGGCTCGCAGACCGCGGGCTCCAAATCAATAGGAATTGTGTCCTGCATTTGAAGAATAGTGTCCTGCAGGTAAAAAAAATCACTTGGCTTCTGCAAAAGAAAAAAAAATCTTGGACCTTGACCTCATGTTAATTCATGCCTCAAGGTTTTTGCATTTTCTAATATGCTACCCTTACTGACTGAGAGCTCCTGGGTTAAAGCTTTCTTCAGGCAGTGTTGAGCAAGACAAGACCCTGGGCAAATGTCATGTTTGACTGCACTATCAAGATCATAGAACTGATGACTTTGCACACCAAGCTCTGCCAAAACTAACAGCAGTTAAATGACAGTTACTCAAAACTTCAACGAACAAGTTTAAAGGAATTTCAAGCTTTTCAAAATCATTCCTTTGCGTCATATATTTTCAAGGAACAGTGAAGTTACAACCTTACGGCAACCATTCATGAGCAGAAAGCATTTTCAAATAAGCTTATATGGCTATCCCTTAATAGAATTTTCACATATATATTTGCTAAAGTGGGATTTGCTTAGCAAACAGAGATTTGCCAAATGGAGAAAGTGTTCAGGGACTTCAGGGAGCAGGATAGAGATTCAAATAATATCCAAATGAAATGTGTACAGAGGAAACCAGTTTTAGTGTAAGCTTTCGTGGACTACAATCCATTTCTCCAGAAATAGAGTCCAACATATAGGCCACCAATTTATAAATAATATGCATAGACTGCAGAGAAGTGTGAAAATGGAAGATGACACCAAGTGGAGTGAGAAACCAAAAAATGACAAGTACATATATGTTAAGACTTGCTAATGAACTTTTTAAGTAACAATGGCATTATTAACAGAGGTAGTCAACATTCACTGTATTGATAACATCAACCTCCCAGACATCTTGGTAACAAGTAGATGTAAATGACTTGAATTTTGACTTGACATGTTTTGGAGTTTTTTCAAAGACAAATTAACATGGCTACCTCTCTGAAAACTGCACAAAGCAGGGATCTCTGAAAGAAACATATATAAATAACCTCCAATATTCTTCAGCCATTGATCTTGATGTGGTAGCCTTCACAGAGAACTCTTTACAGTTTTTGTTATTATACTACTAGTGACAATCAAGAAGCTATGCAAAGCCGATTTATGCAACTTATTATACAAAGCTGCTTTTATAAAAAGAAATTACTGGCACATAGCCATGTCACAGAAGGAAAAGCATAGTTATGAACCAACTGCAGTTTGAAAGTTTCTGTTGTTCTCATTAGTTTAGAGCAGGAAAGCCTCTTAAAGTCTTTTGATCCAAGCTGTCATCTGTCAGGGAACAGGGACAAGACAAATGACCATAAAACAACGCAATTGGATTTCCTACTTTGACAGAGTCTTAGTTGACTCCCATGGCAGATTTTTTTTTCCTGTTATTCAATTTTGCCATGAAGTAAACTTACTGGCTACTGAAAAACAGATGACTGCAATCCATCTCTTAGACCAAAGGAAAGCAAACACTATGCTTCCCCTGTAACAACTGCCTCTAAACCTTTTTTCATTCTTTAAATAATTTATGAAACATTTTAATACAGGTCAGGCTCAAGGAGCAATAATTATTAAAGACTGAGGAGAACACCCCAAGTACAAGTCTGAAATAAAACAGATCTACTGAATCAATGGGACTCAACTATTGACTTAGTAAAATTCCAGAGTGGCCTTGGTAGCCAGATGGGCTGTAAGTAAGTAAGTAAGTAAGTAAGTAAGTAAGTAAGTAAGTAAGTAAGTAAGTAAGTAAGTAAGTAAGTAAGTAAGTAAGTAAGTAAGTAAGTAAGTCTTCACACCATTAAATAGATAAGAATACAGTGGTGTCATGACTTACAAACGTCCCTACTTAGACCATTTCGAGTTACGACCAGCTCAGGCCGCAAAATTTTGCTTCTACTTGCGTCCGGAGCTTCCAATTACAAACAGAAAAAGGCAGGGGGAATAGGCGGGAAATTCAAATTTCTAACTGTAGGTGGTGACGAGGCTGCTTCTTTGTAGCTCTTTCGCCCCAGCAGTTAGAGAGTGTGTGTTGGAGGTGGCTTGGGACTGTCTTGCTTCTTCTTCTGAGTGAGCGTGTGTGTGTGTTTGCAGGGAGGCTTAGGTAAGGTAAGGTAAGGTGCTGTTTTCTGCTTTTTAAAAACTGTTCTGGGTGCTTTTGCAGCATGGTTTTGAGCTTGGGGGGGTTATGTTTCTGTTCTGTGATGGGTCTTGATGGGTTTGTTCATTTGTTTATGTGTTTTTTCCCATTTCCGATGGGTCTTTGGGGGTTTTGTTGTTTTTTGAGTGTTTTCCCCCATTTCTGATGGGTCTTGGGTGGTTGGTTGCTTTTTGGGGGGTGTTCCCCATTTCCGATGGGTCCTGCATGCTTCCCTTGGTTTTTCCTTTGTTTTCTTCACATTTCCGACCTGCCCCCTTTGTTCTCTGTGTATTTCTGATCTGCTCCGTTTGTTTTCTGTGCATTTCTAGTGGGTCTTGCATGCCTGATTGCTTTTCTTCCCCACCCCCCACCTTGGGCCGGAAGGAATTAATTGTTTCCAATTAATCTTGCAGTGATTTTTTTGGGGGGGTGCATGATTTTTTTTTCTTCAGCCAGAACAGATTGATTGCATTTCAATGCATTCCTATGGGAAATGGTGCTTCGACTTACGACCATTTGGAGTTACGTCCATTTTCTGGAACAGATAATGGTCGTAAGTTGAGGCACTACTGTATGTAAAAATGTTTGGAGATGAATTAACTCCAAAGTGAACTATGTAGGCAAAAATCCAAGCCCTGCAATGTTACCTTTCTAGAAAGCTTAAATGTTTAGGAAAACACTGGGTTTTAATTTCTATCGTAAGATGGTACTCCCCTACAAAATATCAGGGTTAGATGAGATTTTTCTGGTTGTGTCTGAACTCCTGAAAAGCTGAAGAATATTCAAACAGCTGTTCAGATGCTAAATGGTCTAATAATAATAATTTTATGTTGTCAAGTCAATTCTGACATATGACCTTTCGAGGGTTTTCCAGGTATAGAGTACTTAGAAGTGATTTACCATTCTTTTCTTCTAGGGGCATCCTTGAACTGCAGTTTGCCCAAGGCCATACAGCCTGGATGTCCTCCATCGAGGCACAATGGGAAATTGAACTCCCAACCTCTGGCTCTACTGTCAGATACCTAATTCATTGACCTATCCAGCAGAATGGAATTTAAATTGCAAATTTCAATTTAAGTATTGATAAAATACCTGTAATACCCAATGCAGCACCATAACTGTGTATGAATTACAGTAATTCAAAATTTCTAGCTGGGCTAGCCTTTAGAACTTGGTGTGTGCCTTTGCTACTTTCTCAATGGAATTTAAGAATGAAATAAAATTTAGAGTGATTTAGACAAAATCATCTTCAAAACACAAAGAAAATATTAGTAAAGGGAATTTCCCCTCCTGAATCAACAAGATGTTAAGCAAAACAAATCTAAGCTCAGTGTCCTGTTATTTACACAACTGTGTGAGGGCAATCAATCAGGACTGGTGGAGGTGCTTTGGCTATCTGTCTGCCATGCACCCATTGTTCCTCTGGCTGTGTGTTTATCACATGACTCACAGCCAGAAAAGTGGGAAAAAAACCTCACTTGTACAATTGCCCTTATGTTGACAGTTTTCTGCAACAGGATTTTGGTCTAGATTTGCAGTCAAGAGCACTGCAATATCCAGATGGTTAGCTTCCAGCATTAACAGCTCCACTGCTGAGATGCAATTTACATTCCACGCCATATATATACATCTGATAAAGTGGATTAACTTCAAAATTTTTCATGATGTAATAAAATTTTTACTCTCCTGTCTATTGGTAGACACAAGATGCAAGACTCAAACAAGTGTGTATGTGTGTGGAGGGAGAAACCATTATGTTACTGTTCACAATTCTGAGACCTATTAAGTGAATTTTTGAATGCAAGTATTTAATCTGTTCATTCTCCTCTAGAGTCATTTATCAAAATGTTTTGCCAGGCCTCCAAAATTTTAGTATGCATTTTTGAGACACAGCTTTTTTATCTAATGTAGTAAGTCTAAGAAAGCCCAGCAGGTCTTTTGCATGTCATGCTTGGTGTGCCATTTCCTAAGAGATGGAAAACAATAATCTCTGTCCACCACAGAACTACTTGAAATCTCTGTTACAAATTTAAGCATAAAAGTAATAGGGAAATCATTTCTCTAACACAATGAAACAGCAAAGAACTGTTTACTATTCTCTCATTTTCCTAGGTCCTGAGACATGCCTGTACTCATAATATTTAACAGTTTTATTGAAACACGCTTTATCAAAATTTGCCCTTTTATCTCCAACACTGAATAATCTGAGTGTGTGTGTGCGCACTGTCCAGTTGGAACCAACTTTTAGTGATCTTACAAGGACTTTCAAAATAAATGAAATATTTACCGCATTTTTCTGTTTATAAGATGAAGTTCAAAATAGAGTAATCCTAGAACGAGCTGGAATTTTCAGCATGTATACAATATTGATACAGCGCCGTCTACATTGGCTTGGGCATGTTGTGAGAATGGCTGATGGTCGGATTCCAAAAGATCTCCTGTATGGAGAATTAGTGCAGGGAAGCCGCCCCCGAGGGAGACCACAGCTGCGTTACAAGGACATCTGCAAGCGGGATCTGAAGGCCTTAGGAATGGACCTCAACAGATGGGAAACCTTGACGTCTGAGCATTCAGCCTGGAGGCAAGCGGTGCATCATGGCCTCTCCCAATTTGAAGAGACACTTGTACAGCAGACCGAGGCAAAGAGGCAGTCCCGAAACAAGCAAAACCAGGGAGCTGGACAGGGGACAGATTGGATTTGTCTTCAGTGTGGAAAGGATTGTCACTCTCGAATTGGCCTTCTCAGCCACACAAGACACTGTTCCAAGACCTCCATACAGAGCACGATACCATAGTCTCTCGAGACTGAAGGATGCCTACACAAGATGACCCAATGTATAACACGAGCCCACCTTTTCTAACCCCCAAATTTGAAAATTTGTACAATCGCACCACTTTGGTTCTGAAGCCCCTTTCATGGCTGCTTCAGGATCAAAGGCGTGCGAGCGTGCCGCCCTTTCACGGCTGCTTTACTTTGTGGCTTCACAAAAGGCGGGGAAAGTGGCTGCCTTTCATGTATAAAATGACCGTCAATTTTTTGTCTAATTATTTAAGTTAAAAGTGTCATTTTATACACGGAAAATACGGTAATGAATGTTTTTATCAATTCCTCCCCCAAGCCATTGAGCTTCCACGGCCAAGTGGTGATTTGAACCTAGTTACTCTATCCTCTACACCAGCAGTTCCCAACCTTTTTAGCCCCGCGGACTGGCTGGGGAACGCGGGGCACCCCATGTGCTCTCTCTCTCTCTCGCATGCTTGAGCGCATGCGCAAAGGGTGGTGCGATGCTCATCCAGGTTCACAGGCACAAAGGGCAGCGCTCCAGAAGCACTCATGCACATGCACAAAGGGGTGGTGGAGCACTCACATGGGGCGAAGGTGCATGTGAACAGGCGCAAACAGGCGCAAACAGGCTGTGGGGGGGGAGTGCGTGTGAGTGGGTGGAGGAAGTCTGTCTCCATGGCCCGGTCCAGCTCAGGCCGTGGACTGGCACCGGGCTGCAGAATGGGGGTTGGGGACCTCTGCTCTACACCACACTTGACATTGCTAAAATACAATAAACAAATAAATAAGCTGAGCCTCGTGGTGCAGTGGTTAATCCGCTGTACTGCAGCAAAAAATGTTCTCATGACCCAGGGTTCAATCCCAGGTAGAGGCTCAAGGTTGACTCAGCCTTCTATTCTTCCGAGGTCGGTAAAATGAGTACCCAGCTCGCTGGGGGGGGGCAATGTGTAGCCTCCAGAATTAACTTGTAAACCACCCAGAGAGTGCTTGAAGCACTATGGGGCAGTATAGAAGCAGCACACTTTGCTTTTGCTTTTAATAAGCTTTTAAAAGTTCATAAAATTATGAAAAAGATGAAAAGTTTCAAGGTGACTATGAAGAACGAACTTAAGTTCATTTTCAAAATTAACAACATTTGTAGACATTTTACTTTAACTCTGTAGTAGTATCTAAAATGTTTCTTGGCTGCTTTCGTTCCCGTCATAACTACAAAAAAGAATGCATTCTCCACAAAGACTTTTTTTTAAATCATGGGCAAGTAGCACACATGGGCACATGCAACACCCCCACACATGTATAAATTGTAAAAACAGAAGTCTGCAACTTAGAGTCACAGGCTAGTAATATCCAACAGGATAATAAATGTGTGAGGGATATGCATGAGATTGAAAGCTCAGAGGGAAGCAGTCTCATAGTGGGGTAGAATGTCAAAGAAACTTTACAGATCAAAAGAAATAAGGAATACAGAAATCTTTCTTCTTCTCTCAAACCATAACAGCATCTTCAAGGAGGCAACTTGATCTGGAAACTGCTCCATATGAAATCCACCATATTCCCAAAGTTATAAATATCAGAAGTTGTGTAATTAATTGCCAAGAAGTCAAGTTGTAGTGCAACCATTTCAATTAATTTTAAAGCATATATTATAAATATGGAATTAAACATACAGTATTTCACACAGCTGCAAAGGTTCTCAATGGTATTTTCAGAATGTGGCCAGATGGCTCTAAAGGTATGCACCTGATTGCAACAGAAAAGGTTGCTTTAATCTGAGCAATCTCTCATAAAGCAATCCTTCCTTCTGCTGGGGAATTTCTTCAGCCAGACCCCAAAAGTAGAAGCCCTGCAGTTGGACCAAAAAGCTCCAGCTTGGCCATAGTTCAAGATCAATCTGGAGTGCATTTCCCTACATGTCCTGTGATCACTAAAAGGGACGTGGTGGCGCTGCGGGCTAAACCGCAGAAGCCTATGCTTCAGGGTCAGAAGACCAAGCAGTCGTAAGATCGAATCCACGCGACGGAGTGAGCGCCCATTGCTTGTCCCAGCTCCTGCCAACCTAGCGGTTCGAAAGCATGCAAATGCAAGTAGATAAATAGGGACCACTTCGGTGGGAAGGTAACAGCATTCCGTGTCTAAGTCACACTGGCCATGTGACCACGGAAGATTGTCTTCGGACAAAAACGCTGGCTCTATGGCTTGGAAACGGGGATGAGCACCGCCCCCTAGAGTCGAACACGACTGGACAAAAACTGTCAAGGGGAACCTTTACCTTTACCTGTGATCACTGGCAAACATATGGCATTGAGCTGCTCCACAAGAGGTCTAAATTGCAATCTATTTCCCCATTTGATCACATCCTCAGGGACGTGGTGGCGCTGTGGGCTAAACCGCAGAAGCCTGTGCTGCAGGGTCAGAAGACCAAGCAGTCGTAAGATCGAATCCACGCGACAGAGTGAGCGCCCGTTGCTTGTCCCAGCTCCCGCCAACCTAGCGGGTCGAAAGCATGCAAATGCGAGTAGATAAATAGGTACCATCTCGGTGGGAAGGTAAACAGCGTTCCGTGTCTAAATCACACTGGCCATGTGACCACGGAAAGATTGTCTTCGGACAAACGCTGGCTCTATGGCTTGAAGAGCGGGATGAGCGCCGCCCCCTAGAGTCGGACACGACTGGACAAAAATTGTCCAGGGGAACCTTTACTTTTCAGTGTAATCAGTTTTCAGGTTTGAGTAATCTTATTTGTTCCTTCCTCATATCATATTGCTCCAAAAGTTGAACTCTATCATCTGAAATTCTTCTACCTGCCTTCCATCCCGCTCTTCAGTGATAATATTGGGATACCTTAGGAATCATATAAAAGCATTTCCGTTTTCTGTCTGTCATTTAGAAATGGGAATAAATGAATGGCAGTAGAAAAATATTTAAGTGTCACTCTGTAAAAGTGGGAAATAAGTCCCAAAACAAAACAGTTTTGCTGTCTTTTTCTTTCTGGATTCCTTCTAAGCAAGTAAGTAAGCAGGCAAGTAAGAAAGAACGAACGAAAGAAAGTCCTACTATAATTAATAATGCTTTCTCTCTCCCTTGTACCCATCTCTTTCCACCAACCTTCCAGAACTATTTCCAGCCTGGAACTCTTCCTACTCATCCTCTAAAATATTTCAAAAGGTGGGGAAGGCAGCAAGTGAGAGTGGGAAAATTGTTTCTTCTTGTGAAATCATTATTTTGGACCCTGGCAAACAGCCAATGAACTCAGCACTTCTAAACAGCGAAGGAATGAGGTTGCCAGAATGGGGACTTAATATGAAATCTGCACAAGGGGACCAGATGAGTTCTTTCTATGATATAACTAATCTCAGGAGTGGGAAACAGTTAACACATCTTTGTAATGACAAGTACTCAATCTTCCTAATTCTGTTATTGGTATAGTGCTTAGAAGTACTTGGATTTTATATACAGAGGTTTTATAGATTATAGTATGTTAAAATCTTTATATATAAAGATGCTTTGAGGGGCTTAACACAGAAGAGATGATGATAATGTCAGGGGGAAAACCTGAAACGATCAATTCCTTCCATACAACTACTACATGTTTTTCTTAAGGTTTATACAAAACAAAATTTTGTATGTGAAAATAAAATCTTTCATTATGCAGAATTAGAATCTTCTTTGAAAGCAGCTTTAAATGAATTCCTGTTCAGATGTACACCAAGGGAGTGGTAGAAATTACCAAATATTGTTTTTACCTCTCCTGGGACTCTCATGGTTGAAGAGAATACCATTCACAGCAAACAAATTATAAGCTTCCCTGAAGTTCACTACAATCCAATAGGCGTAGAGTTTTGCTGCTCCTAAAACAATAATATTAATACACATTGAAACATTTGCAAAAGTCAGTATGCATATGCACTTGCACATATATATACACAGAGAGAGAGACAGCCAGAAAGAATTGTAGAACACACTACCCGAGTGTGGCTTGAACAAATGAGACTACTTAGAGAAGGCAGCCAAGGGAAAAAGCAAATATTGCAATCTTACATGCAAAATACTTAAACCTGATTCATCAGTGAGATGCGCTCCCGAGAAATCTTAGCTATACAAAAACCACTCCCAAGCCAAACATTCTTGAAATTAACAAAAAAAAGTTTCATCATCTGGATATTTTAAAAGGTATTTAAAATATATGTTAGCATCCATGAAACCAGATTGTCTTTATACAGCAGTATCCAACCAGATAAGAAATGTTGTCACTGTGGTTTCAACAAAAAAATATTGGCTAATGGAATCAATAGGATTTGTGTAAGTGCAGACTTACTAAGACCCCATTAATTCAACGAATCTACTCCAGTTAGGATTAACAACTGGATTTAGCGCATTATTGAATATGCTTCCCTGAGAGCCAGCCATCCTATTCTTAATAAAAGGAAAATAAGCCATTATAGAAATGTTGGAGAGAATATGTCAAATTGGGTGAAAAGGAAGAAAAAGAAGGTATAGCTGAATGAAGAACATGTTCATATCTTTATTTCAACCATCTTTATAAAGGGTTCAGGTCTAACAGGCCACCACCATAAACTGCTGCTCCAGAAAATATGATGTACAAATGACTGTGGCTTTAAGATGTGAAATGTTGCACCTCAGTGTACCTTTGGTCGCCCGAGTCACTTTGGTTTTAGTAGCAGCTATGCTTCCCTGTAGAATCATGGTGGAATACATAAGGATGAGTAATATACTTACCATATGGTGATCTAGGATAAAAAGGAGTGGTCTCCTTTTGTGGTATTTCTTGCACTTTCCCATAGAGTTCACTTGTTGAGGCTTGGTAGAACTTCACAGAGTTTATGAGGCCACATGTCTTGATAGCATCTAACAATCGTAATGTACCAATTCCATCAACATCAGCCGTATACTCTGCTAAATCAAAAGATATCTGAAGGGAGGAGACACAGAAGGCAAAAAAATTTTTTTGCAGAATGAAATGCAATCTGAAATGTTTTATTAAAGGATTTGAATATGCTCCTTATAAAACTGCAAAACTGTGGATACAGGAATATGTTTATTCATTTAATATACAATATATTTTGAATATTCTGAATAAAACTGGTACATGCCTGTTCTTTCAAGTTATCATGAAACCATTTCTCATACATCACTATTTTACATTATTTCCTGAGGAAACACTATGGTATTATGCTATAATTTAATTCCTAACAAACAGAATGATACTCACAAGGACAGGACTCTATAAGACATTTTAGCGAAGGTTTCAGGTTAATTTAGAAGAGAAAAAAAGAAAAGTTTTAAAATGTGTGCTTTTCTGGCTAAATCGCTACCATCATGACTGTGGACATAACTGCCCATTCACCATTTGCTGTTGCCGCAGGTGCTACACTCCCTTCCTATTGCTCCGGAGCTTGTGGTCGGCAAGCCACTCTTCGACCTGGCAGAGAGGCTCATCGTCCCGCCTCCTGCCAGGAGTGGCTAATTGTTATGTCAAGTATTTTCATCTTTAATCAAAATATTTGACACTGAAACAGAGGGAACACCAAGAGACATTTAGCCCACTATTTGGTCCAGAGTGGGAATGGGCTGGCTTTTTCCTTTTTCTAGTGATTGCACAATGTAATCACTGGAGCAAACCAGCCTGTCCCCAGAATGTTCCTACCAGCACCTTTCTAGGCACCTTCCAGAGAAAGAAAGCAGTGAGGTCCTCCAAAGCTGATTGACTACAAAAATTCCTACAAAAGGATAAATCAGTGTGGCCACTTATGGCACGTAGTATAAAGGCAATACTTTCTGGATTACTTTACCACACTGTGCCGAGTATCCTTAGTAGAGTACTAATTCTGATATACTATCATTATTCCTTTATTGATCCATTAGTAGTATGAAGCTATCTAACTCTTTCCTGGCCTTAGAGCAACACAGGGCTCATACAGACCTTATAATAATACGTAGAACCTATAGCAGACAAAGTAATCATAGGCATCAGAGCACATCAAAAGATACATCTGCTACGGTGTATCTAGTACCTAATATTTGAATATTAGGTACTGGATACATGTTCTGGTAGAATAGAATCCCTTCCTATGTGATTTTACTGAGGGGAATGGAAATTAATCTGGTGTCTATCCTGTTTCTGACTCTCTGGCTATATAACACTAATACTAAACATTACTATTAATCTCTCTGACAGTCAAGCTTCCATAAAGGAATGCTCATATTTTACAGATATAACATTCTAAAGGGTAGGAGACAACAAGGAGAACCAGGAAGCAATATATTATAGAATGCAAGACTCTGGAAAGACTATAAACCTTTGTCACAAACATGAATTCATGCATGCAACACAATCTATGTTTATTCATCACTATGTACCACTGTGTTCACTGGAACTCACTTCCTAGTACGCATACTTAGGACCACCACGTTAGTTTTCTTATCACTCCATCTGTTTGTTATTAATTCAATGGAACTGACTAGCTGTCAAGTTTATATAGCAAAGGAGTTTTTTTAAAACAAAATTATTTAAAGTCTCAAATTACAGAAATATTTTAATAGTACGACAGAAAGTGTTAGGCTTCTTGAAAAAACCTTTTAAAATTTTTACTTGGCTCTCCACGATCAAACCCACCATCAAAAGAGTCTGCAATGCAGCCAGGAGAGGATTTACAGTTTGAAATGTTGCAATGTCAATGATTAGTGATGCTGTAATGCTCCATGTTTTCTTATACAGTGAACTCCAGCTGTGCTAAATGCTTTAAACAGCCATTTTTAAAAAGGAGAATCTTGCAGAGTCACCCAAGAGCTTTAACAAGGGAGTTGTAAAAGAATAACCAATTCATTCTTCTTTATAGCATCCATGGGAATAAGTGATTAAAACTAAAATGTGGGAAGGGAAAAGTGACTTTGATAAATATAATTCAGTATTTTATTAATTTGTATATGCATGCTGAAATAAATGCAGTTGGAATGCATTATAGATTTAAAACCAAGGTACATTTTAACCTGAAATTAAGAAGAAAATTAAAAAGGTTGAGACGAAGTTTTTCTATATAACATGTCATGGTATTTCCACACGTTGTAACATCATTTTCAGGGTAGGCATTTAATGTTAAGCCAATAAAACATCAACATCTGACACACAATTTCTAACACTGGAAGAGCAAAAAGTGGCTGGTCCAAACAAAGAGAAAGACTTTGCAAGCTTTTTCACAATCATCTAAACAAGTTGACTCCATGTCCCCCTTTTTATATATTTATATAGCAGTGGGGAAAGTCAAAAGTATTGATAACAAATATAAGCATTATAATCCCAACAATTTCAGGAAAATATATATATATATTTCAGTATATCAATCAATTCAAAGGAAAAAATATAATGCCTCAATGTCCCGTTAAATCAGTGGCTCTAATCTGGATAAGATTAACAACAGGATTTAGCCCACAAACCTCTGTTACTCTGACAACAAAGCAACAGATGTGCCTTGCTTTTATATTTTGTATAAAATTTGTATAAAACATATAAATATGTTTTGAGAATGATCACCTTTACTGGATTAAAAAAATTAACAATTTTCTGGAGAAGGAGCCTTAAACATTCCTTCACTTGCTTTTGTTTTTTCTTGCTTATAAAATTTGCTCTTAAATATTAAAGTGAATTAATAGTAGTCTCACTGAAATTAATGGCACCCATTTCAGTGTTTAGCAACTCCCATTTGTTCCAACTGGTCTACTTTAGTTGAGGTTAAAACTGAATTTAATCCAAAGACCCTTTTTTTGGCATGTTTTCTTTTGCCGCAATGTGGTACAAAATGAGAAGATAAACTGACCAACATCTCATACATATGAATATGAAACATTTGTTCCCTATTTTGAATATACATGTCTGTAAACATATGTATTTTTGTCATGTTTGCAAAAAGCAAGCAGGCATGTTCCACTGACTCGGACAAGAGTAATGCATCTTGATATGTTCAGACACCTTTTTTCCCCAACGTGAAAGAGGGAAAACTTTCCTATTTATTAATAAGTTCGTATTTCTGCTCTGGTTTTAATCCAACCTATTCAAAACATCATTCCAAACTTTCACAGACCATACACAAATGTTTCTGATGCTATTTAAAGCAAGTATATTACAGATCAATAGGCACCTGATTACATAATTGCACATAGAAAAAATATAATTTGAGGCTAACCCATAAGCACTAACTGCTGAATCAAGGCAATGGTATTTGTTCCATTTAGGTGCTTTACTGCTACCTTAGCAAGTGTTTCACTTTGCTTTTTTTGTTTTTTGTTTTAATTGAAAACATTCCTGCTGGTGCAAACTGAGCTAAAATGAAACTAAAAATGTGCAATGTCTGCTATATAAATGGATTTAGAAAACGATAAATGGAAACAATAATAAATCACAGGATACTGAATAAAAGCCTAACTGAGGTGTCTAATTACATTTTGCTGTATTACAGTATTAACTTAATATCGTTTTGCTGAAATCCTACACACACTGTCTTCAGAATAAGTCCCACTTGGTCCAACAAGGCTTGATCCGCGGGAAATGAATTTTAGGACTGCAACCTTAAGCTCAGGTAACAGCTGAAAAACTGAGCTCTTCATACAGCATTTTGTGTTCTGCTGCTCCATATCATGCTAGCAAACAACAACGACTATTAAATATCGTGACAACAATGGCAACGTTATTTCATCCTACAGAGTTACATCAAATAAGAAACGTCAAGTATTTGCAAACAGCTATAAGATTTAAATAACAACAAACACCTGTATAAGAACAGGAATGCTGTTGCTGTTGTTATTTTTTCTGGATTACTGTAAATGAATTCCTGCACTGTCTTTTGCTTCCAGTTACTATTTTAACTGCTTCTCATGAGGAGAAACAATTATATGTTATTTACTGAGTGACCATTACTGATACTGAAATGCAAAATGATGTATACTGAAGAACCACCCATCAATGTCTATTGTGTCACTATAGTTCACCAGTAAGATTTAAGATTTTAAAAGTACAAGTACACTTAGCTTCTGTTGCCATCTGAGGTACTGAATGTTGATTCTCTCTAAAGAGGGTGTCTTGTGTGATAAGTATACAAATGGACACACGATTTAACTCTGCTTGCCAAAAATATCATGCTTGGAAGCCTTAAAAATATTTTGCAATCTGCACATGAAAACAAGACAGATCTATTAATTATCATAACTATTTAAATGTATAGCCTTTGACACTCAGAATGTTTAAGTTTTAAAGTCCATTTTAAAGGCTGATAAAACAGTTAAAGAATCATGAACAACAAAATTCTGTGTGGACCAGAGAGTACCCCGCTCCAAATGCTCTCACACAGAAAATCCATATTTATTTTATTTTTATTTATTTAATTAATTTATATGCCACCCACTCTACCCAGAGGTCTCTGGGTGGCTTACAATAATTAAAATTCAATACAATAAAATGACTAAAATACAATTATTTGTATATGTAACACAAATGAAGCTAAAGCTATGGCTTTGGTGACTCTTTAAATAGATCTTTCAATGGGTAGCAATAAGAGAACAGACCCTTTCTTCAGATGTCTTTCACCCTTAGTGAATACTGTCTCCAAAGAAGCTCATCTTTATAACACTAGACAAAGTTATCCCACACAGTATGATCACTTAATAGTCCAGTAGTGCTGCCTAGTTTTGTTATTAATTGTCCTTTAATGAATGAGTGGTGGCAAATCTACATGGTCTTTTAGATGGATATTATTACTAAATTCTAGATGATTCAGGGGAATATGTTACTATATATTGTTTTTTCTCTTTTTTGTTTTTTCCTCTTCTTTTCTGCAAGTCATTTCAAGACTCCTTTGTTATGGGAATGAATACATTTAAACTAAAAGTAAGATACTGTACAGTTCTACAACTGCAGACAATTACATCAAGCTTAGAGTGTAAAGAGGAAGGTAACACTACCACTTGCCTGATAATTAACAATGACTTTTCATCATACAGAAAAACAAGGAGGACGAGCATTTTTAAAGAATCCCACACAGTTATGGGAACTATCAAAAGAATCCAGATAGCAAATTAATCTGAAATTTTCTTCTTACTCATTTAAAACTTATGGCTTGCTGAAAGGTCGGCAGGACTTTGAAAACCTGGCATATGCAGTGACCCTAGTTAAAGAAGAATGGCTATACAGAAAACAGCTACAATATTGGGGGGTGGGGTGGGGGTGGGGGGGATGCCAAGACTCGGAACATACTATTCTATCTTCCACCGCAAATGGCTTCTTAAAGGCCCCAATACCACAGGAAATAAATGCTTATCTGCAAGTGCCAGAAAAACAACAAAGGTAAAGGGATTCCTTTTCTATTCTTTTGCTGTCCTACCCCCAACTGTGAAGTGTTTGGCGCTTCCGCTGAGTCCCAGCTATTTCAGAGTGCATTTGGCTTTAATCAGGTAGAGGGCAGGAACTCAACATCCTGCAGCCTTGCACTGATTAGGAGGAGTCAAATTCTACAAATTGGCAGATTTCTTCCTTTACACTTGCTTATTTGATGAATCATTTGCTTTAAAGGTTTTCAAAAGGAATAGTAGAGAAGAAGCAGGCCCAGCCTGTTAGCATTTTCAGACCTATTTATAACCACCCATCTAACAAGAATGAAGATCATTTTCACCCCCATAAACCAATATTTTAACAGTCTTCTTAAATTAATGCCACACTGCAATTATTTTGCAGAAAAATGTGCTGATTACTATAACCACCAACGTAGGAGATGTCATAAACGGGTACAAAAAAGGCCTTAATATATGGTAGTGAATCTTAAAAGCAAACTTTAAAAGCATATTACTACTGGCGCAAGGAATCACTTTCACAACTGCTGCGACATGACTCGATGTGGCCCAACTTGTAGCACTTTCAAAGTCTCTAGAGCAGAGGTCATCAACCTTTTTCCTACTGCAGACTGGCTGAGCCTCTGAGGGAGGTGGGGTGCCCCCTCGCGCTTGCGCTCTCAGAGGCATGCATGAAGTGTTGGGGAAACACATGCACCAGAGGCATGCATGCTTCCCCACTGCTTTGTGCATGCGCAGGAGGGCGTGCCAGCAGTGGTGGAAGCCTGGGAGTCTGAGCATGGCCCGGGTGCTCCCTCTGGCCACTCGTCTCCCGACAGACTCCAACAAGGCCGGGGGTGGGGCTCCTTGCCGCCCTCCGCAGCGGGAAATTCAAATGGCGAGCAGCCGCTGGTGCTGGTTCCGGAGCTGGAGGCACCAGTGGCGGCATCTGCCTGCTGAGGGCGAATTACTCGGCATAGCCAGGAGGGACAGTTGAGGGGCCTAACACCGAGAGAGGCCCGGAAAGAAAGAACAAGAAACCGGGCCTTCTTGGCAGTGGCCCCTCGACTATGGAACAGCCTTCCATCAGAGATCTGCCTGGCTTCCTCGCTGGGTGTTTTCAAGAGCCATTTAAAGATGTGGCTCTTCAGGCAGGCCTTCCCTCTTATCAATTCTTGAAATCTATCTTTCTGTTCTTTCATTCCCCATCTTGATCACACTATATTATTATTTAAATGTTTTATGATTGTGATGTTTTATTGTATTTAATGATATTTTATGATGTTTGTAAGCCTCCCCAAGTAGACGCTGTCTGGGGGGGGGGTAGAAATCGAATGAATAAATAAATAAAAATAAATAAGGAGTGAAGACCCCAGCCAGGAGGCAAGCAGCCAGAGCACCCGGCCATGCTCAGCCTCCTGGCTCTTGAACATCCCCGCCGCTGGGCCATGAAGACAGACCTCCCACATGAACTCCCCTCCCCACAGCTGCTTTGCATGCGGGGGCACATGCCTGAAGGGGCGAGGGAATGCTCACGCTGGCACTAGCATGCGCGTGTGTGTGCAAAGCAGCTGTGGGGAGGGGAGTGCATGCAGGGGCGGGAGATCTGTCTTCGCAGCCCAGTCAGGCTCAAGCCATGGACCGGCAATGGGCCGCTGACCAGGGGTTGACAACCTCTGCTCTAGAGACAATATTTGAAAGAAAAGACATAGCTCAGTGGCAGAGCACATCCTTTGTATTTAGAAGGTCCAGGTTAAGTTGATATATGTGTCAACTGGTCTAAATTTGCACACTTAGGAAAGATTCTGCTTATAAATTGAAATGCTAGACATGAAGATCAGTAGTATGATGATCAGCCCTTCAACTTAAAAGACATGATATAAAGGGAAAAAGATGAGGAAGGAAAAAAGCAGGATACAATATGAGGATGGAAACACCACAAGAGGAATGAACTAGGGCAGTGGTTCCCAACCTGAGGTAACTCAGGTATTCTTGGACTGCAATTCCCAGAAACCCTTTACCACCAGCTGTGCAGGGGCTTCTGGGAACTGCAGTGCAGATTACTAGATTACTCAAGGTTGGGAGTAGCTGAACTAGGGGAATGGTTGTAATTAGACAGGAAGAGAGGGCCAACAATAACCAATATCTCAAGAAGGCATATGGAATAGTTTTGTTGTTCTTTTTCCTTCTCTATGCTCTAGAGACAGCTGCTATTGAGCTTGATAGACCAATGTTTAGTTCCATACGCTTATAACCTATGCAAACAGTAGGTTTCTTGAATATATATTTTTATTTCAACTTTTGATGAATTTTGAAAATTACACTAATACATAAAATACTGTGAATTATCTAATATTGTGTGAGATACTGATTAATATTTATATATTTCATGTTCTGAGCAAAGAAAAAGGACAGGTTGCTTACCTGTAAACATGGTTCTTCAAGTGGATCTCTATGATCTTTCCTAAAGTCTTTAGTCCTGGTAACATAATAAGCCAATGCTCTTCGAACATCTAAAAAGTGAAGCATGCACTCAACATCGGTAACTGGGTCAGGAAACAAAGTTGGTAATATTAAAGGCTGGTTAACGTGAACTCAGAAACCACTTTAGGGAGGAAGGAAACATCAGGGTGTAGTACCACCTTGTCCTTAAAAAACTGAAGGCATGGGGAGTCCACACGAAGTGCTGCCAATTCACTAGCTCTACGAGCAGAAGTGATGGCCACCAGGAATAAAGCCTTGAATGAGAGCAATCGAAGGTCACAGGAAGCCATGGGCTCAAAGCGATGGTGAGTAAGGCAATGAAGCACCATTTGCAGTGACCATTGTGGCACAGGTTTCTTTAGCGCAGGTCTCATGTTGGACAGACCCTTGAAAAACGCCTTAAGTGTGGGGTGTGAAAACCATCTGGATGACTCAGAGCCATAGGGCTGAAAAGCAACAATGGCCGAGGTGTAGACTTTTAAGGTAGATTTGGAAAGTCTTAGGTCAAACAGGTGTCGCAGATAGAGAAGGAGTGTAGACAAGGCCACAGGTGAAGATTGCAACTTCTGCTCTTCAGTGAATCAGAAAATTTTGCCATTTATATTTGTAGAGCAGCTTGGTAGCTGGCTTCCTGGCTTTCTCAATAACCTCCGTTATTGATGGGAAATCCACTACGCTGTCAAGTGGAGAGACTCTAGGTCCGGATGAAGGATGTTCCCTTCATCCTGAGTGATCAGATGTGGAAGAAAGGGTAACCTTATCTTCTCCACCACTGACTGCAAGAGCACGGAGAACCATGGTTGTCGTGGCCACCAAGGAGCAATGAAGATTGCCTCTGCTTTCATCTGGAGTGTTCTCATTAGGGCTCTCTGAATGATGGGTATCGGTGGATAAAGAGCCCTTTGTTCCATGAAATCATAAAGGCATCTCCTAGTGACCCTTTGCGCTTTCCCACACGGGAAGCATACTTGCTGCACTTCTTGTTGGCTGGCGTTGCAAACATGTCTATGGATGGATGTCCCCACTTGTGGCACAGACTGAGGAACACCTTTTGATCGAGTTCCCACCCGTGAGATTGAAATGAGCGGCGGCTCAACTCATCTGCCAGCTGATTGTCCATCGTGGATACATGGATGGCCACGGGAAAGATGTGCTGATGGTAGCACCACTCCCACAGGTGAACTGTCAGAAACAGAAGTGTCTTCGACTATGTTCCTCCCTGCTTGTTTGTTTGTTTGTTTATTGCATTTATATGCCGCCCATCTAGACATGGTCTACTCTTTATATACAACATGGTCGTAGTGTTGTCTGTGACAACTTGTATCACTCTGCCTTTCACCAATGGGAGAAACGCCCTGTGCGCCTTCATCACTGCTATCAGCTCCAGATGGTTGATGTGGAGAGAAGCTTCTTGAGGGGACCAAAGGGCGTGAATTTGGTGTCCCTCGCAGTGGGCTCCCCAATCTAGGGGACGGGTATCTTTTGTAACCTGACGTGTCAACTGCAGGGGTCGAAAAGGTAGTCCTACGAGAAGATGTGGTAGGAATGTCCACCACTGAAGTTGTTCTGCTAGCTCTGGAGTGACTGTTAGACGCTTGTGCTGGCTGTCCTGCAGAGGATTAAATAGAGCAAGTAGCCAAGACTGAAGGGAGCACATCTTGAGGCGAGCGTGGGATAAGGCACAAGTTGTTGATGCCATGAGACCCAGAAGATGTTGTGCGTGTTTTGCTGACACTTTGCCCTGTGGCTTGAATTTCTGAACTGCCCTTCTTATTTTTTCTATGTGCTCTGGAGGTAGAAACATGTGAGCATGGACTGAGTCCAATCTTGCTCCGATGTAGTCCATCACTTGAGATGGTTCCAAGTATAAGTACCATCTATGTACTACTTTTAACACTGTTTCTTTAGTATACTGTTTATTAGTATACTATAAATAAGAAAATTATTGTAAGTGTAACTGTATTTATAGGTAATTATTACTTTTTTCTTTTTTGGTATGCAATCAGAGGATTGCAACTTATGTAATAATAAAAATTAAGAACAAGCAAACCTGTCACCAGTTGCTGCTAAGCTCTAGCATTCCTGTACCTATCAACCCATATTATGAGGAAATCATCAATGGGTAGATCTGAACTTAATAATACTTAGACCTAATGAAATCAGTTAGACCTAAGGAAAGTATGACTAATTTAAGCTCCATTGATTTCTACCGGTCTACTTTTAAGTAGTGCTCTATTTGGACCTAGCTCAAAAAATGCCAATGTAATTGCACACCATTACAAAGTACATCACTAAATCCTCCAAAAGCTTAACCTTATCCATTTTATTTTTTTAATTCCTTGAAAGGAAGAGAATTATTGGAAAGTCAGTGCCTGATCATGAACTACATACTGAAGAACCAAAACTTTTCAATACCTTTAGAAAATATCCCATTCTGCAACACACATCTAAAATATATTTAAGCTACATAAGGAAACATAAATCATAGCAGAATTGTTAACTAATAGTATTGCATATATATTAACAAACAATTTTGGATTTTTCAAAGCTGATCTTACATAATAATAAAAACACTATTACAAGTGTCAAAACAATTCATTGTCAGAAACCGTAACAAGTAATTTGTTGTACAATCAGACAAAATAACACAATCCTAGAAAACCATCAAGTACACCTCCTTTTGTGGATGTATAATTACTGTTCTATTACTATTTTTCCCACAACTCTACAGTTTTGTGCACACATATTATTCATATTATCCTGTCTTTCTCTGGTCACTGTGAAAAATGATGAAAGACCATTAGAAATTAAAGTGGATTTTCAAAGGAAAGAGGAAAACTTGACATGAAACTGTAATGTCAAAACACAAAGCAAATACCATGATTTAATTAATTTAAAGGAATAATTAAATCTACAATGCTACAATGTAGCAATGCAAAGTCATATGCCTTCGTATGGAACATTCAAATACAAACAAATAGTAATCATTGCAAAGATTTTTTACTTCTGCTTTTTAAAGATACAAGTGCTTTCAATCAGCTTTCAGGTAAAATTAATAAAATCACAGCAAATATTAATGTATCAAAATAAAAGTAATCAGGATTTTTCTCACAGGACAACTTGTTGATAGCTTGCTGTGAAGGGAGAAAGGAGAGTTCAGGTAAAACAGGATGTGTAGAGCTGTGAAATACAGAGGGATAACAGAGATAACTAACATTATGAAGTTATATATGTGTGGTTTTTACACCTACAGATCTTGTACAGTCTGATTAGATCTGCCAATTTGCTGTAAGATAGCATTTCCTATTAAAAATGAAAGCCTCCTTAGAAACACCAGTTACTTTCTCCAGTAAATATGCTTCCATAGCTGTGAAATTAGGTTTAACTTGGTTTAACACAACCAGGAATTAAATCCCACAAAAACTGAAAGGAGTGGGGGGAGATCATAATGAAGTTTATGATAATCACCAGCAAGAATAATTGAGCACAATCAAAACATATAGAACCGATATATGCAGTGTGACTGCAGATGCAAAACAAAAAGGAGGAAAAAGGGAAAAAAAACATTTCTATGAAACATGCACATACTAACATATAATACTATGCAAAATATAGATATAATTACAGCAATTTGAACAGAAATACATTATAATTCACGGTGCAGACGGCTGTGGCCAGTTGACATGTATACCTGACTCATGTTTAGGACCAATGCTTTAAGGATTACAGGGCTAATGTAGGAAAAAAATGTGTGAGGTCAAAACTACTGCTGACCTTTATTATCAGTAGGAAGCATATGATATAATAATAGCAGCGATAGAATCAAGTAAAATGGGCTCTATAGACTGCTTTTTGTCTGAGAAAGGAATAGTTGAGAAGGGAGTAAGTCCAAAATCGACCTGAGAGTCATTGCTTCTCAGCATGAGCAGAAAGCTTTGATATTATGCTTCTTTCTTTTATTTAAAGATGTCAAAGGTGCAAACTTATACTGTACATAGTTACTCAGAAGTAAGTAATGACTTATTGAAAAAGTAAATATAGAATGGATTGTAGTCTGAAAAGGAAATTCTGAAAGGGCACCTTAATCACCTCCATGCTGTCTCTCTTTTCCCAAGCCCTAGACCATCCAAGCCCTCTTTAACCTCCCTATTCACCACTCTAAAGGTAAGCAAAATGGTTGCAATTCTGCCTACGATCGGATATTTGGGGGGAAAGGAGAAGGAAAAGAACATTCCTTCTCAGAACTTATGTTTCAAAAAAAAAGTTATAAAATCATTGAAAAAATAATATCTCCCAATATAAAAATTATACCATCCCTTTCTCTGAATAACTACGTTCTACTTTATAATAGAAAAAAAATTTACAGATTCCATTCCAGTTTGCAGTATCTTTTATATTTTATGCAACTACATGGGACAAGACACTTGACTGAACAATATAGTTGAATAGCATGGGTCAAAGGTCATTTGGAAGGGATGTGCCTTTAAGAGCTTACAAAGGCAAACTTCTAACTTTCCTATTACAAAAGGAAGCATACCTCAGTTAAGGAAGGATGCTCACTTTAAATAAGGAAATGGGTTTGCAGGATGTACACATGCTGCTTTCTATGAAGGATAAGCAACTTCTACAAAGGAGGAGGAGGAGGAAGAGGAGAAGAAAGAAAGAAAGAAAGAAAGAAAGAAAGAAAGAAAGAAAGAAAGAAAGAAAGAAAGAAAGAAAGAAAGAAAGAAAGAAAGAAAGAAAGAAAGAAAGAAAGAAAGAAAGAAAGAACAATGGGCCTCTTTATTTTTGGAAATTAATCCTACTTATGACTTACCTGTGAAGATGGGATAGCACATTTAAATAAATTAACTTATTGAACCAGAATAGTTTTCATATTTTTGTTTAACAAAATTCTTGTTCTAACGGTGTCTGCCATGCCAAGTTCATTTAAGAAAGATATTTTACAACACAATCACTATAGAAATTGAAGATTCAAAGTTAATAAAAATTCTGCATTTTATATTATCTCCTGTGGAGGTTTGTATCATAGCAAATCAAGACTATTTAAGACACTCTCATCCCACTAGAGTCCATTGTACCCTTTAGAATCTATTTTTAAGGGCATGAGATGTTTCCAAATATGATGCAATGGTCCAGCAAATGCAATAGAGAGATACTGACAATTTCCCTCCTGCACACAGTTTCCCATCACATTTAAGTGCTCTCTAAATCCTGGAAATCATCAGTAGTAACTAGCTCTCAGGTAAACTGAAGTTATCATACTATGGACATACATGAGAAGGCAAGAAATGTGGTAGATTGACTCAATAAAGGAATCTACAACTTTACGTTTGCAAGAGATGAACGGGGCTAATGACCTTAAGGAATTCATTTATTCACAGGATTGCTACAACTGGTCAGGATTGTTCACACCAATTTTTAAAAAAGGGAAGGAGGGGGGACCCGGGAAACTACAGGACGGTTAGCCTAACATCTATTCCAGGGAAGATGATGGAAAGCCTGATCCAAAATAAAATCTTAAAAAACATAGAAGAACAAGTCTTGCTGAGGGAAAATCAGTTTCTGTAAGGGTAGGTCTTGCTTCACAAACCTTTTAGAATTCTTTGAAAAAGTCAACAGGCATGTGGATGTGGGAGAACCAGCGGATATTGTCTATCTGGATTTTCAGAAAGTGTTTGACGCGATCCCTCACCAAAGGCTGCTGAGAAAACTCCACAGTCAGGGGATAAGAAGGCAGGTCCTCTTATGGACTGAGAATTGGTTGAGAACCAGGAAACAGAGAGTAGGTGTCAATGGGCAATTTTCACAATGGAAAGAGGTGAAGAGCGGTGTGCCCCAGGTATCTGTCCTGGGACCAGTGCTTTTCAACATGCTCATAAATGACCTGGAGACAGGGATAAGCAGTGAGATGACCAAGTTTGCAGATGACACAACACTTTTCCAGGTGGTGAAGACTGTGAAGAGCTCCAGAATGATTTCTCCAAACTGGGAGAATGGGTGGCAAAATGGCAAATGTCATTTCAATATAAGAAAATGTAAAGTAATGAACATTAGGCAAAAAAAAAAACCTTTAGCTATCGGCTAATGGGTTCTGAGCTGACTGAGACGGATCAGGAAAGAGATCTTGGTGTACTGGTGGACAGCTCAATGAAAGTGTCAACCCAGTGTGTGGCGGCAGTGAAGAAGTCCAATTCCATGCTAGGTATCATTAAAAAGGAGAATGAAAATAAAACAGCCAACATTATAATGCCATTGTACAAAATGACGGTAAGGCCACACCCTTATTGTGTACAGTTCTGATTGCCGCACCTCAAAAAAGATATAGTGGAACTGGAAAAGGTGCAGAAGACAGTGACTAAAATGATGACTGGGCTGAGGCACCTGCTTTATGAGGAAAGGCTAAAGAGTTTGGGGCACTTTAGTCTAGAGAAAAGGTGCATGAGGCGGGACATGATTGAGACATATAAAATTATGCAGAGGATGTATAAAGTGGATAGAGATAAGCTCTTTTCCCTCTCACACAATACCAGAACCAGGGGACATGCACTCCAATTGAGTGTTGGGAGAGTGGGAAAAGAAACAATTTCTTTACCCAGTGTGTTGTTAGTCTGTGGAGCTCCTTGCCATAGGATGTGGTGATGGCATTTGGCCTAGATGCCTTTAAAAGGAATTGGACAGAGGAAAAATTCATTGCAGGTTACAAGCCATGAGGGGGATGTATGATCTCCAGATTTAAAATGAAGAGACCTCAAAATGCTAGGGGAGGGGTTTCAGGAAACAGGTATCTAGTTGTCTTATGTGCACAGCTCTTCTTATGTTCTTATGTTCTAACTTAAACTAGACTTGACCGCAAATAACTTCCGAAAATGGTCCTGAAAATGCAGTTCTAGGCTGCACCCCAGTTGATGCAAATGTTGTGCTTTCAAGAACCCTGCTTTGATTAAGGAGTTATCTTGTAAGGCTCAAACATATAATGTGAGTGAGTCTTGAAATAAAAAAAAATAAGAAAGAGTTGATCAGTTCTATTCTTCTTCTGTGGTTTAAAGGAAAGGGGACAAGAGAGAAAGGGAGAAGAGCATGACGAAGCAGGATATCTGAGCATATCACCAAAGTGATACCACCACATCAAATGTAGACTGCCCCTTTGTGGTAGAAGCGAGTTACATAGTAAACTTCATAATCCCAAACTCTTTATTCTGCAGATGAAAGCTGAAAGGAAAAGAGGACAACTATATATTTTACTACTAGACAACAGGGCACAGCTGTACACACAGCGGCTGTCTGACTACAAGACAACAAGAGGCAAGAAGGTGCAGTTTGCAAAGAGATACGATCAGTCTTTGAGCCATGGTGGATGATTATGAGTGTCTGAGCTAAGACTGTTTGAGTCATAAAGGCACATTACTTTTAATGTTTGAACCACATAGGTGTATTGCTCAGGGTTTCTGAGTCAGGTAGGAAGATTTAAGGAGTTTCTGAGGCACAAGGACCCACTTATTTGACTGAGTCACAAAGGTGTATTTTATTCTATTTACCTGTTACCCATATAGATACTGTTTGTGGTACAGCTAACAATATAACCTGTAAGAGTCTTAGCCACTTCATGAAATTTGAATCCTACTGGCATCAAGAAGCATACTCTGAGTGATGCAGGACAGTTTACCTTGAGAGTTTGGGCCAAGGGAATGTCTTTTTCCCCCAACATATACTGTTTGAACTGGAAAGCTTAAACTAAGCTCTCTAACAGATCAGTCCAGCCTATAAATTGTCTCTGTGGATGAATCCTCCGTCTTTAGGCATTCTTCAGGCTAGGGAGATCTAAGCAAGCTTACACTATATCCCTGCAGTGCAGCTGAACAACACAGCCTGTGCTCACAGAGCTAGATGTACACATCTTTGAAGCACTATAGGGAAAAAAATTTGGGAAAATGTATTTGGAACGACAAATGAGCCATGAAGATGATTTACTTTCATAATTTGAATATTGTAACAGGAATCATGAAGACATATTATCAGCATCCCCAAATGCACAATTTACTTTTAAGGGAGAGCCAGGAAGGTTAACTCAAGTAAGCAGGATTCATGAACTACACAGGCATCCTTGTACTGACTCAGGGTATCCCTGACTGAGCCAAGCAGGGTACAGTCAAACAAAGAGGTCCAAAGAAACCTGATTCTGCTGAAACCAATTGACAGAAACTAATCCATACCATGTCAAAATACACAAGCCATGATAAATATTAAAATATAAAATGTGAAAAATACTTCTCATACAATATCAGGTGAATTCTATATCTGCTCTGTACGTATTCAAATAATCAGGAGTTCAATAATACAATAATGTCCCAAAACAATGGCTCAAAAACAGAAGGGAATTCAAGTAAATGGTAAATAGATCACTTGCTCTTTTGGCCTTCAAATCAAACTGCAGGGGAATATTATGCTGAAAGCTCACAATCCATCTTGAACCACATGGAAATGCCAGATGAAAGTCACAGCTCCTTGATATTCCATGATTGTAAAGCTTATTCACTACCTTAAAAAAGCAACCACTCTTCTAGTTTATGAATGTGGGATACGCGCTCTGTATCCACAATTCAAAATTCCAGGAAATGCCCTGATACTGTTGCACAATATTGTGCCCACATTGCCAGCAGGAAAAAGGATGCCAAGCTTTACATAGCAAAGGGCAGGCTGAATGTTGACAACAACAATGATAGCAGTCAAGATGGTCTACATGATACCCTCTTGTGCTTACAACCATTCACAAAGTTACACCACACAAGCAAAAATCCCAGAAACTGACTCCTTAACCAATTCTCACCCAAACACAAAGCAATTCTCAGGGCTGTTTTTAAAAACGTATGAACAGTAGTGACATGGATTTCCTCTTTGAGACTTGTGTAAGGAGACTAGTCCCAGAAATCCTGAGAGAATATTTACTGGAAATACTTAAGAGCTAGAGCAAATGTAACTGCTTTCTGCTTTTGTAATGCAGAAACATTTTAAATATGCCTTACAAAATTGTATGCCAATTCTCAAGCACAGTTTTGCTTACTCTTCAAAGAAGATTTTCTTTTGATTGTTTCTTTAACTTTTCATTGCCCTCCAAACATGTCCCTTTGCAGGCCAAGAAGCTGCACCAATTAATCTACTTTGGAATGGTTTTGCAGGTAAGCTGTTCCATGCAACTGAGTTTATAATCAAGTAACTGTTTTGCCCTGTTGAAAGGCTTTTCTGAGGATAAATATTTCAGCCCCTGTAGCCTGGATTCCCTCCAAATTAAAAAAAAAAACAGATGGAACCAACACCATTCTCTTTCAAAATAAGTAAGCTTGGTATTTTCAAATTATTTGATCTGTTTTAAATCATGGAATGTTTAAAGTTGCTTGTTTCTGCATGGTGAGGGCAGGCAATTTTACATTAAGAAAATTATAGATCAAAAACTCTTTGTCCCAACTTCCCCAAATTTGAGACAGAACAAGAGCAGACTGTGGTTATATCTAAGCCAAATAGGGTGGAGATCTGAAGCCCAGTTTCAAAGTTACAATGTTTAATATGACCCCATTTTTAGAATTGCTTTGCATAATGTTTATTTGCTTTGCTGCATAATAGCACCACTTGCACAGTGTTAATGTCACTTATATATGATCCCTGACCCCATACATAGGGCTTCAGTTAGTTTATCTAGCCAACTGTATTATGTGTTCCCAGCCAGGCTGCAATGCCTAACATCTTCCAGTGCTAGTGGAAAGTGAGGTTCATCCCAACATTTCACGGTTTAAGGCATATGAACACAGTTGTGATGAAGCTAACATAAGACTTTAGAAAGGCTCATGAACTCTGTTGGTTAGATTAAATGACAAACAGTACAGTATATATTATTGAAATGCTTATGAACTGTCCAGTCAGAAGCAACTTTCAGCAACCTTAATAGGGCTTTCAAGGTAACTGAGATGTTTAAGGAGCGGTTTTACCAGCTTCACCCCAATGAGTTTCCAATGCTTCCTGAGTCCCACTCCACCACTCTATCCATTACGTACACCATACAGGGGTATCATTACTGAAATGAAAAGTAAACAAAACATATTATGATACCTTTCTGCTTTAAAGAGTGGTTATTAATCTATAGTATATTGCTCAATAGTGTTAAAAAAGTGAAATTCAGAACAAGTGAAAAAATGATAACTTTCTCACTGAACAGATGATAAACTTTGTTCAGTAACTGTATTGCACTGGAACAGTTTCATATTATTAAGTGTATGTTAAGATGAAATATGCACTATATAGTTTTGTTTTTGTCATTTAGTTGTGTCCGACTCTTCGTGACCCCATGGACCAGAGCATGCCAGGCCCTCCTATCTTCCACTGCCTCCGGGAGTTGTGTCAAATTCATTCTGGTAGCTTTGATGACATTGTCCAGCCATCTCATCCTCCGTCGTCCTCTTCTCCTCTTGCTGTCATACTTTCCTAACATCAAGGTCTTTTCCAAGGAGTCTTCTCTTCTCATGAGATCACCAAAGTACTGGAGCCTCAGCTTCAGGATCTGTCCTTCCAGTTAACACTCAGGATTGATTTCCTTTAGAATTCATAGGTGTGACAACCCCAGACCTACTGGGACATGCCACAGTTTCACTAAGCTGCCACCAACCATTCCCTGTAAGGAGTCACACAGACCAGGAATGGATTTTTAACCAAACAAAAGAATAAGGTTTATTTAAATAACACACAGGGAAAATAAAATGATCAAGTGAATAAGATACAGTAACGTGGCTTAGTCTCAATCATACATACACCAGTTTGGTTCACACAGAACACCTTTAAATAAAGCACAGACCCTGAACCTATCAGTTCTGGCTAACCATACAGACACCTGAACCTATCAGGTTGGTACTGACTGACACACAGTAGTACCCTGTCTGACACACAGACTTCCACACCAGCTTCTTCTCTCAGCTCTCCTTCAGCTCTCCTGGCTTCCTCACACAAACTCCACCTATATATACAGTACAGCCCCTCCTCCTGATGTCCCGCCTTCCACTCCCCATAGGATGGAACTTTCCCTCCAAACCCATGACAGACAGGTAACATCAGTGCTGTATGTAACAATAGGTTTGTTCTCCTTGCAATCCAGGGGACTCTCAAGAGCCTCCTCCAGCACCACAATTCAAAGGCATCAATTCTTCGACGTTCTGCTTTCTTTATGGTCCAGCTCTCACTTCCATACATCACTACAGGGAAAACCATAGCTCTGACTATTCGGACTTTTGTTGGCAAGGTGATGTCTCTGCTTTTTAAGATGCTGTCAAGGTTTGTCATCGCTTTCCTCCCAAGAAGCAGGCGTCTTTTAATTTCGTGGCTGCTGTCTCCCTCTGCAGTGATCATGGAGCCCAAGAAAGTAAAATCTGTCACTGCCTCTGTATCTTCCCCTTTTATTTCCCAGGAGGTGATGGGACCAGTGGCCATGATCTTAGTTTTTTTGATGTTGAGTTTCAGGCCGTTTTTTTCAGCCAGGCTTTCTAAGGCCCACTTGACTTCACTCTCCAGGATGTCTGGCTCAAGGTCAGCAACCACATTATCTGGGTTGTCTGGGATATCCAAATCTTTCTGGTATAATTCCTCTGTGTATTCTTGCCACCTCTTCTTGATGTCTTCTGCTTCTCTTAGGTCCCTACTATTTTTGTCCTTTATCGTGTCCATCTTTGCACAAAATGTTCCTCTAATATCTCCAATTTTTCTGAACAGATCTCTGGTTTTTCCTTTTCTGTTATTTTCATCTATTTCTTTACATTGTTCATTTAAGAAGGCCCTTTTGTCTCTCCTTGCTATTCTTTGGAAGTCTGCATTCAATTTTCTGTAACTTTCCCTATCTCCCTTGCATTTTGTTTCCCTTCTCGTCTCTGCTATTTCTAAGGCCTAGTTGGACAGCCACTTCGCTTTCTTGCATTGCTTTTTCTTTGGGATGGTTTTTGTTGCTGCCTCCTGTACAATGTTACGAGCCTCTATCCAAAGTTCTTCAGGCACTCTGTCTACCAAATCGAGTTCCTTAAATCTGTTCTTTGCTTCCACTGTGAATTCATAAGGGATTTGGTTTAGATTATACCTCAGTAGCCCAGTGGTTTTTCCTACTCTCTTCAGTGGTTTTTCCTACTCTCTTTCCTACTCTCTTCTACTATATAGTTTACTTTGTTCTAAATTACTAAAAACAAATTGCTTTCAACATTTCTCCTATCTCTCCAGCAAACAAAAACACCCCAATATATATGCTAAACATTTGTGGATCAATTGATATTTGTGCACTGATTGAAACAAACAGTGTCCCCCAGCTAAGATGATAAAAGCATGACTAAACACATTAACTTAGTAGCACAGAAATTCTGTGAGCTTAGAAGCTACTGAATCTTCCTGATTTTTAATGGAAAGTTAGAGAAGCTCAGAAAGCAGCAATAGATTTTTTTTCAGGGCTTAACTGCTTTCCAAGCCTTTCTAAATGTGGGTTTGGGAGAAAGCAAGAAAATCTCTCCTTAGCATGAAGCACTAAAATAATATCATTTTCAAACATTCATCCCAATACTAAGAAAACCCTTCATTTTTTGGCATCCCACAAACTTCTGGAATTAAAAACCCTGATTTTATGTCAAAGTATGTAGCTTTTAACAATAAATTATCTGCTGTTTTTATAGTACTTCACACTTCATTTGTTCAAATAATTTCCCACACATTATCTTGGCAAGAGAGCTGGTATAGTTCGGTGGCATGGAATATGTGGTTACAGAGCCAGGGGCTGGAAATTCAAATCTCCATTGTACCTCCTTGGACAGGGGTAGCCAAGATCACCCAGAGTATGTGGCTGATGGGACTGTGTGCCCTGCCACTGTTGTGGACTTGGGCAAGCTGCACAACTCCACAGTACTACCAGAAGGGACTGGTATCTAGAAAACCCTAGGAGGGTCACCATAACTCACGATTGAATTGACAGCACATATATCTTTCTATTTAATCAGAAATCTTAGTTTTATGATTATGGAAATTCAGTTGATTAAGTTCAGCCAACCAAGACATTTTAACTGAGTAAAAGCCAGCTAAAAAGACATACCAGTCAATCATTTTGAATGACTCATTTGAAATATATTGTTATCTTAGTTCTTGTATTCAGTGTGGTTAAATGCAGATTTTTTAAAAAAGTGTAAAAACAATCATAATATTCTTAGCAAAATAAAATCAGGTTGTGATAAATTTTAGTTCAGGTTAGTACTGGGTAAATGAAGTCCATAATATAAACATATGCTATTTGAAATGACCCTCATTGTAAACCATTGATCTTCAAAAGCTTCCCGGGGGGGGGGGGGTTAAGGATTTTAATGAAGGTTGTTGCTAAATCAGTGTGCTTTGGGGAAGCATCCAAATTTATTAACCTTTAGAATTTAATTATTTATCTAAGTACTTAACTATCCTTATTCCTAAGATTTAGGAAGGTATGATCATCATTTTTAACACACCATCTGCAGTGAATTATTTGAAAAACTGCTCAATTCAGGCTCAGAAATTAATCACAAAGAATGTTTTTACTATGATTTTCTTTTTAAATATAATTACACAGAAATGCATGCCCATGTGTTGCAGCCTTGTGGTTAAACCAGAGAAGCAATTATCAAACGAAAGACTTCTTTTAAAACACTCCCCCTCTGCCTTCCTTCCTCTCCTCCTACTCCTCCCCAACCCAGCTTGTAGTGATATAAATGACTACACTAGGGATTATACTAGGACGATTTAATTCTTCTGCAAATTTAAAAAGTTGTTTGCTTTGCAAGGTATTTCTTTGAAAAATTCCAAATTGCTTCCACTTCCATATCCAGTGATGAGTGGGTGGATAAATTCAAGCATACATTGACCATGAAGGAAAGAAAGTGTAAAATCAAAATGGGGAACAGTACACAAGAGATGAAGGCTGTCTTTGTCAAACAAGAACTACATTCATTCTAAAGAATCACAATCTTTGGCTTTTTTGCTCGCTTTTGCCACTACAGTCTGCTTATCAAAGCACTTTATCAGTGGCAAAGGGATGTGGGTTAACCACTTCACTCAGCTTTAACTTCCCAGCTTGCAGTCTGTCACCAAACAGCTGTTTTTCAATATGTACACTATGTGCTGCAGAGCTAGTGCTGAGCTTCTGACAAGAACGGCATTGTATTGTGGAGCTTTTTCATACTGGGGATTGGTTTACTTTAACCCTCAAGGGGGGAAAAAAGGCAAACATTAGTTGAAGTTTTTAATATTTTAAAAGGGACTTTCAGTGTCACCAAAGGAACCTGCATGTATGCTATTGCAGTTATATATTGAAAGCACATTCATTTTGGACAGAATTTAGCACATGGTACACTCTGCTCTGTGGTATGAAATATATTTCATAACAAAATCAGTAAAGTACAGTATCTATTGAGCAATGAACAATGAAGTAGTCAAATTATTATTGAGGATGAGACTGCAACCATTTAACATTCTCATGCAGTTAATCAACTAATGAAATGGCAGATGCCACTTTATAGGATTCCAACTCTGAAGTGCTAAATAATTTGGGATCAGAATAATTTAAGGAATACCTTATTTCTGATCTGCCCAACTTCTAACTTAATCAGAGGTAATCCTGCATGCACTAGTTCTGCAGTTGACCATCCTTGCATCTCAATGCCCACTCTTCGGAATACTAAGCCCTCTAAAGCAGTGCTCCCAACCTTTTTGACACCACAGACCAGTTGAGCGTGAGGGAGGACATCTGTGCATGTGTGTGGGGCGTCCCTGCAGACATGCGGGGGAGGTGCCTGTGCATGTGTCTGTACGTACAGGGTGGGCGGGAGATCTTCTCCATGGCCCGGTCCAGTCTGAGGCTCAGGGGTTGGTGATCCCTGCTCTAAAGCATGTGCTGTCTGTTGCAGATTAAAAGAAAACTTTAACTTGGCATTTATTGACTTATGATGTCTGTCTCTTTCATGTTTAATCCACAATATATTGCAACACAATGCTGATTCAAATCCTCTTGCCTAGTTATGCAAGTATAACACAAACCACATAATTTTTGAAGGTGAATTGCCTTAATTGTTCCAAGTTAATTTATTTATTATTATATTTTATTTGACTTCTACCCCACCCATCTAGACCAAAGGTCTACTCTGGGCGGCATTACAAATTTAAAAACAGTTAAACCAATAAATATATACTATAAATCCAAGAAGGCAAAATGTGAATTTAAGATACAGCAGAAGGGAAAACCTGCCCAAATAGCCAGGTCTTAATTTTTCTTCTGAATACACCCAGAGAGGGAGCCAGACAGATCTCCATGGGCAGCTGTTCCAGAGGCGAGGGGCCACTACTGAGAAGGCCTGGTTTCTCATTCTTTCCTTCCAGACCTCCCTCAGTGTTAGGTCCCTCAGCTGCCCAGCTTGGCTGGAACAAGTGACTCTGGCAGAACTGTGTGGGAGGAGGCACTCTGCCAGATATTGAGGTCCTAAACTTTTTAGGGCTTTATATATCATGGTTAAGACTTTGAAATCAATGCAGAAGCAAATGGGCAGCCAATGCAAGGCAGCCAGCACGGGGAAAATATGTTGATACCCTCTCACCCCTAAAAGAAGTCTGATTGCCATATTCTGCACCATCTGGAGTTTCCGCGTCAGTCTCAAAGGCAGCCCGACGTAGAGTGCATTACAGTAGTCTAGTCTTGAGACTACGAGCGCATGGACCAAGGTGGTGAGTGCCCCACATCAAGATAGGGACGCAGCTGGGCAATCCACCGACGATGGAAGTGTGTGGAACGGACCACTGATGCCACCTGGGTTTCCATGTTGAGTGCTGGGTCCAGATGTACACCCAAACTACAAATCTCACTCTTGGTGGTAAAAGTCATACACCTCCCAAAAGAGAGGGAGTTTCCCAAACCACTGATGCCTGGGGCACCCACTCTCAGGACCAGGCAGCACTCAAGGGATGAAATTGCATCCACTGTTGTTGGAAAAAAGGAGATGTAGAGCTGAGTATCATCAACGTACTGATAGTACAAAGCCCCACATCCCCTGATGACCCCTCCCAGCGGCCTCATATAGATGTTAAACAGCATTGGAGAGATGATCGAGCCCTGCGAAACCCCACAAGTGAGACTCCACAGAGCCGAGAAACTCTCTCCAATCTGCACTCTATGGGGACAGTCCTCCAAGAAGGAGCGGAGCCAGGCAATGGCCAACCCACCAATTCCTTTGCTTGCCTTGTCTAATAAATCATCATTTAGACATTATAAATTGTATGCTGAGTCATACAACTCAGTGTGCAATGGATAATGTCTATGGGGATTTCTAAACTTAGAACAATTTATTTCCAAACATTACACTGTTTGCTTAGTGACACCAGAGAATTTTGGCCAAAATTATATTTGGCCCTAATATTATTATTATATATCAGTATATATCACTCCAATATACTATACATAAGAGCTGCTATGCTATTAAAAAAGTTGTAAAAAGATATTTTGTTTGATAGATATGTGTATCTCCTTTCATCCCAACCTTGACAGCATCATTGACACAAATGTTCTGGAGGCAGCTTTTAGTGCTTTGTAGCACTGAAATCTTACAAGAGTTGTTTCGGATTATGCCACTTATAGATATGATAAAACTGCAAAGAAGTTCATCTGAGTACTCATATTGCTTGCTTGCCTTGTCTAAATACATCTAATTAAATGCAGTTGGTTGGACTGGGCCCTGAGAGGTAGCAGTGTCAACTGTTTTGCAACAAACTCTCCCATGAACACTCTTAGGAAACTTTTGCTGGAATTAGAAAATCACAACAATTGTCAATCAGCTGCAAGTGATCTTCCTCTAGACAAAATAATCAAGAGAATAGTGATGCCCCAATTCCATGTATTATTTGATGAACTGAATTATCTGGCCCCAATTGGGATAATGCACCAAAACACATAACACATGGATAGATCTTTTTCAGCATGGTATATATGTAGATCCCTTCATGGATTGCTGCTTTCTCGTGACAAAGGGGATTGAGTAATTCAGAGAAGCTATGGGCTATGCCGTGCAGGGACACCCAAGATGGACAGGACATAGTGGAGAGTTCCGACTAAACGCAATCCACCTGGAGTAGAAAATGGCAATGCCACTCCAGTATCTTTGCCAAGAAAACCCCATGGACAGAAAGGTAAAAGGTAAAGGTTCCCCTTGACATTTTTTGTCCAGTCGTGTCCGACTCTAGGGGGCAGTGCTCATCCCGTTTTCAAGCCGTAGAGCCAGCGCTTGTCCGAAGACAGTTTCTGCTGTCACGTGGCCAGCGTGACTAGGGAACGCAGTTTTACCTTCCCACCGAGGTGGTACCTATTTATCTACTCACATTTATATGCTTTTGAACTGCTAGGTTGGCGAGGAGCTGGGACAAAGCGACGGGAGCTCACTCCATCGCGTGGATTCAATCTTGCGACTGCTGGTCTTCTGACCTTACAGCACAGGCTTCTGCAGTTTAGCCCACAGCACAAAAGGCTAAAAGATATGATGGTGGAAGATGAGCCCTTCAGGTTGGAAGGTGTCCAAGATGCCACTGAGGAAGAGCAGAGAACAAGTAGAAGTAGCTCCAGAGCTAATAATGAAGTGGTTGAGCCAAAGCCAAAAGGATGCTCAGCTGTGGACGTGCCTGGAAGTGAAAAGAAAGTCTGATGCTGCAATGAAAATACTGCATAGGAACTTGGAATGTAAGATCTATGAACTTTGGTAAGCTGGATGTGGTCAAATAGGAGACGACAAGAATAAATATTGACATCCTGGGTGTCAGCGAACTAAAATGGACAGGAATGGGCAAATTCAATTCAGATGATTATCATATCTACTATTTTGGGCAAGAATCTCGTAGAAGAAATGGAGTAGCCCTCATAGTCAACAAAAGAGTGGGAAAAGCTCTACTGAGATACAGTCTCAAAAATGATAGAATGATTTCAATACGAATCCAAGGGAGACCTTTCAACATCACAGTAATCAAAATTTATGCACCAACAACTGATGCTGAAGAGGCTGAAATCAACCAATTCTATGAAGACTTACAATACCTTCTAGAACTGACACCAAAGAAAGATCTTCTTGTCATTATGGGGGACTGGAATGCTAAAGTAGGGAGTCAAGAGATAAAAAGAACAACAGGAACATTTGGCCTTGGAGTTCAAAACGAAGTAAGGCAAAGGCTAATAGAGTTTTATCAAGAGAACAAGCTGGTCATCATAAACACTCTTCTTCAACAACAAGAGTCGATTCTACACATGGACATCACCAGATGGGCGATACCGAAATAGATTGATTATATTCTCTGCAGCCAAAGATGGAGAAGCTCTATTCAGTGAGCAAAAAGAAAAAAGAAAAAAAAAAAAGATCTGGAGCTGATTGTGGCTCTGATCATCAGTTTCTTATAGCAAAACCCAAGCTTAAACTGAAGAAAGTAGGAAAAATCACTGGGCTAGTCAGGTATAATCTAAACCAGTGGTTCTTAACCTTTTTGAAAGAAACGCCCCCTTGAGCCATTGAAGAAGTTATCATCGCCCCCCCTCCCCACGGTGATGATATCTTATTTATTTATTTATTTATTTATTTATTTATTTATTTATTTATTTATTTATTTATTTATTTATTTATTTATTTATTTATTTATGACACTTAAATCCAATGACCGCTGAAAACAAAATTCAATTCCAAGAAAATGAAATGCTCCCAAAAAGTAACATTTAATTATTTAGTTGTAAGCGAATTTTAAGACGCAAAAAGAAATATAAAAAGGGCATAAAAACAAACCGCAATGCAGGAATTAAAAATTTCAAGACAAAAACTCTGAAACTAAATTAAGATTGGAGGAAAATATATATTCATGCACACTGTAAAAAGGCTGCAGCCATCTTCACAGGTTTAGCTTGCTCCAGCGCCCCCCTACCGCCCCCTTTTGCTCCAGCGCCCCCACACCGCCCCTTTTCGTTCTACTGCCCCCCTGAAAAATGAAATCGCCCCCTGGGGGGCATTATCGCCCACGTTAAGAACCACTGATCTAAACGAAATCCCTTATGAATACACAGTGGAAGAGAAGAATAAATGTAGGGAACTAGATTTGGTGAACAGAGTGCCTGAAGAACTATGGACAGAGGCCCATAACATTGTACAGGAGGGAACAACAAAAACCATCCCAAAGAAAAGAAAATGCAAGAAAGCAAAGTGGCTGTTTAACAAAGCCTTACAAATAGCAGAAAAGAGAAGCAAAATAAAATGCAAGGGAGATAGGGAAAGTTACAGAAAATTGTATGCAGACTTCCAAAGAATAGCAAGGAGAGACAAGAGGGCCTTCTTAAACCAACAGTGCAAAGAAATAGAGGAAAATAATAGAAAGGGAAAAACCAGAGATCTGTTAAAAAAATTGGAGCTATTAAATGAACATTTTGTGCAAAGATGGACATAATACAGGACAAAAATGGTAGGGACCTAAGAGAAGCAGAAGACATCAAGAAGAGATGGTAAGAATACACAGAGGGATTATACCAGAAAGATGTGGACGTCCTGGACAGCCAAGATAGTGTGGTTGCTGACCTTGAGCCAGACATCCTGGACAGTGAAGTCAAGTGGGCCTTAGAAAGCATGGCTAACAACAAGGCCAGTGGAGGTGATGGCATTCCAATTGAACTACTTAAAACATTAAAAGATGACACTGTTAAGGTGCTACATTCAATATGCCAGCAAGTTTGGAAAACTCAGCAGTGGCCAGAGGATTGGAAAAGACCAGTCTACATCCCACTTCCAAAGAAGGGCAGTGCCAAAGAATCCTACAAGTACCGTACAATTGCACTCATTTCACACGTTAACAAGGTTGTGCTCAAAACCTACAAGGTAGGCTTCAGCAGTATATGCAACGAGAACTCCCAGAAGTACAAGCTGGATTTTGAAGGGGCAGAGGAACTAGAGACCAAATTGCTAGCTAATATGCACTGGATTATGGAGAAAGCCAGAGAGTTCCAGAAAAACTTCTACTTCTGTTTCATTGACTTCGCAAAACCCTTTGACTGTATGGACCACAACAAACTATGGCAAGTTCTTAAAGAAATGGGAGTGCCTGGCCACCTTATCTATCTCCTGAGAAATCTATATGTGGGACAGGAAGCAACAGTTAGAACTGGATATGGAACAACTGATTGGTTCAAAATTGGGAAAAGAGTACAACAAGGCTGTATATTGTCTCCCTGCTTATTTAAATGAATTTTACACACACACACACACACACACACAGAGAGAGAGAGAGAGAGAGAGAGAGAGACCCCACCCCATTAATACAAGCATTATTCTGGATAGTTTAGAGATTAAAATGTAAGCCCCAACAAAACCCTACATAATAAAAACATTCAACAATATGGCAATCTAACAATGTAGCTCTAAAATTCATACACAAAAAAATAAAAATTAATATTAACTTCAAAATTAACAGCATCCGTGAGAGTCAGTTGTTGAAGATAGCTTCAAATAATTCTGTTTTCAACACTTATCTGAAAATAAGGAGGAAAGGATGTCTCAGTTGTTAATTTATTTCAAAGACTGGAGGTCACCACTGAAAAGTCCTGATTCTTTGTGATCATGTATTTGGTCCTCCTCAGTGTGGCCACTTTTAGCAACAAGTGATGAGGAGCAGGTGGAACCAGTAGCTCATTTCTGAGAGAGAAATTCCAACAAATATCAAGATCCTAAACCATTAGGGGCCTTAAAGAAGCTTCCTCTCTTGAGCCACAATGCATTTAAGCCATCACTCCCACCATCATTTAGGTTTTAGATTCCACGTTTATGTTAGGTTTTTTGTGGATTAGATTTTGACTTTTTTCTTTTGTTTTATTACTTACTGATGATTTACTATTATGTATGCTGTTTGGAGTTCTCTCTTGATTGTAAATCACCCAGGATAGTGCTTGTCACTAATCAGGTAGAATACAAATATATTAAATAAAGAAATAGTCCCTGAAATCAGTCTGGCTGCTGCATTTTGGACCTGCTGACGTTTCCATGATGTATTCAAGGACAGCCCTAAATTGAGAGCATTACAGTAGTGTAGTTTAGTGATTACAACGTAATCGCTAAACTACACAGTTATTAGGCATTTCTTATCCAGGCTGGGGCATAACTGGGCAAACAACCCCAGCTGATTTTAAAATATTTTTATTAAGTAAACATCTCTTCCCAAAATCAGTAAGTTCTACCCATAAATTTCTGAAAATATTCTTATTTATCAAACCTTTCCTTACATTATTTGGCTATATTCCAAACTTCTATATATCATTAATTTAATTGAAAATAATATTTAACTATCCAGTTATTTGCTACTATTAATCTCGCTGCTCTTACTATTAATCTCGTTCCTCTCTTGGTATTTCTTATCCAAGTTTGGAGATCCTGAACCAGTGTTGAGGCACAGTGATGGATTGCATATGTATTAGCAATTCAAGGCATAATCTATATGAGGCAGGAATACTATCTGTAGAAATAATGACCTCACGTTGGAAGCATATGCAAGTTCGAAGTTGGGCAATATCTTTGAGATCAACGAAAATTCTCAGAACCCTGCACGGCCCCTCATCAGGCTGGCCACTGCAGAACTTAAGATGTTAGTGTGTAGGGTAGAAACAGAAAAGCCTCCAGGTCATCTTGGTTATATGTTGAAGCTGCAACAAGCTGGTCCCTTGTAGGTTTTATGAAACAAGAATTAAAACCAGTTGTATGGTCTACATTCAAAATCAGCTGGGCAATATTGTTATAGGCTGCTAAAATGTCATTAAAAGGAGAGATTTTTTTATAGTGTCTTCCCTACTGTCCTATAGATTGGCATTTTTTGTTCTTCCAGGCTTTACATGTCTTAGTTTTATCCTGTTATGACTGTATTTTGCTGCATTTTTGCCTTGAGTGCTTCAACTCTATTTATACTCTTTTCATATTTCAAAACTGTAGCCAATAAAAAAGGTACAGCATTCTCTGTGCAAGCTTTCAAGTGTGTCAACTCTGTCAGGCACGATGACTTTCAAAAAGGAAGTAGACTTGGTGGTAGAGTAGTGTAGTTTACATGTCATCTAAGATATACTGGGGAAGAAGTTGTAGACAGCCAGGCCATTGAGTGTTAGATCATAATAATATGCTTTTAATGCCCTTTTTTGTTCCCAGTAAAAGTAAGGTGCTATTCAACCTGAAACCTAAAGGCCGAACAGCTTGCTCTCTGCAGCATCTTTGCCATATCTTTAAACAACACAAGGACTATTCTGCTTGTGTTGTCCAAAGCCCCTCTCCAATTTTTTGTAACATTATGAAACCCAACAAAGAGTTTCTTAACTTGAAAGCTATTACAAAGAACACTGTGCATCTGGGGTTGTATCACCACTACTGTACATATATTCTGCAATTTGTCTTCTGTTTTCCCCATACTATTTTCATATGCTACTCTGGGGTTCTTTTCAGAACAAAAGAATAGCACAGAAATAAGAATAATACAAAATCAATGCAGTTTTTTTTCATGCATTATCTTGCATGCTTTAAAATTAAAACAGGTTGTGAACTTATTCATTCCACAATACATTTGCTGATTGATTGACTGGTATATTACACTACAATACTTTAAAGAGTACAGTATTTTAGTGAGAATAGTGTAGCTTTTGTAAAAGGCCCATTCTATTTTTTTTCAATGTAAAAAGAAGATTATACATTTTACTTATTATCAGGGTTGGAAGTATAATCTGGCTTGACTTTTTTATAGATTTTATCATACTGAATTTATTTAATAACTACACCTTTTCCATATTTGTCAAATAACCATGTTCACCTTAGTATACCTACATGTATTAAAATCATTATATATTCAACAAAAATCCATTTAAAAATGGATGTGTCACCTTCCTTTTAGAAAGTGCTCTCCAAACAGCTGAAGAGAAACAGAAGAACTTTATGCTCCAATTTCTGAATGCATGCCTTGTTCCAGTGCTTGGCCCAATTTTCTATGAGTTTTTTTCCTTCATAAGTGAAACTATAAAATACCTTCTATATCATTAATAACGATGTATTGCATATTAATCTCCAAAAAAAAAATCAATTTGTACATAATTTTGAGCTATTACCTGCAATTCTTTTCAGCTAACCCTTATAAAGGTATTATACCATCTTGGACCTTGTAAATAACTTATGTTAATCCAAACCCTGTAGTTCTTTGAACACTGTATAGAAGTGGAAGGTCTATTTATTTTATTGTGGGGGTATCTGCAAGGTTGTCTGTAATAATGGTTACCAATGCAAAGAAAATGTTATAATATGAAATGTGTAAAATTATAATATGAATTGTGTTTAAATAGTTATATGTTTTCTTTCTCACCATATGCTATTCTTTCTCACACCTCCTCCTCACATTCTCTGCCCCACGATTCTTATTATGTCTGAGTCTTCTACCTTTTAAGCCTTATACTTTCTTTCATTTTTCTTGCCAGAAGGACAAAGAAGTATTAGTGATAGACAAAAGTTGAAGCTAAAACCTAGTCGTACAGCAGTAGTGTAAGTAAAATTCAGAAATAAGGTGAGAGAAGGCTAGAAAAATGGTTATAAAACAGGAAGTCTATAAAATGCAGAACACTTGAAAGATGTGACAACATTTGTAACCCCAAGGGATTCAAACATCTGTAGCTACTCTATGTATGCACATGTGTTTGGCTGCGGAGGTGTTGACTGTATGAATATAAGAATTGAAAAGGATTTGACAGCTCAGGGAGTTGAATGAAAAGTGGCCATAAAATATTGAAATCCTGCCTTAGAACTCCTTGTTTTGTATCTAATAGTTGAATACTGAGCCACCTCTATAGCTTCAAATATCTGAGTAAACAAGTTTTGTTTTCAAGGATGTTTCAATAAGGCCTCTAGTTTATGTTACTTTATTTATGAAGTTATCTATTCAAATATATGCAGCAAATCTGATTGGCTTACGTGATATACTTAAAGCCTTTGACACAACACACATCTTTGGCATATATGCAAGTTTTTAAAATATGTATTTATTTACTCAAAAAGCAATGGCTCCTCAGGAGCCATTATAGCCATCTCAGAACTACTCCTTAACTCACTTACTACAGGCCCAATGGGAGCAACCCAAGACAGGTTTGTGGTCTGCTTATATTCGTTTGATTGCTGGGTGTGACTATTAAGTGAGTACAGTATATTTGTAATGTTGAAAGAGCACATACAATGGAACACTGTGATTTTTTTAAAAAATATTTAAACAGGATAGACTGTGAGCAGTCTGAAAAATGTACAAACCATCATATATTCAGCCCTGACATTTCAGCAGAGAAGATGTGGGTTTTCCAGCATATCGATATATCAGCATCTGAACTGTTTTTTGTTAAGATTCAACTACACAGTATTTTTGCTTGCTCATTTAAAATCAATCAAACAAACAAAAAAGCTTGCTTAGAATGCAAATATATTACACAATATAGCACCAACCGAGATCAATTTATTTTTGAAAACTTAACATGCTGAGAAAAAGAATGAAAAACATTTAATTTTAATTTACTTTTAGAAATAGGAGAACTCTGTAGTCTATAATCACCTGTAGGTTATTAATAATAATCATATACCATCGAGTCAGTTATGACTTATGGCGACCCTTTTCAGGGTTTTCGAGTAGAGAGTTTTCAGATGTGATTTACCATTACCTTCTTCTGTGGGGACCCTGGGATTGCGCAGCTTGCCCATGTCCACACAGGCAGGTTCTACTTGCAGGAAGCACAATGCAGAACCAATTCCCAACCACTAAAGCTAGATACCTAAACCACTGAGCTATCTAGTCAGGCTATTACCAAATACTGCATCACACATTCTGCTCATCTAACAGAATTTAAATGATAATACTTCGCTAAATGACAATTTTAATTATTATACAGTACAGGTTTAAATTAAGGGCTATAATCTTCTTGCATAGGTACAATACTGGAAGGGAAACAATATAAATCATAATGTCAAATTAAAGTTCCCTGGTTGGATTTATCATTGCAAACTAGTCAGGTGGCTTGGTGTACAATCGGAAATCCAAGTGGGGACCAAATAATTAGAAACTATTTGCTCCTGTAAGTTACGCTATTCCTCTTCTTTAAGTGTAACTATGCAACACAATTTTGGCATTACTTGAATACAAAAATTTGAAATAACATTGCTAATTTGACATAGCATTGTCACTTTGAATGAGAAAGGCTGTCAATTCTTGCCACAAGATAAAACCATATTTGGACTTATACCCTGCCCCTCTAGACAAAGTCTATCTAGAGGGTTATAGAACACTCTGTTTGAAAGGTTTAATGTGGATATATGCATTGAGAATTATATATTGTGTGTATTTATATATATATAAATTCAACTCATTGCTGAAAAAGAACACTAAATTTTACTAAAACGAATCACAAAGTAAAACAAAAGTAAACGGTGCTGATGGTTGTTGTGGGTTTTTCGGGCTCTTTGGCCGTGTTCTGAAGGTTGTTCTTCCTAACATTTCGCCAGTCTCTGTGGCCGGCATCTTCAGAGGACAGCACTCTGTGCTCTGGTGTAGTTGGCTTGGGAGTGCAGTATGTATGGTTGTGAGATAGGCTTTTGTCTTTTTCTGTAGATGGATGATTAGTGTGTCTTGTTGTGGGTGTATTGTTGTGCTATAAATGGTGCTAAGTATCTCATTTGTTGCTCAAAGCAGATTTCCAGTTCTTTTCATCAAGTCTTCGTACAAAGAGAAAACCTCTGTGCATCAAGAGAACGTTCTGAGATAGCACTCTCTCCTTCAGCAGCAAACTGAAGAGAATGAGTTCTAAAATCTAAAATATCTAAAGTTAATCAAAATTTAGAGCTATATATACACAAATATTTAAAAACATCATTTAAAAATTTTGGATCAAATTATCAAAGACCTCTCCAAAGGGTTTTAAGCAAGTACCAAGGATTAAAGAACACACAAATTTCACTGAAAATTCAGCAATCAGAACAGAGATAAAAATGAAACTTGGGGCCACCAGCAGCTACTATTCAAATTGGTTATATATAAATAACTTCCAGCATCACATGAAGTGCACCCTGTATATCAGTTTCAGCTAAGAAACTTAAGGTATACACTGAATGATTTATGGGTCAAATATCAAGCTATCTATTATTAGGTAAGATTACTAGCAGAGTTATAGCTTGGACAGGAGGACATCTTTTTTCTGACCTACATGGATTAAAGTAACATTCCCAGTTCAATGCCAAAGGCAACTGGCAGTAATAGAAATGATTGAAGAACATAATCTTAGAATCACCGATCTTTGAGCCCACCTCTTGGAATCCAGTAAATATTTAACTGGGAATATCATATCTGAACTTTCATCCTCTGTGCACAGAGGTAATATATACATGTTTCCATATGTCTGAGGAAGTGAACATGTCCACAAAAGCTTATATTAAAATATAACAGTCTTTAAAATGCCACATGCTTTTGTCTTGTTTCTTTGGATTTTACCTTATATACATGTGATTGCTCACAGACTCTGGAGCACTTACAGATGTTTTTCAGCACTAAGTTTTGGTAGCAGAAAAAAGATTGGTGGAATTAAAAACAAAATGGAGGAAAAATGATTAACTACCTGTACCATGATTTACAGTGAAACAGAAGATAGCACAACCCCAAAATATATACAATTTACTCAGAATTTACATTTTATTTATACGGTACAATTCTGGATCAGGACAACCAAACCGTACACTGAGACATTCCAACATGAGTACTCTAAGCTATGACATTGCATAACAAATTGAAGCTGGACAGAAATCATAAGAGCTTTCATTAGTTCTTCATTCATGTACTGACACATCTTCCTGGCTGTATATGCCAAAGTCATTTTGCTATGTGCCTATGATTTATTTATTTATCTATGTACAGTGGGGTCTCTACTTAAGAACGTCTCTACTTAAGAACAACCCAACTTAAGAACAGCTCCATTTGCTAAATTTTGCTTCTACTTGAGAACAGAAATCCAAGATAAGAACAGGAAAAAAAAACCTTTCCTGCTCTTTTTTTAACCTTAGGTCATCTTAGGTTAAAAAAAATTCTCCCCCTAGTGGTAGAGTACGTATTAACCAGCTTTGCATTAGTTCCTATGGGAACTAATGCTTCAATGTACGAACTCACCTCTACATAACAAAAAAACAGCCAGAACGGATTAACTGGTTTTCAGTCCATTCCTATGGGAAATTTTGCTTCAACTTAAGAACGTTTCAACTTAAGAACACCATTCCAAAACGGATTAAGTTCTTAAGTAGAGGTTCCACTGTATTTTCTATGGACGGAAAAGAGCAGATACGGATTAAATGGTTTTCAATACATTCCTATGGGAAATGCAGATTCAACATAAGAACTTTTCAACTTGAGAACCACCTTCCAATACGGATTAAGTTCTTAAGTAGAGACCCCACTGTATTTTACTTTTATACTGCTCATCTGGCTGCCAAGGCCACTCTGGGCTGTTTGCAATGTTATGACATAACATAGCATAATAAACAACAATATAAAAACAGTCCCAATCCCATAGAAGGGCAGTGCCAAAGAATGCTCCAATTACTGTACAATTGCACTCATTTCACACGCTAGCAAGGTTACGCTCAAAATCCTACATGGTAGGCTTCAGAATTGAGACCAAATTGCTAACATTTGCTGGATTATGGAGAAAGCCAGAGAGTTCCAGAAAAACATCTACAGTACATCTGTTTCACTGACTATGCAAAAGCCTTTGACGGTGTGAACCACATCAAACTATGGCAAGTCCTTAAACAGATGGGAGTGCCTGACCACCTGATCTATCTTCTGAGAAACCTATATGTGGGACAGGAAGCAATAATTGGAACTGGATATGGAACAGCTGATTGGTTCAAAATTGGGAAAGGAGTACGACAAGGCTGTATATTGTCCCCCGGCTTATTTAACTTATATGCAGAATACATCATGCGAAAGGCCGGACTGGAGGAATCCCAAGACGGAATTAAGAATGCCCGAAGAAATATCAACAACCTCCAATATGCAGATGATACTACTTTGATGGCAGAAAGCGAGGAGGAATTAAAGAACCTTTTAATAAGGGTGAAAGGGGAGAATGCAAAAAATGGTCTGAAGCTCAACATAAAAAATCCAATGGTCACTGGTTCCATCACCTCCTAGCAAATCGAAGGGGAAGATATGGAGGCAGTGACAGATTTTACTTTCTTGGGCTCCATGACCACTACTGACCAGCCTGGGAAGATTGTGTAGGATGGGCAGATTTTGTTGGAAGGAGGCATTCTGTCAGGTATTGAGGTCCCATACCATTTAAGGCTTTGTATGTCAGCATCATCACCTTGAAGGTGGCATGGAAATCAACAAATAATTAGTGTAGGGCAGCCATAGTTAGGGAGATATGATGGTATGTCTTCACATCATTCACTAGTCTGGCTGCCGTATTTTGAAACTGCTAACGTTTCTATAGCAGCCTCATAGGCAGCCCCGTGTAGAGTGCATTGCAGTAGTCTAATCTCAAGACTACTAATGCATGGACCAGCATAGTGAGGGACGCAGTGTCAAGGTAGGGTACAGCTGGATAATCCACCTCAGGTAGAAATAAGCAGAGCTATCTGGGATTCCATTGATAGCACTGGGTCCAGAAGTACGCCCAAGCTGCGAACCTCATCCTTACTGGAGAGAGCAGCCCCCTCCCGAGGAGAAGGAGATCTCCAAACCACATACACTAGGGGCACTCACCCGCAAGACCTCTGTCTTGTCCAGGTTCAGTCTCAGTGTATTATCTCTTATCTACCCCAGCACGGTGTCCAGGTAGCCCTCAAGGGATGGGACAGCATCCTCTACAGAGGGGTGGAAAGAGAGATAGAGTTGGGTGTCATCCGCATATTGGTGACATGAAGCTCCAAAACTCCTCATGACCTTTCCCCGTGGCCTCATATAGATTTTAAACAGCAGATATTAAATGATGTTTTAAGCTGGCTGCCCAGATCGTTTTACATGTGCCTAAATATTTATTATCAGATCAGAGATTTGGAAGTGCTTTAAGCTTGACACTATCAGTAGTACTGTGGAAATTTGGCACTTGCTCAAACAGGAAAAACAAATTCCTCACAGACCTCAATCAGGCAAATGTATATAACTTGGAACTGCAGTAAATGAATGAGGGTTAATGTTATATACGTTCTTATAAACCAAAGGATCCTGAACCTGTGCATTACCATGGAGAGAAATACTAGGAGTTGCGGTCCAATAGCATGTGGCAGGGCGTAATTGGCCCAGTCTCATACTGAAAGACCTACAATTACCACACATGAAGGAAACACCATTTCATGTTTCAGTTTAGAAGACCAACAGCTAACTGGGTGACTACATGTAATAGATTATTAAGGCTGCAAAACAAAAATCAAGATGCCAAAGACAGAAAATGCCTGATGCTAATTTTGCTTATGTAGTATTTATTTAGAACCAAAGATCTGTCATGCAGAATTATTATAATCCTGTCATGGAATAAAATAATAATTACATATATTTCTGCATATCACATATCTCTTAGAACATTCAGTTTTAAATAATAATTGACTATGACCCTGGTAAACAAATTTCTTCTTAGTACATAAAATCCTTGCTAAAGCCAACATTTTCCAGGAAGCCATTTCCTTGTCTCCCTCTTTACACATACTTACACACATGTACAGCTATACCATACTAGAAAAGCCAGTGAATAACAAGCAACAGCTTGCGAAGAGGCAAGACTAAAGCTATATTTTAACCTGAAGAGAAGGAAGGAACTGACTCTATATAAACTATATATAGCATTTGACCATGCAATAATGACTCCTAGTCTGTGGTCATTTCAGAGACCTTAAAGTCTTGTCTTGACCAACTTTCCCTTCTGAAAGGAATACTGGCATTCATACTTCACATTCAGTCCAGAGAATGAAAGACATTTCCCTCTGTTCCTGAGGGAAAATTCTGCTGGAAGAAACCACTTTCTAGAGGAAATTGGACTTTTTACTACCCATTTTATTTACATACAAGAGTTACCGGCACACTGGCTAGAGATATAAACTGCTTGCTTTTGTTTTAACTCAATAGGATCCATGCATTTTGTTTCATTTTTTTTTAAAAAAATCATAATTAGTTTAGTACGGCCAGCAACTATAAACACCTCTTAACTATTTCAGTAGTTTAAAGATTCGAGACAAAATTTTCCTATCCCATACCTCACACTCAAGACTCAAGCCTAACCTTCTGAGCTCAATATAATAACAAAAAAATAAATAAATAAATAAACTTTGTATTGCAAAAATCCTTTATATTTGTAGACATTTACATAGTTACAAAAAATGGCCCTGAAGGATGGAACTTAACTTGTGATCAGTACAGTTGGATTTTCTGACATCTTACCATCACCGAAAGATCTACACTTTAAGGGTGGAGAGACAGACATATACAATTGTTTTTCAGTGTGTTCCCAATACATTTTATGTCTATTTACTGACACTAGTTTCAGAGGAAAACTTTTTTAGTTTTATGGTCAGTTTTTGTTCCCTACTGTGCATCCCTGAAGGCCCAGGCCGTGTGGCCTTGGGCAAGCTGCAGAGTCCCAGGATGCCCCCAGAAGAAGAGTGCTAAACCATTTCTGAGTACTTTCTACCTGAAAACAAACAAAAACTGAAAATGGTCATTGTAAGTCAGAATTGACTTGATGATACACAAGTATCTGATATATCAATATCCATCTATCTATATGCCTAGCTTACAATTACATGTGCATATTCCCCCATTCCCCTTCATGGATTGCTGCCTTGTCGTGGCGAAGGGGCTTGAGTAACTCAGAGAAGCTATGGGCTATGCCGTGCAGGGACATCCAAGACGGACAGGACATAGTGGAGAGTTCCGACTAAACGCAATCCACCTGGAGTAGGAAATGGCAATGCCACTCCAGTATCTTTGCCATGAACGCCCCATGATCAGAAACAAAAGGCTAAAAGATATGATGCTGGAAGATGGGCCCCTCAGGTCGAAAGGTGTCCAACATGCTACTGAGGAAGAGCGGAGGACAAGTACAAGTAGCTCCAGAGCTAATGAAGTGGTTGGGCCAAAGCCGAAAGGACACACAGCTGTGGACGTGCCTGGAAGTGAAAGGAAAGTCCGATGCTGCAAAGAAAAATACTGCATAGGAACCTGGAATGTAAGATCTATGAACCTCGGGAAGCTGGATGTGGTCAAACAGAAGATGGCAAGAATAAACATCGACATCCTGGGCATCAGTGAACTAAAATGGACATGAATGGGCAAATTCAGCTCAGATGATTATCATATCTACTATTGTGGGCAAGAATCCCGTAGAAGGAATGGAGTAGCCCTCATAGTCAACAAAAGAGTGGGAAAAGCTTGAATGGGATACAATCTCAAAAATGATAGAATGATGTCAATACGAATCCAAGGCAGACCTTTCAACATCACAATAATCCAAGTTTATGCACCAACCAGCATTGCTGAGGAGACTGAAATTGAACAATTTTATGAAGATTTATAACACCTTCTAAACTGACACCAAAGAAAGATGTTCTTCTCATTCTAGGGGACTGGAATGCTACAGTAGGGAAGTCTGGCCTTGGAGTTCAGAACGAAGCAGGGCAAAGGCTAATAGAGTTTTGTCAAGAGAACAAGCTGGTCATCGCAAACACTCTTTTCCAACAACACAAGAGGCGACTATACACATGGAAAGCACCAGATGGGCGATATCAAAATCAGATTAATTATATTTTCTGCAGCCAAAGATGGAGAAGCTCTATACAGTCAGCAAAAACAAGACCTGGAGCTGACTGTGGCTCTGATCATCAGCTTCTCATAGCAAAATTCAAGCTTAAACTGAAGAGAGTAGGAAAAACCACTGGGCTACTCAGGTATAATCTAAACCAAATCCCTTATGAATACACAGTGGAAGTAAAGAACAGATTTAAGGAACTAGATTTGGTGAACAGAGTGCCTGAAGAACTTTGGATGGAGGCTCATAACATTGTACAGGAGGCAGCAACAAAAACCATCCCAAAGAAAAGGAAATGCAAGAAAGCAAAGTGGCTGTCCAACGAGGCCTTAGAAATAGCAGAGAGGAGAAGGGAAATAAAATGGAAGGGAGATAGGGAAAGCTACAGAAAATGGAATGCAGACTTCCAAAGAATAGCAAGGAGAGACAAGAGGGCCTTCTTAAATGAACAATGCAAAGAAATAGAGGAAAATAACAGAAAAGGAAAAACCAGGAAAATTGGAGATATTAGAGGAACATTTTGCGCAAAGATGAACGTGATAAAGGACAAAAATGGGAGGGACCTGACAGAAGCAGAAGACATCAAGAAGAGGTGGCAAGAATATACAGAGGAATTATATCAGAAAGATTTGGATATCCCGGACAACCCAGACAATGTAGTTGCTGACCTTGAGCCAGACATCCTGGAGAGCGAAGTCAAGTGGGCCTTAGAAAGCCTGGCTAACAACAAGGCCAGTGGAGGTGATGGCATTCCAGTTGAACTATTTAAAATCTTGAAAGATGATGCTGTTAAGGTGCTGCATTCAATATGCCAGCAAGTTTGGAAAACTCAACAATGGCCAGAGGATTGGAAAAGATCAATCTACATCCCAGTCCCAAAGAAAGGCAATGCCAAAGAATGCTCCAACTACCGTACAATTGCACTCATTTCACACGCTAGCAAGGTTATGCTCAAAATCCTACAAGGTAGGCTTCAGCAGTATGTGGACCGAGAACTCCCAGAAGTACAAGCTGGATTCCGAAGGGGCAGAGGAACTAGAGACCAAATTGCAAACATGCGCTGGATTATAGAGAAAGCCAGAGAGTTCCAGAAAAACATCTACTTCTGCTTCATTGACTATGCAAAAGCCTTTGACTGTGTGGACCACAGCAAAGTACGACAAGTCCTTAAAGAAATGGGAGTGCCTGACCACCTTGTCTACCTCCTGAGAAACCTATATGTGCGACAGGAAGCAACAGTTAGAACTGGATATGGAACAACTGATTGGTTCAAAATTGGGAAAGGAGTACGACAAAGCTGTATATTGTCCCCCGGCTTATTTAACTTATATGCAGAATACATCATGCGAAAGGCTGGACTGGAGGAATCGCAACCCAGAAAATTTCAGCCAACACATAACCATTAAACATTAAAAAGTAAATTGTCTTTCTGCTGATTCTTTCTATAGCAATGCAAAATTTCCAAAAATCATGAGAATAAGACACATAAACACCTCACATTAAATTTATTATTTGATACTTGTTTATACCTGAACATATTTAAATTGCAAGGATCATGTTTCTCCCCTCTGAATAAGACATGTGTGATGCACAAACAAAATCACTTTTTAAAAAAAGAAAGAAATGAACAGCCTAACACACATAGCCTACCTGAACTCTGTACAAATGTCTAAATAAGCTATTAAGTTATTCGAAGACATCCAGAGGATGCATCCTCAAACATAGGTTTTATGGCCCATGTTCTTGATTTAAAGGAGGAAGGGGATGCTCTAAGAAATGTTCCAAGCCTTTCATCTTAAATGCTTAGCTAGTGTGAGGCAAAAGAAACTCACAAGAAAGGAACATGTCCTTTAAGCCCCGAACATCAGTTTTCTGGCTGTCATAACTTATTACTGGTTGGTTGGTTGGTTATTTGTTTGTTTGCTTGCTTATTTCCCATTGTTTTTTCTTGCAGACCCAAGAGAGTGTACAACATGCATTTGAAAAAGAAGACCCAGGGGAAATTGGATTTTAAAAAACAGTATTAAATGGAATATGAATTTTTTAAAAAATGCATTTCAAAAACATTTGGAATCACTTTAAGAGAAGAAGCAGCAGTCAAACAAAAGCCACCATTCAAAGTTTCTGATCAAAAGCCAAGCCCTTGTTTACATAAAAGCTGTCTTTCTCTACAGACAGGATGATGGGAGCCAGGAGTGGGTAGTCTAACTTTTTCAGCTGGGAATTTCATAGTATGGGAGCGGCCAACAAGAAGGCTCTCTCTTTTGCCCTGACCAAAGATACCTATGAGGGTACATAATTGCATGAGAATGAAATATACAGTCATGACCAAAAATATTGGCACCCTTGCAATTCAGAAAATGCAACCCTTCTCTCAGAAAATTGTTGCACTTGCAAATGTTTTGGTACTCACACGTTCATTTATTTGGTTTGTGTTGGAACAACACAAAAAAAAAAAAAACAGAGAAGAAAAGTCAAATCTGATAGAATCCCACACAGAAACCCAAAAATGCATTGGCCAAAATTATTGGCACCCTGTGTAAATTGTAAGAAATAATTGCTTTTCAACCATGTGATGCTCCTTTAATTTGTATTTAGACAAACCTGTCACAAGTAAGAAGTGTGGGCAATATGGTAATCACACTTAACAACCAGTTAAGATGGACAAAAGTTCACTCAACATTTGTGTTATGTGTGACACTGAGCATGGAGAAAAGAATGAAGTGTAAAGTGTTGTTTGTGGATTTGAGAGAAAACATTGTGGAAAAACATCAACAATCTCAAGGTTACAAGTTCATCTCCAGAGATCTTAATGTTCCTGTGTCCACAGTGTGCAATATCAAGAGGTTTACAGCCCATGGCACTGTACCTAACCTCCCTGGACGTGGGCAGAAGAGCAAAATTACTGAAAAACTACAACAAAGGGTTGTTCGAACCCAGATTAACTTCCCAACAAATTCAAGATGATCTGCAGACACAGGGTACAAGTGTCAGTTTGCGCTATCTGTCACCATCTGAATGAAAAGGGACACTATGGTAGGAAACCTAGGAGGACACCACTGCTGACACAAAGGCATAAAAAGCAAAACTGGAGTGTGCCATAACATATGTGACAAAACCACAATCCTTCTGGGAGAAGGTACTGTGGACAGATTTATTTATTTATTTTATTAGATGTATACCCTACCCATCTAGACTGGGTCTACTCAAAAGTAGAGCTTTTTGGTCAAGGACATCATGGCACTGTTTATAGAAAAAGAAATGAGGCATTAAAAAAATGAACACAGTTCCTACAGTCAAACATGGTGGAGGTTCAAAGATGTTCTGGGGTTGCATCACTGCTTCTGGCACTGGATGCCTTGACTGTGTGAATGGTATCATGAAATCTGATGATTACGAAAGAATTTTGGTGTACAACATACTGACCAGGGTCAGAAAGCTGCATCTCCACCAGAGGTCATGGGTCTTCCAGCAGGACAATGACACAAAACACACTTCAAAAAGCACTCAGAAATGTTTCCAAACAAAGCGCTGGAGAGCTCTGAAATGGCCAGCAATGAGTCTGGATCTGAATACCATAGAGCACATATGGAGAGATCTCAAAACAGCAATTTGGAGAAGGTGTATTTCAAATCTGAAGGCCCTGGAGCAGTTTGCAAAAGAACAGTGGTCCAAAATTCCAGTAGAGAGGTGTAAGAAACTCATTCATGGTTACAAGAAGCGGCTGATTTCAGTCATTTTTTCCAAAGGGGTGCTACCAAATATTAAGTTAAGGGTGCCAATAATTTTGGCCAGTGCATTTTTGGGTTTCTGTGTGGGGTTGTATCAGATTTGACTTTTCTTCTCTCATTTTTTGTGTGTGTTGTTCCAACGCAAACCAAAGAAATGTACATGTGAGTACCAAAACATTTGCAACTGCAACAATTTTCTGAGAGAAGGCTTGCAGTTTCTGACAGAATTGCAAGGGTGTCAATATTTTTGGCCATGACTGTATTTGCACTAAAACAAAGCACAGCAGAAAGTGTATTTCTAACTAGAGTGGGACAATCAATTCTGAAATGCCTTCCAAACTGTTCCAAAAGACTTACCATGACTGCTGTAACCCATCACTTTCTCAGGGGTTGGGGCTGCCCTAGAAATAGCCCACCGAGAAAAGAAAAGGGTTGTTTGCATTGAGGGTCAGCCTTCAATCAGTGCTTGCAAGGGCTGGAATAACTTGAAAGAAAGAGCAAGCATACTGTTATACACCTGAGTGAGAACTCTTCACCTTTGTGCCTGCTTTTTCCTGAAACTGAGGTAGGGCAAAACAATTGCCACTCTTCCTCGAAGGATACCAAAATCTTTCAGTTCAATGAATGAACTGAAACACTCTGCATATCGCCTTCACAGAGTACATACAGCCAATGAAGTAACATGAAATATCTGCAGAAATGTATTTCTCCTTTAAGAATGTGATAAAACTGATTAATAACAAAATGATTAAAACTGATTAATAACAAAACAATGAGCATACCTTGAACTGGCAATTGCTATTGATACAATTTTAGAAGCATGGTGTAGTGCATTTAAAAAAAACACCTAAAATCACTTTTATTGATCATTGCTGTTGTTCTATTACAGTGGGGTCTCTACTTAAGAACTTAATCCGTATTGGAAGGTGGTTCTCAAGTTGAAAAGTTCTTATGTTGAATCTGCATTTCCCATAGGAATGCATTGAAAACCATTTAATCCGTATCTGCTCTTTTCCGTCCATAGAAACTACAGTGGAACCTCTACTTAAGAACTTAATCCGTTTTGGAATGGTGTTCTTACGTTGAAACGTTCTTAAGTTGAAGCAAAATTTCCCATAGGAATGGACTGAAAACCAATTAATCCGTTCTGGCTGTTTTTTTGTTACGTAGAGGTGCGTTCGTACATTGAAGCATTAGTTCCCATAGGAACTAATGCAAAGCTGGTTAATACGTACTCTACCACTAGGGGAGAATTTTTTTTTAACCTAAGATGACCTAAGGTTAAAAAAAAAGCAGGAAAGGTTTTTCCTGTTCTTATCTTGGATTTCTGTTCTCAAGTAGAAGCAAAATTTAGCAAATGGAGCTGTTCTTAAGTTGGGTTGTTCTTAAGTAGAGACGTTCTTCAGTAGAGAACCCACTGTATTTACAAGTGACTAAACTATTTCTTAAATACATGGACTTTGTCTCTAAAATTATTCGGGGTGGGGGTCACGTCCACCTTCCCCACCAGTTAAATTCCAGCCACTATTGCAGTATGCTGCTATAATTCAGCATCAACTCTTTAATAGTGCTATACAAGTCTAATCGGGCAGTATATAATTTTGAGAAATAAATAAAATTCAAAAGAAGTTGGAGGCATTTGTTTTGAGGCCTTGTTATTTTGTTTTTACATTTTGCCTTTAAATTTTGAGAGCAAATGGGGGGACTACCATTTGTTTTAAAGGGGAATGCCCAAGGTGCAGACACATTTTGGGAGTGTGGTTTGGCGGGGGAAGCCCCAAGGACCACAAAAATGGCCATTGGGGCTTCATTGCTTTAGGTGTTGCTTATCCTAGATGCAGATAGCTCTTCCACTGTGCTAGAACCCAGTAGCCTAATAGTTTCCAATGCTTATATTTGTTTTCTTAATCTGCAATGTTAAGCACACTTTTTGGGGAGCAACCCCCATCAAGCTGAGTAAACATATAAAGGATTTTGCTATTAAAATCAAAATAGTGAGTTCGATCAAAATCTAAATAGTGAATTTGATTCACTCATCCTGGAGGAATGAAATAGGGGGATGATCTCTACAATTCTTCCTTCTCCTGCGTCTCGCTGCACCTCAAGGGAGGAGAAACCCTTCAAAGCAGGATAAAGGACTGCAGGGGAAGTAAGTGAAGGCTGCAGGGACTCTGTGTTGGATCCTCATTCCTGCAACATGCTTCCTAACTCTTTTAAAGAAATTGAAATATTAATAATCTTTTATTCTTCTTTAATGTTACTAAATGTTATTTTAGATAATATTTTACACCAATTTATTAAGAACAGACAATAAGTTAATTAACTTAATTTTCTGGGTTTCCTGGCTCCCTTATCCAAAAAAAAGTTGTCACATTTGCTACTTTCTCCTCCCTAGCGAGGAGAAATTACACATGCACAGCTCTAACAAAAAGTAAATTACGTGCTTGTTTGCTAAGCCTTGGACCTAGCCCACCATAAACCGCTTTAAATATCTGGAGGAGAACCAGTTTGCCCAACTTCCACCCAACGGCAGGCAAAGCCAAAGCCAAAATCAAAGCATGGATGCATAGAAGTGGGTGGCTCTTGACAAGAGAAGGAGATAAGAGAACCATTACCTTTACTACCTTTAACACCTAGGTAAGACCAAAGAGAAGTAACCATGTATAACCTCATATTCCACCTTGCAGAGTGAAGAGGCAACCCGATGAGCTTGAACGAGATGTTATGAGGTTCATACCTCACAGAGATCAAAAACATAATTGTTTCGATAGAAGGTTGCCACAGGTATATGAAGCCATATGGTATTACATATTAAACCAGGAATACATCTGTTTAGCTACCCTATTTTGAGCCTTAGTTGAACTTAAGAGGAAAGGATACTATTTCCATCACCTTGTCCTTTCAGCTACCATTCCTGTGTAAAGCTCACAGTTTCAGCCAATAATTTCCTGGCTGAAACTGTGGGGAATTTCCCGATCTTCTCTCATAGCCTTACTGCCTAGGTGGCTGAAAGGAGACGGAAGCCCCACTGGGGACTCCCCTTTCAGTAGATGTGCCCAACCAGCTGCAGAGTTATGCAACCTTTGGCACCCAATGCTGGCTGTAATTGTTTAACACATTCACTGCATATCAAATCAATTTATTTCATCATTCTCTCATTTAATACATTTGAGTTTTGTATTTGCATAATTATAGCCGTCTGCACAACTACAAATCTTCCTAATTAAGCAGTCCTGATCAGTGTCAGGAAACTCATCTGCTTAGCAATCCTGTCTCTACTCATATGCTGTGTTTGGGGCAAGCATGAACCTCTGATTTTCCTATAGCCAGGAATATTTGTTAAATGTTTTATTTAACAAAACTGTTGCTTTTTATTAAATAAAAATTTGCTACATTGAGATTAATCATGATATTCTTAAAATTCTGTTAGATCATTGTGATTCTGACATTCCATTTCACAGAAATGGCTCATACTACTCCAAATACTCCTGTATTGGTATCTTGGATCTTACCTTCAGCACATGGAACACTTTTCAGTTCTCAACATGATGCTTTCTGCTTGCTGTATGCATTCCCCAATTGTGCCCTCCCAAAGAATGGCAAACCAACTGGTATTGTTTGGGACATGAAATGCGGACCTACATATGGCGGCATGATTGTCAGAAATCACTCCTCATTTAAAGGGCAGCATGATATCTGAGTAACCCCTTCCAGCTATAATTACATAAACATATTAGTACACACGTACACACTTAATATAAATGCTTGTCTGCAAATGCAAGGTACCTCTCTCATGTCAAATATTTCTCCAAAACTGAAAGATAACACTGTGTTTAAAACTGAGATTAAATGTTACCCCCACATTTCAAAGTATATTCTTGCCCTCATTAAAAAGACACATATTTTAGTTATATGTTACTATGTGTATCAGCACTGCCATCTCCCCTCTTTTTATACGAAGGCTTCCAAAGACAACTCTGTTACACCATAGCCTGTTACTGTTGATAATTTTTACATGGTGACATATGAATACACCCTGTGTTCAGACAAGCTATTAAGTCTCCCTTCCTTTTAGTACCACCCAACTGAATGGAATTAATTTTAATTGGGACGTTCAACCTAAATAAGAAATAAGAAGCATGTATGTACACGTATAAAGGGCAAGTAGCAGCTGGAAAATTATATAATAGGAAAACACTTATTCTTCGAGGCATGTTCCAAATCCAATAAAGGAGGGGAATCCTACATGGCAGTCAAAAACAAGCAAGTCAAAACACAATCTAGTATGAACAAAGCATCCATACAGCCAAAATTTTAGCAACGTTAAATAATATCTCACCTGTCATTATGTCAAACAGCTTGGCATGTTTCCACCACAAGACAAAAGTGACTTTTGTTTGTGTGTCAAATGTGCTCAGAGCAAAAAGGAAAACAGTATGGAGAGCAAATGAGCACTCTAAGGTGAAAAGAACTGCCTATAAGCAACAGTCACTCTTGCCACCTCTATTTAATACTCAGAAATAGATGTCACAAATATAGTTACCAGCTCATGCAGAGAATAAACTTCTATGCCAGATTATATTGCAGCTGGAATGTATCCTACCATTTTAAAGAAGCTATACAATTTTTAAAAATGTACCCAAATAACATCTAGAAGAATATGTCACTTTCATTTCAACCACCATGAAGAATTTTCTGTGCGCTGCAACAAGATTTATAGTAAATGGAACAGAAATTAGGAAAATTACTTCCATTGCCATTCAGCTCTTACCTGAATGTGTGTGTGTGTTCTGTGCCATCAAGAGGGAACTGACTGATAGCAACCCTAATAGGGTTTTCAAGTTAAGTGAGATATTTAAGGAGTGGTTTTACTAGTTCCTCTCCCCCGTGAGTTTCTATGGCAGAGTGGAGATTTGAACACTATTCTCCAGAATCCTAGTCTGTCACTCTATCTACTATAACAGACTGGGAGTCTCCTAACCTGAATACACAGCACAAATTCATAAAAATCTGAGCAATTTAGACAGCTATTTTCTAGACTACTTTGTACCCAGAATCAGGCTCAATGGGTTGGATCTACATTAAATGAGTTGCACTTAATTCACATTGAAATCAATGTGGTCTCAATACATGAATAATGTGTCCCATTGATGGCATTCCCTGAGACAAAAACAAAGAGCAAGGGGCAGAGGCCTCTTGGCCTTTGACTCTCCACTCATTAGGGAACCTAGGACAAGACCTTCTGTGTGGAAAATTTGGAACCACTAGTACTGCCAAATCTGCCTTTGCTTCAAAATTCTGTAGCACATCGATCTAGTCCCAATATATGTTCAAAACTCATGTTGATTTCAGAGTCTAATTTAGACAGCTGACATACAAAACGGATTTAAATATTATTTTTAACAGTTACGAGGAAGTGTTTGCTGTTGTTATTGTTGTGTAGTGAGTTGTTATTGTTGTGTAGTGACAGCTTTACAATATTAAATTTTAAATTCATTTTCAACCAATAGCTAAAAAATCCCCGTGTCTGTCTGTAGATGTGCCAGCTCTGCCAAGCATAAACAAAGGACTCTCTTCTACCATTTATTCCTCCCTCCTTCTCGCATTATTCCTGATGAATTTCGATATCCTAAAGACTGGGATGCTGTTATGATTTTGGCATTACACATTTGATTTACAATTGCTTAGGAATTGCCATGATCCCACTGATTCAATGATTTTGTTCCAGTTGAGGATAAAAGTTGAATGTAGGCCAAAAACTCAAAAGGCATATATACTTACATCTATTTCACTTAGATACTTCCCTTAAAAATGTTCCCCATACAAAAACAATATTCAGTACTTCACAGCAGTTCTTACATTATTAGACGTTACAGTATCCACTGAGTGATCTTACATTGGGAGGAGTTGTATTGCATGTTCTTTGGGCTCCATTCACATTATAAATTCCATGATTCCATTATAAGAAACAGACTAGAACAGCAAAGGACAGTATGTAAGTGCCAGTAGGTTTATCACAAAAGAATGGATGGGGTGGGGATTAATTTAATATTATATCCATAACACTGAAAATTCAGAATCCATTCACTTACAAGCAGAGCAGCTATATTAATAATTAATAATATTCTTACTAAAATAATATATCTGTTTTTTTCTTCAGCCTTCAGAGTCATCTTCCTATTACTACTAAAAGTTTGGAGGTGTCATTTTTGAGACTTATCAAAAAACTTCCAAAAAACAAAAAAAAGGATAGTTATTCAACTGTTTTAATATGTATGGCAGGCTGATCAACACTAACTGTTAATTTAAGCAAAGAAATTATATAAAAGGATTGAAATATCAAAAGGCACTATATTTTACAATTATATTTTACAAGCAAATACATACTGATTTACAATAGTGGCAGATATGTTATTCAGCAATGATTAAAAATTGAATATGTTTTAAAAAGCAACACTGTAATGTTAGTGGCATGATACAAGAATAGAAGTAGTATGAATATTTTACAAATAGCTGTGCTTTTTACAGAACTGCTTCTGGAAACAGCTGACCACAGATGACAGAGTAAATGACTTCATTTCCTGGTCAGAATCAAATGACCCATTACATTCAGAGGCAGACACCAAATGATCCTTACAACAGCCTCAAGCAAGCAAGATTAGTAAGCAAAGAAGTGAATTCACTAAAGTACACAAGAGGTGTCAGGAATTAATGACACATTGCTTCCTGAGCTACAGATTTTCAGAGGGGCAGCTCTGTTAATCTTTTGCACCAAAAAGACAAGCCTTCTATTTCTCTAAAGACTACATGTGTGTGTGTGTAAATAAATCAGCAAATTCTCTCTTTCTCTCTCTCTCTCTCTCTCACACACACACACACACACACACACACAGAGAGACAGAGACAGAGACAGAGACAGAGACAGACAGACACACACAAAGACAAAGAAAACAAAACTTCTATTCCAGCATAGATGTTAATGGATTCATCCAATTCATGTATAAAAATGAAAAAGATACTGCTCTGTGGCAAGTTCACATTGTGGGTGAAACCCAACAATTGTTCATCTGCTGATGAAATATTTTGTCTGAGATGCCTCAAAACAGATTGGGGGGGGGGGGAAGAGGCCTTGCAGGAGGGAGAAGGAAGAAAAGTTCCATTCCACAAGCTTGTATGACATTGGACGGAATCCAGTGCAAGAAAAAAACAATGGGGGTTTCTTTTTCAGGAAACATTCCCTCATTGGCTCTCCATCATTTCTTACTTTCCTCTTCTGTGCTCACTTGTTACACGGACAACTACATAGACCTACCCTGTCTCAGTAAACGACCGCTTTTTTTAAAGACCAGTTGTTTGTGAGTTTGGAAGGGGCTGCCAGGAAATCAACAAAACATTAACTTTGTCTCCTAGAGGACTGGTTGTATACGAACACGGACACACATGCCAGAAGGGACATAACGGAAAGCAGGAGTGCAGGGCCGCAATTCAAAAGTATACTCATGTAGCAAACTTGATGATATAGCTAAATATCATTTTGCAAAAGACAAAAATAAGTTTATTGGGAACAATGCTCAGCTGATTCATCACAATGATTCCTTCCGCCAATCCAATCATGCCTCTCACTTTAAAGCAGTTGGATTAGAAAATATTTTTCTACCCTTTCACTGTAAGCCCTAGAAAATCTCTAAAACTGTGGGATACTTTTGACAGCCAAACAAATCTCTGAAATGGACTTTCGTTTTCTGTTACATTCTGCATAACTGACACATCAGTCCAGCTTAAGCTACTATACCCAAGTGAACAGCATTCACAGTCCATCTCGGAGATGATTTGTGAATGCCAATATTAAAAAGAAAGCTTAAATTATCATGTTTCAGTACAGAACATTTCCGCATCTTTAACACTAGTGAAGAAAATGAGAACATCCCTAAGGCTTACACAGACTTTCTCCTCCCTCAAACTAACATGTTTTTCTTTTGTTTTGAACATCCACTTCTCTTTGCTCTAAGAATCAGCTACAGTTAAAATTTCCATCAGTTTATAGGAAGCTACATTTTGAGGATCAAACTCCATAAGAATTTGACCTTGAGATCAGCCATTGGTTTGAAAGCTGTTTTTAAAAGTTATAATACAATACAAATTGTACTTAGCACTGAAAAGGGAAAGAAAGAACATCTTTTGTAGAGAAAAGGCATATAATTTTTTAAAACTGGAAAATGGCCATGTACCAATATTTTATTAACCAAATAAATGAATAAGTCTCACAGCTCTATACATAGTCAATTCATTTATCCTTTTGGACAAAGAAGAAGAAGAAACACAAGAAGTTATCTATCATTTCCTGTCTCATCTAAACAGGCTTCTAACTAAGCAAGGAGATTAAACCAGTTTTAAACCATGGCTTCATATCCTGGCTAGTTTGGAAACTATTCTGCTTGGGTGGAAAAAGGAAATCCTGGTCAACTCAAGTGTGTGAAGATCAAAATGGATATGTGAATGACCACAAGGCTTGTTCATATCTCAGCTGATTTACATGACCACTGGCCTGAATTACATTAGTTAGCTATGAGCACGTAAATGCAACAGCATAAACTGCAGCAGCAAATTGACAGTAGTCAACAGGTTACTGATTGCATCCCTTATTGTATGCCAAGTTGGTGGAAAATGAGGGATGCTGGTGACAATCCATTAATTAGTGGGAATGCAGTTCTACAATTTATATCATTGCACCTACTCCTGTGTAATTAACCAATGGGATACTGACTACTGTGTCACTGATCAGAAAAGTGAAAAACTGGGGGAGTTTTACTATTTTTCTATTCTTTGCTCAACAGGCTCAAAATTGTGGTGAGAAACATAGTCACGTATCTAAAGTTGTAGTACAGTGGTGCCCCGCACAGCAAGGTTAATCCGTTCTGGATTAACCTTCGCTGTGGGAAACATCGCACTACGGAACACAAAAAGGCATTGGAACGCATTAAACAGCGTTTAATGCGTTCCAATGCCATAGAATACTCACCGTTGTGCGATGTTTCCCAGGGGCTGGCAGCCATTTTCGCGCCCTCCCCTCGCACAACAAGGGCGCCAAAATGGCTGCCATCAGCTGTCCGGCGGGTCCAAAATGGCCGCCGGAACAGCCGAAAGGGGCCGGGGCGCAGCGTTTTTGTGCCCTTGGTAAGCAAGGGGAATGCACGAAAACGCTGCCGGAAGCCCCGAAATGGTTGCGCGCAGCCATTTTGGGGCTTCCACAGCGTTTTCGCGCGCTCCCCTTGCTTACCAAGGGCACGAAAACACTGCGCCCCGGGCCCTTTCGGCTGTTCCGGCGGCCATTTTGGACCCGCGGGACAGCTGATTGGTGGGTCGCAAAGCGAAGGTCGGTAAGCGAGCAGCTTACCGACCTTCGCTCTGTGAATTACCGCCTATACGCGCACCGTTTTGCTATTGCATTTGCGATCGCAAAAACGGCCTCGTAGAGCGAATTCATCGCTCTACGAGGCGCCCATTGTGCGAGGCACCACTGTATTTCTGTTATGTGGTGAAAATCAAGCTTTTTAACTGGCCTAGATTAGGATCAGAGAGAAGTCTAGTTCAACATGTTCAGAAGCAAGTAAAAGTTTGCTATAGATCACTTTTGATGTCTGCATGTTTTCTGTTTCTACTTTTTATTATTTTTGTAACTACTTGTATCTACTGGCTCCCTTGGGATGTTTGGCCTATTTTTCAAGAACAGCTTGATGATTAAACAGCGAAACAGATGGCTCTAGTCAAACTTTAAATCTGTTAGACCATACAGTACTTTAACGTACTCTCCATTTTTATCACCCAACTTTTTAAAAAATGCCTAAATCAAAAAACAATAGGAGTGTTAACATTTAAACAGTTTGAGCTTTATTCTGTATTGATGAAAGCATTCAAAAACATTTTCCAAAGTGAGAATATAAAAGATACAATATTGTTATAAAACTAATAATATAATGCTCATAGAGTTCATTGTCAATCAATTTGGATATGATATTTGCTCCAAGAGGTAGCTGAAAGGATTTAACTATAAGGATACAATTCTATACTAAGTTTATAGGTTTGTTTTAAAATGTATAGATTTTGAAATCTAACATCTATCCATACTAATTCTCTCTCTCCCACACCTCCCCATACACAGAGATAGAAAACATTTAATCATGGCTTAAAAAAAAGAATTTCAGAGTTGATCTAACTGAATGAAATGATCAGTATTCTTTTTCTTCAGCTGCCAAAAAAATCTATAAACTCACACTGTGCCATAGCAGGTTTTTTGATGACTAAATAAATAGCCACATCTGTACCATGAGATTAAACAGCTTCAGGACTAATACAAATCTTGACAAATATTTGTGTACCTTATTATTTCAGAGATATTAAATATAGATCAAAGCTCTATTGTTTGTGTTTATGATTTGTATCTAATCTAGGGATCAGTCTCTTAGATTTTAATATTAACAAGAACGTATCTTACATGCTTTTCTAGTACTGTAAACTTAATCCAGGGATCAACTTCTTAGATTGTAATATTGACAAGATGCATGTGCCTCCATATGCTTTATTAATACTATAAACAATCTCCTCACTTTGTCAACTCTCAGTGGATTTCAACAGATTCAGCTGTAGTACTATCAAATACAGTATTTTATATTCTGAATGTGGAAACATCTTACAGTAAGCATGTAGCTTGAAATAATGTGACATGCATACAGCCCTTGTTTGCTCAGGGATACAAAACATATTTTGAATATATACAAATTAGTTTTAGTTTCTAGACGTGTATCAGAATTTAGAATTTCAGCATTCAACTGGAAATTTGTAAGTTAGCTTTCTCTGGGGAAAGGTATGCATTTTTAACCATACTGCAGAAAAACACTCCTCTTGAATTTTTAATGTTATGTTAAGACAATCGAATTGTTGCGCTCATCCACAACACCACACTGTAAACCAATGACTTGTTTTTACTTGGCATATATCCCCAGTGATGATACTTAAATTGACAGAAGCCGTGCGAAACAAGAACTGCACCTCAGATTTGCTTACAGAGTCAAGAAATCTCAGAACATTCTCAGTGTCAACTGGGCAACAGCTTTTGTTCACCTTCATATACTGGTTGGATGACTGAGCTTCAGCTCTCTGGACTACGGCCATAATTTTGTTCCTTATGTAATTTGTGGATTATTTTGGTAAGCATAAAAGAGGATGTCAAGGTCAACTGTACTCTGCAGTAACATTATCAATACATTCACACCTTAACTTTCACCTAAATTCATTTTTGGCTGTGCTTCAATAGTCAATGAGAATTATGTCAAATTCCATCCCATGAAGAAACTGTCATTTCCCAACATGCATATGTATTTTTGAGTTACTTTGGACTGAAGAAAGTCCTACAGAAGCCCATACTGAACTCTAATCTATTGCTCTTCAACAAAATTAAAAAAAATTAAAAAATCAAAAAAATTAAAAAAGCAGCCAAATTGAGAAACAGGGATTAGAAAATCAGAGCCAAACTAAATAAGCTTTTGAAAAACAGCAAACCTGTACCATTTTAAAAAAAAGATATATAATTAAATGACAAAATAAGTGACATGAAACATTACAATACAATCTCAGGCTGGTATTTACAAATGACATGAGCTTCAAACAGCATGAGACTATGAACATTTTAAATAATGTACCCCTTATATAACTGAGATAAAATTAGTGACATGAGATTTTCTTTCTAGAATGTACACTGAATGCAAATTTATCTGTAATATACTGTAACTCTGGATGGGTTGTACCCAGATACTACAGTTCAATTATTGTGATTGAATTAATATTGATTCTACAAACAGACCCCGTCTTATATAGTGTAATTAATTATACAACTAATACATTGTCTAAATTGTTCATATCAACAGAACATATTAACAAACATTTTCCAAATTAAAATTAATGGAAAACAATTCTAAATATTTAAATTGCACACTAATTTGAAGCATTATTTTCTTTTCCTATATATTACTGCATAGACACTTAATATAATCAGGTTCTTGAGGGAGAAAAAAGATGGTAGAACCTATCAATCACACAAAGAAACACACATATCTTACATGAAATTTACAGTTATTATCTTTTGAAGGTTAATGTGCTTATTTATTGAAACCTCTTTTAGGATAGTTGGCTACCTTTATCAACAATTATATATTCTATTTTAACTATACAACTACCACGGTACAGATGAGAAAATCTATCTAAAAACAAAGCTATATTCTTTATTTCAGAGCACCATTTTTGACATTGTTTCAGTCAGAGGACTGTTATTTTCTTCTCTGACTAATTTATATGTGAAGAGATATGCATGTTTTGTCCACAGCACCCCAAGACAGTAGTTTATTCACTTGAAACTTGTGAACACTTTGCTTCTCTTTGTCTACGTATTCTGATGTGTATATTATCTTAGTGGACTTCAATCACATTTCACGAGTTGATGTCATACCTTAAAAGTTTAGGTTTTCCCACCTGGAACTATTCACAAATGTATAGCATTGCACAACCTTCTCCGTCTTCTATTCTTGTGCACTATCAATAGCAGTATTCTTTCACATTTAATGTATAACTACAACTTCTACAAGTTGCAGCTGATAGAAGTCTACTGTCTGTCATGCTTCTTTCATTACAGTTAGAGGAACTGAATGATCTATTGTCTAGCACTCTGCTGCCATCTATTTGACAAAAAGAAAACAACGGTTTCTTTAAACTATAATATTTCCCATCGAATCCCAGCCAAAACACATAGAACTGTGTCTATATGTGAGAACTGGCATATGTATGGCACAACAGAGAGCTGATCTTGAAACATTGCTGTTGTTAAAAGCCACATTGGACATTGATAATACCTTTCTTAGGAGGAGTAATACCTTTATTGTATTAAAATGTTACCCAAGAAAATCACACAAGTGCTGTTCCAAATGGGCTGACCACAGAATATATGCCTCTTTTTCTCCTCGTATTATCCTGCCAACAGCCCTGTTATGAAGATTAAGGCTGAGACACAGCAAATTGACCTAGGCTCATCCAGTGAGTTTCACGGCTGACTGAAGAGCTGAGACTGGATTGTGTAATTCACATCCCAACACCTTTAACCACTACATTTTAGGGGCTCTTACATAATGTTTCAGGCATTCTGCCAATCCTAGACTTTCACGTAGTAAGTATCTCATCATACCTAAGGATTATGCTACAGGGGTTTAAAGAAATGATAAAACCATTATCCTCAGTAGATATATAAGTATTCCATATATCAAAATAGTTGACCAATTATTAATTATATTACTAATATAATTTAAATATGCATTCTTCAAAAGATGTTATTATTCTGTGACATCAAGTTGCAACCGACTTATATAGACTCTAATAGGGTTTTCAAGGTAAGTGAGATATTTTAAGGAAAAGTTTTTACCAGATCCAGTCCCCCAATAAGTTTCCATGGCCAAGTGGGGATTCGAGCCCTATATTCCAGAGCCCTCTATCCTCTACACCAGAGGTCCCCAACCCCAGTCCGCGCCCCAGCAGCAGTCCGCGGCCTATCAAGGACTGGGCCATGGGCACAGATCTCTTGCCCATGCACAAGTGCGTTCCACCCCTTCTGTGCATGTGCATGAGTGTCCCCCCCCCACGAGTGCGATGTGCGCATGCATGCGAGCGAGCTCTGTACCCCTGCAGGCACTCCACCACCACCCGCAACCAGTTCACGGTTGAAAAAAGGTTGGGGACCACTGTTCTACGCCACACTGGGAATCCTATTCAAAAGCTAAATCATTTTAATAAAAACTGTTAAAGGGTCATTTGCAGAAATTAGCAAATTGCCTTCAGACAATATATAATGTATATATTGGCAAGTATAATGTAGACATAAGCCTTTTTTTCAAAAAAAGGAAAAACACATAGAAAAGGCTTTTTTTCCATTTTTAAGTTCATTCATCAATTTCTGAAAAATATTATCTTTAAAATGAATGCATATTCCTGCATGTTTGAGACTCCAGTTCCCCCTTTCTCCTCTGATTGTAACTAGAGATCATTACTGTAAGTAAAGATCCTACTTTAAATACTTCTAGAGTTATTTTTACCATTCAAAACGCTATGTATTCTGCGGGGCCTATCTCATGGGCTAGTCATAAATGAGAGTTTTATCAGAGTTCACTACTGCAATAGAAATGTGCTGAAAGTTGTTACAGCTCGAGAAGCTGCTTAAAGGACTGGAGTAGATGAAAAGATGCCAGTCCAACAACAGAATACGACTAGAGCTACATCAAACTTCTAGAGTGAAAAGATTATTGCACCAAACACCAAACATGTGAGGTACTACCTATTGTGTAACTGAGAAAGGGACCATCCACTGCAGAGATGACAGCAGATATCCTGACAAACCCTCTACCAAGAGATCACTTTGAAAACCTGCACAGCAAGATGGGACTTGAAAGTTCTTGCAGCAAGCTTGTGAATGACGCTAGTATAAAAGAAATGGTCTACCTCCCAGCAGCAAATCAACAAGTCACCATATTGGTTTGGTAAGCAAATAGGAATCGAAGGAGAGACTAATTAATGAGTGGCAAACTACCACTATGCTTTACACTACAAGAATAATTATGTAAGAAAATGTGGTCTGCTATCTTACAATTTGCTGGATTCAGTCTATATATGGTGACTTACAGTTTCAGTTACTGAGATGTATTAAAATCTAAGTATCAGTATTTTGGCTAATCACATGCTACTCTTAAGACATAGCATAAGATTAACAATATACAGTGGTGCCTCGCATGACGACATTAATTCGTTCCGAAAAAAATCGCTGTCGAATGAAAACGTCATCATGCGATTTTAAAAAGCCCATAGAAATGCATTAAAACCCAATTAATGTGTTCCTAGAAGCTTAAAACTCATCGTCCAGTGAAGATTCTCCATACCATGGCCATTTTCGCTGCCCGTGCAGCAAGGAATCCGTGCCAGAAAACAGCGGGCGGCCATGCTTTTCACCCAGCTGCCATTTTGAAACCACCGATCAGCTGGCCGAAAATCATCGCTTTGCGATAATCAGTTAGCAAAACAGGGGACCAATCATCGCAAAGCAAAATTCCCCCATAGGGAATATCGTTTTGCGAACACTTTTGCGATCGCAAAATCTTCGTCGTGATGCAATTTCATAGTCAAACAGAGCACTCGTAATGCGAGGCACCATTGTTCTATATCTGTCTATTACAACATCTGTGCAGTGATACTATGTATATCAAAATTTTAAAAAGACTGTACCATTCCATATGAGCCTACCTAGTATTTAAGTTGTGGGGAGGGCCCTTCTCTGGGTTCCACCACCTTCTCAACATCAATTGGTGAAGATATGAGAGAGGGCCTTCTCAGTTTCTTAAATTATTAGTTAATAATTTATTAATAAATTCAACTGTCAAGAGGAACTAAATAATGATACTGCTTATCTTCATATTTATTTCATTTATTTTCAGACTTGCTTCTCAATGCACACACACATACCCCCCAAAATTTCAAAGGTGATTATGCTTCAGCCAATGTGAATTTGGTTGGCATATCATATCACCTTAATACACGAGGTGGAAGGAAGAGAGGAAACAATGAGAAAAATCCTTGTCAGCCAACATCAAGTTATTTTTTTAATTACAGAAACACATCAGGTTTTTCTTTGATCAAATATGACATTTACTCTTTTTTCTCTTCACATGATATGAAGATACAGTGGTGCCTCGCAAGACGAATTTAATTCGTTCCGCAGTTAATGTTGTCTTGCGAAAAAATTGTCTTGCGAAACGCGTTTTCCCATAGGAATGCACTGAAATCTAATTAATGCGTTCCTATGGGCAAAAAAAGTCAGAACAAAGTCAAATTTGTTTTACAAAGGGTTTATTAAGTGCTCTTTAAAGCCATACATATTGTACAGATGATTTTAAAAATTTCAGTCATAAAACTTTAACTTTTTAAACATCATAGAAAAACATTTAAAAATCACCAAACATGAGGCTGGAACACAAAACAGAAAACATTCTTCTTGCGAAGCACGGCCATAGGAACATTTGTTTTGCGAGTCATCGATCCCATTGCCAAAACCATTCGTCTTGCAATTTTTTTGTCTTGCGAGGCACCACTGTACATAGTGTGTATGTCTGTTGATCTAAGTAAGCACACAGACGCCTTATTCAGGTGACATGCTAAACCAGGATTTACTGAGATAAGAACAAGCATAGGTAAGCCTAGAGATCCTGTTTTTCTATTTTCTCATGCAGCACACAAAAAACCTTTCCAAGTGTTTGTTCTCACTTTTGAACAATCACAGGTTAGCATGACATTTGAACCCTAAGCTTTAGTTAATGTTAACTATTTGTTCTTGAATAAAGTCAGCTTCAAAACACATAGTTTGAAGCTGGTTTGTTCCAGAGAAACCACAGCTGACATTAACAAGAGTTTGCCTGTTCACATTACACAACAACCACTGGTCAATAAGGATAGGACTTCCAGATTTTTGGACTCCCAGGATGCCTTGCAGCTTCCAGGGAATACTGAGTCAGTTCCATTGTTTTTGAAAAGAGGCTGCTAGAGACACACAAGGAGTAAGGAAAGCTGGTCTGTAGACTTTCGTTTTTGGACTGAATCTCCCAGAATTCTGCTTGGGGAATTCTGGGAGCTGGACTCCAAACAATCCATCTCTGATGGTTAAGCACAAAGTGATGCTAAAGTTTCTTAGCTCCTCCTCACAGCCATGGTAGTCCAACAATATCACATAGGCTTCTTGTCACATGGAACTGTGATCTAGCGGGATGTCCACTGAGAAATGAAGGATATCCAAGAAAGAAAAGTGATCGCAGAGGGGTTTGGGAAAGTTAGTGAATTTGAGATGTACAGTGGTGCCTCACATAACGATTTTAATTGGTTCCAAAAAAACGTTATGTGAAACATCATTATGCGAAACACCATTTTCCATAGGAATGCATTGGAAACCGGTTAATCCGTTCCAATAGGCATGGATTGCCGTCCTTAAGCAAAAAAACCCATAGGAAACATCGTTAAACAATACAATGTTTCCTCCATTGGAATGTATTGAAGCTGACTCAATACATTTCAATGGCTTTGCGAAGTCAATTTTTGCAAATTTAAGTGTGTCATAAAAGGGTCAAAAATGGTTTTAAATGCTTGGATTAGCTTCTGCACCCTCTAAAACGGATGCAAAAGTTAATTTGGCTTTGATCTGACTTTTCGTTAATTAATGGTGAATTTTTTCCCCCCAACTTTTGACAGCTGTCAAAATCTGACAGCTCCATTATTTCCTATGGGGGAAGAAAAAATTCACAAAAAATTAATGAAGACTCAGCAACTGTTCTAAATGCTTGGATTCGTTAGAGGACCCCCTAAGTCGTGTACAAACCTGATTTGGCTTTGATCTGAACTTTCGTTAATTTATGGCGAATTGTTTTCTCCCCCATAGGAAAGCATGGAGCTGTCAGATTTTGACAGGTCCATTGGTTCCTATGGGCCGAAAAAAAAATTAACCATAAATTAACGAAAAGTCAGATCAAAGCCAAATCAGGTTTGCCCATGACTTAGGGGGTCCTCTAACGAATCCAAGCATTTAGAACCGTTTTTGACCCTTCTAAAACACTTTTTTAACTGAAAAAAGAAACATTGTTAAGTGAAGCAGGGGACCTAAAATCGCATTCGTTATGGGAAGCATGGTCCCAAACTTCGCTAAGCGAAAATCGCCCATAGGAAACATCGTTATACGGTGCATATTATTTTCTTTAAAAACACATTGTTATGCGAATTCATCGCTAAACGAGGCAATCGTTAAGCGAGGCACCACTGTATACACATCTGGGAAATATTGCTATATAATTTGCAAGGGAGAGAATGATTACAGAATGAAACTAACACAAGTTTCCAAGAAAGATTGAAAGAGGCAACATCTAACAAAAAAGTAGTGATAAGATACATAAGTTTCTGATTTTTCCCAGAGGAAATTGTTTGCCACTATTTTTATAAATCCAAGTTAATGCATACTACTTACTTTAACATGACTCTGAGCGCCAAGGTTGTAAATTTCAGAGGGCTTCACTTCATTAATTATTTTCACTAGGCATGTACTGTCTGTGAGATCCCCATAATGTAGCTTCATATCTTCAGATAACAAAGAACATCATCAGGATCATGCAGATTTGAGAACTACATTTTCAATACAATATTATATTAATTATGTACAGTAGTGCCTTATAATCCTAGTGTTACTTTCATCATACCATATTCTACTGAAGTTTCCAGTCTGAATTAATCTCTCGTTAAATTAAATACTAGCATGTACTTAAATATTTCACTGTGCAAGCTACATGGCTGTCTTCAAGTCACCTTCCACATGATCAAATGGAATGTCAATGCTGTAGTTTAATTTTTCAGTATCATAGGAACTGTACAAGTTATTATAAAAATAATCTATAACCTGAATTAAAGAAAATGCAGATTAATACCAACATCCACAGGAGTGCAGTACCTTTAAAGGCATTACCACACTTTTAAAGATATTATAGCAACAGAGATTTTTTTTAATGCCCACTGCTTCAATCAGAATTGGAAATTTGCTCTAGAAGTCCCTTTTGCATTCAGAAAAATTGCTCCAGAGAGCTAAGACCCCTTCCAGAGCATGTTTTTTGTTGCAACTGCAGTAGGAGTGAGAGGAGAAGAAAGTCCCAACTGCACTGGACCCACCTACTGAATCACACTGCTGGGCCTTGAACTTTGTTTAAAAAAATAAGAGTAACAACAAAGAAATAAGGTTTTCTATCAATCACTCTTCTAGTAAAAAGACATTCTCACAGAAATCATGAATTCTGAGATACACCTATTACCATAGGTTTTCCATTTATCATAAAAAATATTACTATTAAGAAAATCCTCTTAAGGCATAATAGGTCCGTCTAATTCAGTTTCTCTAAAATAGCATACTATACTCGTCTCAATATTTTTTGGGCAGTAAATTACTGCTGAGCTCTCGTAACTACTGCTTCACCAAGAGACCAGCTGGATTGAATGCTGGGTCTCTGTGTTTGTATTTAGTATTGGGACAAGAGACAGATTAAGTATTCTGTTATTATACTGAGCACACCACTGCCCAGCGCTCTCCCTTTCTTAGCTGACTTTCATGTTTTCTCCTGGAAAAACTTTGGGGGGAATTGTTTTGTTTTTTCCTTGCTTGACTTGGGGAAAACTTCAAATTACTAGTCATCATCGTCAATTTCCCAGCTAATTCAATCCTATAGAAACCTTCCAACAGATCATACAGCAAACACAAACAAAAACACATCATTGAGAATAATGTTCTTACTTCCTTCTATGTGAGCTTGCGGGTTCTTGTAAAGATGTTCGATCCGTCCTGTGTTAAAAGAGCTAGATCTACGAACAATTCCATGTACCTGTAATTTAAAAGATGCAGCACAGAACTTGTAATCTTTGATGCTTTAGTCTGTGATTGATTTATTTAAAATATTTTTTTACCCTTCCTTTCTCCTTAGAAAGGACCCAAGGCAGGTTACAACATTAAATGACAGCAAGAAAAGCTAACAAAAATGATTATATAATACTGTAAGGATCAAACAAATATCACACTAAAACATAAAGAAAACATCAAAATACATTCAAAGCAGTAAAGTACAGCAACATATTTAACAAACGCCACTCAGGCAACCAGTCACTAAGGGAAAGTTTACCTGAAGAGAAAGGTTGAAAAGACTGCTAAGAAATACAACTCCTGTTAAAAGGTACCGTTCACTGCCCATATTAGACAAGCTACAGGTTGGTAGCTGACACATGTTTTGGAGTGCCACAGCCAAACTAGATGTGATGCTTTGTGATACAGAAATGTCCCAATTTTATAAAAAAGGTGGAGTAGGATTCAAAGGTATTCCTGAGAGGTGAGGCAGAGAGCGGAACCCTCCCATATGTGAAATAATAGTTGAGAATACTTTCCCCCTACAACCTACCCCTCAGGTGAGCTCACTCACACATTGTAAAGGACCTTGACTGAGCAAGAATATTTTTTTGGAAAAGGACAATCAGGAAGTAAAGGCTTCAGCATTCTTTACCTGTACACACACTGAACAGCACAGTTTTGCATCATGTATCACAAGAAGGAAGCACTGCAAATGGTATAACATTTGCGAGTCGCCCAGATAGGCGGGGTATAAATCAAATAAATAATAATGATAATAATAAACATTATATAACTTCTCTAATTTGTTGCTGTTGTCCAGTTCTAAAGACTGAATAATTTAATCTGGTACCTGAGAAACTGAGTATAAAATCTCTTTTTTGTACAAAAACCATCAGTAACACTAGCTATTCAAAATAAGCATGGGCTTTTCCCCCTTTTTAATGTGGTACATGATGATATATCCTCTGCTTCTTTTGCTGCTGCAGCAGCAGCAGAGGCTGCTGTTTATCTGAAACAAGCAGGAAGTGTGTAAAAAGAGCCATACCCTGAGGGCTGAAGGGATTCCACCACAGGACACAATATGATAAATAGTACAATAAGCTGGCATGCTTACAGGCCATGTTGCACATTCTTTTCTAACATTTTGACCTGTTATCTAAAAGCTGAGTGGAAAACATAAGCAGAAAGGGACAGCAGTGAGGAAACTGTTTCTAAATTATTCCATGAGTCTGCAGTCAGTCACCAAGACAAGTCACTCACCTCATAGCCTTTTTCCAGCAGGAACTCTGCCAAGTATGAGCCATCCTAAGAAGAATAAAGACATGAAAATGTTGTAAAAACGTTAGAATCTTGGCATATTATGTATACGAAGAAGTGTATATAGACAAATTAGGCACTGCATGGCTATAAGGGCATTGCAAATCAGTGCTGAACTGATTGCTAATATTGGACAGAATCCCATTTTTTACATACAGTATGTCAGCGCAATTCAAAATGGTACAAATCACTGAAACAAACTGTTGCTAGCCATGAACTGGCCACTGACATTTCTCGTTGCAAACCAAGTCATGTAGCTGATGCTAATGAAGGGACAGAAGCACAGGCTCCTTATGTGTGTGTTCTGCGCCATCAAGTCCGACTTATAGCTTATAATAGGGTTTTTCAAGGTACCGTACATGAGATATTTAAGGAGTGGTTTTAATATTTCCATTCCCCCAGTGAGTTTCCATGGCCAGAGTCCTAGTCTGCCACTCTATCCACTACACCACACTGGGATTCCAAATTCCTTAAGTAGTGTCAATTGGCCTCTCAGACTTAAACCATTGGACTTGTACTAGCCTATGTAAGGAGTCACATTCTGGCCAGCAAGCTTTTCATGTCCATTTAACAGAAGCATATAAATCCTTCAGACAGTATGCACCTAAATGAACAACATTTTGACTCATAAATAAATCTCTCATTGCTTCATATTGCAGTTGTCTTTTCTTTCTCTTGTTTTTAATTATTTGGGGGGGCAGTATAAAAAAGTAGGCTTGTTCTTCCTAGCTGTTTACTGTTATCTTGCTTTTAATTACATGAATTAAGGAAAGGAGGCAATATATCATAATTTATGTGTATGTTTTATACATTCAATCTTCAGACTTGGAGCAAATCCACAGATCCAATTTGAAAGTCTTGTATTCACAGTCTGGGATTCCCCACCACCAGCCTATGCACTAGAGCTGCTCAAACATTCTCACAACTTGCAATATGAGAGACAGCAATCCATGATACATAGACAAGCTGACAGCTTGCCAAGGACATCTAAATGTACAGAGAGAGAAATAAAAATAAAGACTAGACTGAAACATAGCCCATGGCTGAAAAATTCCCCAGAGCCAAGGGCATATATTATTTTCACTAAACATTTATCTCTTCCATTTATTTTTTACCATTAATATTAGTTAAAATACAGAAACATTAATTAATATTATTAACATCAACTATTTTGCAATCAGTTTCAAGCTGATATATAATGCTGAATATACATCAAAGTATCTTATGAATTGGCTGAAATCCAGTAGTACGATGCAACTAGAGTAGGATCATTGAATCAGTGGTGATTGGGAACTCCTCTATAAGTTCCAGTGATTCAATCGGCCTACTCTGGCTGCAATTTATCACTGGATTTCAGTTGTGATGTGGGGAATTCCTAGATAAAATGTAAAACATTTAAGCTACTATATTCAAGCTGAAAAGATTCTCAAGCCAAGTTGGAGTAATACTCAGGCTTACTGAGGTTCTTAACATAAGCCACAAAATTTGCTAATAGTAGCACCATCACATAGTGACTATAAATAAAGTTGTGCTAGAAAACCCTGTGTAAAGGAATCTATGCCTGCTTATGATCCTACTTGTTTTCTATAGAAGGTAATGTAGCAGGTCGCTGTGCTAGTGTGTTGTAGCAAAAGAGAAACCAGAAGTCATGTAGCATCTATAGAATGAATCTGATTTTAAAAAAATCTATTGAAAATAAAAACCAATTTGTGTTACAGGTATTACATCATTTCTTGTATTATATTCTGAGTTTCTAAGAGTTCATTGTGGGCAAGAGCCTCATATAGGCACCAAATTCACTTCTATTAATTAGTGGTTGAGCTTCCCAAGGCCAAATGATCAGGCCCTGCTACCTGGGCCACAATGTTCATCTGTACTCACAAGGGAACAAGCACATGTCTGTTTCAATGGCATAATGTGATCTTGCATAGCTCTGGAGCATGAGATGGCTATTTGCACAGTAACTGGTGAATTAAATCAGCTTTGGGGTGTCAATGACTGGAAATGAATGTTCGGACAATGAAGGCTGTTGCTTATTTCTCGTTGGTCTTTCTTCTTGGTACCCCCTCCCCCCACATACATACATCTATTTTTCTGTCTTTGTTGCAAAATTTGTTGGAGTCAGAGATGAAGAACATAAGAAAAGAGAGAAGGATTATTTCATTGTTCAGAATATTGATGTGAAAGAGATCTAAGGACAACTACACCCTGTCAGTAAGTCCATTTTCTTCTCACCAGAGCTGTTTCTCAAATTTTCCAACCTCACTGGAATGTTCTGAACTAGCAGTGATGCTCACTTCCTTTGCATTTCCTTTCCTATCGAATGATAGGACATGACATGACAATTAGTGGGAAACTAACAACACTCAGAAGCTACTGGCTTCTGATTCTGACAAAGTACAGCTGATTTGCAGTCTAGTAATCACACAGAATGTATGATAATGAAGGCTTAATTCATGATAGATTATCACAATCTGTATCACTTCCTTTCTTTCAAGTGAGATAGTGGTCACCACACATCATATTCAACAGACTGATTAAATTGTCAGCCTGTGTTTACATTAGACTTTGCTTCTAGACTTTCAGATAATACAACTGAATTAGCACACTCTCCACCATATTGAAAAATTTAGTCTCATGTAATTTAGTCTCATGTAAGCTTCAAGAGAATTATAGACTTAGAGACAATTAATTCTCCCTAAAATGGCATTCATTCAGAAACTCAACAGTTTACATTTTTTAAAATACAAAAGCAACATTTTTATTTGAGTTGAGACCAGGGAAGGGGAGAATTCACACATCCCGCCCAGCCTCCCCACTCTCCGTCACTTATTCTTAGCTTTTACTTCAATGTCGGATTCGGAAAATAAACACACTGATTCAGAATCACGGGGTTCATAAGAGACAATTGCTGAGGTATAAATCTTCAACGTAGACAGGGCTAATCCCTGGTCAAACAAATAACGTAAATAAGTGTGAAGAGTGCCAAGCGAGACTGGTTGGGACTGTAAACCCTTGGGTTGGGCAAACTTTAAAAAATTGTTCCACTTATAGGCATACAAAGTTTTAATGGAAGGCTTCTGGGCTTTTTCAAGAACTTCTTTAATTAAGGGAGAATTCTCCACGCAGGCAGGTGCAGCGAGCGCAGATCAGGATGGTAGATGTTGCCCAAGTTCTGTGAGAGGAGATGTGACAGAGGAGGTAGTTTTATTAATTCTGTGGCTGTCGTCATGAGGGAAGTAAACCACGGCTGATGAGGCCACCGTGGTCCTATTAAAATTACATAGGCTCTTACTTATCTGATTTTGACCAGAGCTCTCTGAATGAGCGGTAGGGGTGGGAAGAGGTAAAGTAGGTCAGTCCTTCCCCGGGTCATAACGACATCCCCCAATGATGCGCATCCTCTGCCTGTACAGGAGCAGAACATGTTGCATTTTTGGTTGAGATGTGTAGCAAACATGTCCACCACTAGATATCCCCAGCGTTTGGAAATCCTCATAAATATTGGCATATCGAGCTCCCACTGAAGAGACTGTATGGTCAATCGACTCAAGTTGTTCTCCACTTCGTTGTCCTCTGTGGACACATGAATGGCTACAGGGAATATGTGATGTTTGTAACACCATTCCCACAGATGAACCGTCAGGCAGAGGAGTGACATCGAGTGGGTACCTCCTTGTTTGTTTATATTAAGCTTTTATGACCGCCCACATCTCAAGGTGATTGATGTGGAGACGTCTTTCTTGCTTGGACCACAATGTGCCCCCACAACCGGTGGGACTTGCATCCATTGTTGTACTGTGAGCTATAACAGGCGGAAGGTGTGCCCAATGAGGTGGTGTAAACATCCACCACTCTAGCTGTTTTGACAGTTCCAGTGTAACACACAGAGTCTTGCTTGGGTTGTCTCTCATTGGATCGAACACAGTCAAGTACCAGGTCTGCAGAGACCGCATTTTAAAACGCACATGCAGAAGAGCTGATGTGGTTGAAGCCATGAGGCCTAGTAGGTGTTGAGTGTGGTCAGCTGAGACCCTGGCGAGGGGACGAAACTGGTGGACTGCGTGATGTAATTTTTGAATACATTGAGACAGCAGAAAAATACAAGCCTTGATCGAATCTATACATGCTCCTATATAGTCCACAACTTGGGATAGAATAAGATGTGAATTTTTTTGTGTTTACTTGAAGGCCTAGGCCCTTTAAGGTTTAGAGCACAGACTCGGTGTCCTGAATGGCCTTTGACAAGTGGAGGCTACTATCAGGCAATCGTCTATGTATGGAAAAATTGTAATGTTGTTGAGGTGAAGATAAGCTGTAATGGGAGCCATACACTTTGTGAATGTGTGAGGAGCAGTGGATACACCCAAGGGAAGGGCTCAAAATTGATAGGCAGTATCTATGAAGAAGAAATTGAGGTATTTTTGGTGATGTTGGTGAATAGAAATATGAAAATAGGCATCTTGCAGATCTACCATGAACCTTGATGTAGCAGATGAACAATGGAATCCAAGGTGACCATTCAAAATCGTTGTGGCTGAAGGTAAGTATTCAGATCTCTGAGTTACTAGACTGGGCCTGATGCCTCCGTCTTTCTTGGGGACCGCGAAGTAACAGGAGTAGAAGCTGTTTGGGATGTCCTGTGCAGGTACTCGCTGAATGGTGTGTTTTTGAATTAAAGATGATATCACTTCTTCTAAGGCGAGTGCATAGGATGTGAGCTTGACATGCCCTATGGGAGGAAGTTTTACAAATTCTAGAAGATAGCCAAATTGAATTTAACACCCAATTGTCGTTTGTAATAAGCAGCCAATTGTGGAGAAAGGGAGCTAGGCGAGGTTGACGAAAGGGTGTGGATCGGACAAGTGTGATCCAGTCAAAGGTACTGTTTTGATTTCTTTGCAGGGAGACAAAGGATTGGTGTCACTGTGAGGAGGCCTGAGGCCTGAAGGAAGTGGTGGAAGAAGAGTCATGCAAAGACCTGTCTTGAGTCTGAGGTTTGAAGGAATGGTATGTCTGAGCTGATTGCTGTTGATATTATTGTTGAGCATAAGGTTTATGTCACTGGTACTTGTGACACTCATGGTCTCGAGAGGAATCCTCCAAAACGAGTGATGGGAGTGAGACTGAGACAGGCAGAATATCTCGAGGTCAGTCTCCCTTAACAGAATCCTTGTCCTTCTCTTTAACTGGAGCCTTTTTCTTTTTCAGTTTGTCTACCGGTGTCATCCTTGAAGCTACTGTCAAAATCAAGTCGGATCGCTTTTTTGATGCCGAGTTCAAGGTCTTCTCTGCGGACTTCAACGTAAGAATGAGAATGAGCTGTCCCTTCAGGTCAAGGTGTTCCCGAGGGAGTTGGAGGCATCTGCAAAGCAGTGGGTTTCGAGGCCGAGAGTGTCTTGTCCCAGAGAAACAATTTAAGTCTTTGCTGATGAGCCCTTCAATGTGAGTCTGGTGAACTTTTTACACTCTTTGCAGGATTGGGGCTTGTGACCCTCTCCTAGATAAAGCAGGCAGTGTTTGTGACCATCCGAGAATGGTAATTTACAGGTACAAGACACACACCTTCTAAAAGAGCCCGAGGGGGACATAAAATGATGGAACCCCCAAATAAGCGAGGCAAAATCAGACTCACTGAGATGAAAGGTGATAAACCATGGACAGACCGAGTTCGAGACAGGAAAGCACGGAGGAGCAAGAACAGATTAACAATCACAAAAAGCCAATAACAGTCCAAAATAGCAGCATGCAAGTTCAAAACACCAACATTTCAAGGAGATGGAAAACTGGGAACAGTCCAAAGGTCGATAAGCCAACACCAATACAATACAGTCCGTAGCGAAATATGAGAGGCAACAATCGAGTGAAGACAAAAAACGTAGTCAGAGAAATCCGTGGTAAAAGCCGTATGATCCAAGACAAAATATAGCTCTAGCACGAGAAGTTCCAAATGCTAAGGCGGCAAAATGGAACTGAGGCTTGAGGCGGGCAGAGCATGGGCTATAGGGGCAACATTCATCTATGTTATCTTTTGAAGCTCTAGAATATTTCGAGGAGTCCAGCGCAGGCACGGACTAAACCCAACTGTGTGCATTCACAGAGGCCACGAAGAAGAACCAAATATTTCACTTATGTTGAAAGACCTGTTAATTCCAACTTGACAGCCCATAACATACAAAATAGATCAGAACATTAACTATTTGATTTGAATATGATTTCAGCCATGAATCCATCTACTCATATGTAATATGGGAACAACAGTGGGCTAACTTATAGATTTATAACACTTAATATAAAGACCATAAAAAGCTTGGAAAAGTGAGGGGGGAGAGAACTATAAGACTATATCTCCCTACAAAACTTGTATTCTGGAAAGAATGGCAAGGTAGTGTTTGAATCAACAAATGCAGAAATGCTCAATAATACGAGAAGCTATGTTTAGTTTTGTCTTTGAGCAAACACTGTTTTTGAAAAAGTAGCAATTTAAAAATCAACAAAGAACAACTAGCAGCATGCAACAACTGAGACATTACATGCACAAAGTAACCAGATCTGAAAATCACAGATCTGGGGTAGGCAGGTTTGCTAGGCCTATAGGGCAATTTTGTTTCCTAGGATGTACTACAGGCTGTACAAACCACTTGCACTGAAATGTAGTAGCTATTGGGGGGAAAATTTAAAGCAAGTCTCCAAAGCATTTTCCCTTTGGAAAAAAATTGTTCAAAAATAAATGAATGTACTGTTACATAAAAAAAAACCTTACAACTTGCTTTAAAATATTGCAGCAGTGAATTCAGTGGCACACTATGTAAAATTGTTTGAGCTAAACATTCCCATTTTGAACAGTATTTTCCACATTTCCTGGTGAATTTCACTAGAGATCACAAAGAGGCATTTAAAGAAAGCAAAAGGGTCTTGGACTGCAAAATTCCCACCCTCTATATTATAGTTTAGTGTAGGAGTGGGGAAAGAATGGCCCTTCGAATGTTCTTGGACTATAACTATCTTCAGCCCTAGCCAGCATACCCAGGGGTAGGTGATAAAGGCAGCTGCAGTCCAATCTGAAAGGTTTAGCCTGACAAGAAAAAGGTACAGCCAGCCTCAAATTCATATATTTCCTTCCTCCTCCTCTACTACAGCTGTAAATGCAAATTTGGATCTTTTCATTTCTTAAGGCTGTGGTAGAGGAGGGAATGGAAGTCTATGAGTCTAAGGCTGTTTCAGGGAGTGGAAGTCCATGAGTCAGCCAATCTGAGGCTGGTTTCATCCTACTTTTGAAACGGCATCAGTATTAGCTATGGTTTGTTTTAATAAACCACTGTCATACCCCATTGGTTGGACAGTTCAATGAATTAGCTATCTGGCTGTGGAGCCAGAGGAGGTTGGGAGTTCAATCCCTCACTCTGCATTTCAGAAGAGCTAGCCTGTGTGGTCTTGGGCAAGGTGCATGATCCCAGGATGCCCCTAGGAGAACGGAATGGCAAATCACTTCTGGGTACTTTCTATCTAGAAAACTTTGAAAAGTGTTGCCATAAGTCAGAATTGACTTGATTGTACATGATTATTTAATATCATTGTACCCTATGGTTTGAAGTTGGTTTGTTTCAAAGAAATTGTAGTTAACATTAAACATAATAATCTCAGAACTGCACCGTTGGTCTCCATCACACAAAAATGTTCAAAAATGCATGCAAAAGCTAACCCCTTTTGGCTATGACAAAGATGAAAGAGGGAGATGACACACTTGTGTACAAAGATAACAGAGACTTATTTGTATCCCACAAATAGAGGTTTAGCATAACATTTGAACAGAGCTAGTAAAATTCATGTTTATGTTTCATTTATTTTGATCTCACTATTGGAGAAAGTGAAGTCCATACCAAGTTTTAAGTTGGAAAACAAAATTTTCTTAGTAATGCTATCCTTATTTAGTACAAGCAGGCATGTGTATAGCTTCGACTGAGAGAGGATCACAATATATTACATGAAAGGTTTTCTCTGTCATATTGGTTAATGTGGGGCTGACTGCAGTATACTTTTCTTCTCTCAGTAGAAGAATCCATACTTAAAACGTCAAGTGCAAAGGTGAAACTGAACAGGAAGGAAGTTTATTGCTTGCCAAACTTTCCTACAAAATCCACAAAATTTCATTATCGTTTTTACATGTATTTCTCAGCAGGAATGTTAAAACCCGAACTGGCCCCAAGTCACCACTAGGCAGATACAAGCTGCAGGTTTTCAAATAAAATACAATTATGCCCTCTCCAAACATACAAAATAGCAATATATTGCATTGAAAATAATATTTCTTCTTACCCTTGGACAACATTTTAGACAACTGATGCATCCACGGACAGTACTGCTTTTCTTTATAGTTACTGATGTGTGTTTACTTAATGATTTATTTCAATACAGAAATAAAAGAAACATTTTTCCACTTACAGTTTTTTCAGTAAACTTTAAGAGCATGCATAGTCAAAACAAAACATCAATCCATATATGTAGTTCATTCCTCGAAGAAATTAATTATGACACACCCACTGAAAAGTGGTTTCAGCAGAAACATGTAATTCTGATCTGGCTGGGTGTCTTCCAATGAAAACAGGAATTTCTAATTTCAAACAATGGTGTACTTCATGTCAGAAGGACTGGGTACCTGTAATCCCCAGCAACCTAACTGTGCCCCTCAGTACCTCTCGGGTCACATTTGTTTTTTAGTTTTTACATTTTTTTAAATTTTTTTCAAACTTTTGGCTTAAAAGCCCATTTCCCCTCTAAAGGCACAAGGGAAAACTATGTCAATTTTGGGGCCTCTTCAACTGTTAGGGCGGGGTGGGATTTCATTGACAAAATAAAAAATCATTTAGAATATGATCAGTGCCCCCCCTCCAAAAATCGCAAAATTTGCCCATCCCTAATATATAGGCTACAAGACAATGGCAGGAAATCAGGTGTGCAATATATTTAAAATCTTTACATTATATTGGTACTGATATTTTAAAATTATTTTTTTGAAATACTAGCCATAAAATTAAACAGAAGAGTCTGATGATAGTACATAAACAAAGCTAAGGCAAGTGAAGGGAGTAAATAAGGATTTATCTGGAAAAAAATAGTCAATGCTATCCAAGAAAGGGAACAGTTTGCTATTTAAAATATTCATCCATTGATCTAGGTTTTCCCACAAACAATTAAATCATCTCTTACATTTGAAGCCACTTGAGAACATTTTATCAAGGTTTAAAATTTTGAATGTATAGAGTGTTAAAATAATTAAGGGAACTATAAAAAAAACACAGTCCTGAAAATGTACATAGTGCCTGAAAAATGAGGTTTGAACAGCAGTTTACTAAAAGTCACAACAAAACAGCCGGCTCTAAAAGCAAAATCAATATAAAATATCAAAAATAAAATTGTTCTGCAAAATTATCTCTTTTGTAACTGCCAGTTGAACATATAAATGGAAATATAAAATAATGTGATATGGAAATAAAAAATATTTGAACATGATATGGAACACAATATGTGATACAGAAATACAAATTAAAGGAAAAAACCTTCTCGACCATGAAAGTTTGAAAGTTTTGACATGATCAGTAGGTGACTTTTGCTGATGTAGTAAATTGCTGGACCTATACCATATTTTTCCATCTGTAAGATGCTACTTTTTCCTAAAATCATTACCCTAAAAATTGAGGGGCGTCTTTTACACAGATGTAAGCTGAGATAGCTGAAGAGAGAACAAAATGGCACATACCTTGCCTCTCTAAACAGTCTTGCTTCAGCCACGAGGCTTAGTTTCCTACAGTCAGGAGACTTAGCTACCTCCAATCACGAGCTTTATGGAACTGACATCAGCTGACCCTGAACAAACCAATTGGAACACGCCTCCTTGGAGGTCGAGCCTGTAGGCTCAAGATTCAACAGAGACAAAATGTCCAAAGTTCTGAGCTTGGAGGTTGAATCCTTAAGCTAAGTGTTCTTAATTTTGGGGTTAGAAAATTGGGGGGGTTGTTTTATAAATGGGGGTGTTATAAACAGAAAAATACTGTAACTTACTGCTTCTGTTATTTAATCTGGCAACACCTCACTTATCCCCCAGGTGCAAAGACCAGTTAATCTAAACAAAAAACAACTCTCTGCCATAGTAGCAGCTTGCTTGTCTCATAATTAAAAGTAAAGTGTGCTGCTTATATACTGTCCCCTAGAGCTTAAAGCACTCTCTGTGCAATTTACATATTAATTATGCAGGCTGCACATAATTAACACAAGTCATACTTTGCCACCCCAGTAAAAGCAAAGGAGATTTCTATTAATTTTGCTCTATTTATTGTGATCAGCAATTGATAACTAAAATGGAAAAATGTAGTTGTTTACAGTTGAAGGGAAATGTAAACTACTGAAAGAAATATACATATAAGGAGGCAAGAAGCAAATATGTGCAATGCCAAATGCAATACACCAGATAACAACAACACTGATACTGGGCACCAGACATCAAAGAGCAGCAACAGATAGCAGCACAGCTCATAACAACACCTCAACAGACGAGGACAACATGCGTTTTCCTCTATTGCAGAAATAGACAAGCTGATGTTGCATGGAATCACTGCAACAATGGAGCAATTTGTTTTATCTTGAAACACAAATGAATTCTGGTATGATTTTCACACTGGCCTTAACCATTTTTTCAGGGGTTAATGCCAGCTGTAACAAACATGGTCTTCTGCTTTTTCTCAGATGTCTATAAAGGTCTATAAGGCTCTTAGGAAGCTGTCTTAGTGTCAGTTTCTGACCTGACAAATTCATACAATTACAATTCAGCTACAGAAAACCTACAAGCCAAACTCTAGTCTGAATCAAGAATAGTAAACTATTAAAAGAATACAGATTAAAGGTAGGAAAAGAACATTAGGCTTGGGGGGGTTCATATTTCTTGCACTACTAACCCCAGAGCTACTATTTGCATGTAAATAATCAGGAAATGGTTTGGAGTAGCTAAGCTCCAGGGCTGCTATAATGGATCATGCAACTACTGTAGTAGCCTTTCCATCCATAGGTTCTATAAAGAAACAACTTGTCTTATAATCCTGTAAATGCCCCTGAAGCTTAGCCACTCCCATCCATTTCCTTCTCCTCCACAGGCAAATGGCCATTCTGGTTGCTTACCAAGGCCCACATGTGAATGAATGAATACTTTATTACGGTCAAAGACCAGTAAAACCAAATCAATATAAAATAGATGCATATAATTATAGCTTGGTAAGATCAGTCAGGGTAATAAAATTCCAATAAAACATGATAAAACAACCCTTCTTTCCAGTTAATAATATCATGTATCCTTGATATAAATAAAACCTCAATCAGTGTTATATTAAAAACATATCCATCTAAAATCACCTATCCAAACATATGATTACGAATAACCATTGCTGTCACACAGAATTTGGCCACTTGTCTTGTAATATAAGGAGTGTTGTCAGCGAGTAGCAGTTGGACATAATCCTTCTCTGATCTCCCAGGAGATTTACAAATAATAGGTGATAAAAGCTCCATACGAAGATCCCGATAGCAAGTACAGAAAAGGAGAACATGACCAACTGATTCAACTGTGATTCCTGAAAACTCCTCTATGGACTTAAGATTTTTTTATTTTATTTTATTTGGCTAAAGTTCCCAGAATTTTGGCTGGGGCAATTCCCAGAGAATTCTGAGGTTGTGGTTCAAGTACAAAAGTCCCATGCCTGGAGAAAATAGAATAGGTATCACTACCAAAATAACAAAGCAGTGTAATGTCTAACCTATACTTGCTCGGAATACTGAAAGTGTAGGAGTTGCACCTGCAGGATCCCTGAACAGTTAAGAGACATTCCAAGATGGCTGGCATGACACACTGATGTGACGAAGGAGTAAAGGAACATACTCCATTTTTAGTAGTTCTTGCCAGGGAAGAGAAAAGGGGAGCTGCCCAATTGATTCACAACTCAGTTATGGTGTGAGTATGAAAGAAAACAGTTCTCGCTTGCTCGGTTGGGGAGATGAGTTAGTAAGATAACGACAAAGAGGATAGTAAAAGGCAATCTAACATCACAGTTAATTAGTAGAAATGATGAGGATTCATAGACATCATATAAATTCGTTTAGACATATTGCTATCTCTTCTACAAGAGGAAAGAAAATACATAAACTTGTTGGAGGGGGAGTGTTATGCTTCATTTCTTCACCAATGACAACTTAGGGTCTGGAATGTATCTTACTACACTCGACAAAGCAGTACTCATTTACAGATGCATTCCTTAGGGGGCAAAATGGCTGCAAGTTAATGCAACACTTTTGTTTGTGGAGCAAAGTAACACTTTCTCTCTAACCTCATGCATCTGAGGTGAAAACAAGAGGAAATTCTGCTTAAACGCATTTCTGAAAAATGAAGCCGATTTAAGTTTTGGAAGTGTCATTGGAATACAACAATTTCTTCTGAAATTTAATCTGGCTACATACAAGACAATTTATCTTCACGTTCTATGTAAATGAATACTTATTTCTACAGCTATGTTAACAATTGTTTTTAAAGAAATGCTGCTACATATGTTTAATTCAAGGAAGAACATTTGATACGCACCATTCTCTTTTCAGCTAAGAAGCAGCATTACTTAAAGTGCTAAACATATTAGAGAATTCTCTTGTCTACAATGTATTCCAAAAACTCTTTCCTCTTTCAAATGAAAACAATTAAACATTATGTGAATGTCCTACCAAGCCCAAGCAGCACTCAAGAATGAAATATATCTTCAGTTTTAATGGATGGGTTTGACGTTCAGTACACTTGTGGATCTGCAGATTGAACTAGACTCTTCCAAATGGACAGGTTCAAGCTGTATGACAGAGATAGCATGTCATTAGAAGCTGGAATTTCTGCAATGCTAAGATTAGGTTAGGCATCCTTCAGTCTCAAGAGACTAAGGTAACGTGCTCTGAACAGAAGACTTGGAACAGCGTCTAGTGTGGCTGAGAAGGCCAATTCGAGAGTGACAATCTCTTCCACACTGAAGACAAATACAATCTGTCCCCTGTCCAGCTCCCTGATTTTGCTGCTTTTGTGACTGCCTCTTTGCCTCGGCCTGCTGGACAAGGGTCTCTTCAAATTGGGAGAGGTCGTGATGTACTGCCTGCCTCCAGGCTGAACGCTCAGATGTCAAGGTTTCCCATCTGTTGAGGTCCATTCCTAAGTCCTTCAGATCCCACTTGCAGATATTATTGTATCGCAGCTGTGGTCTCCCTCTGGGGCGCTTTCCCTGCACTAATTCTCCATACAGGAGATCTTTCGGAATCCGACCATCAGCCATTCTCAAGACATGCCCGAGCCAACGTAGACATCACTGTTTCAGTAATATATACATGCTAAAAATTCCAGCTCGTTCTAGGACTACTCTATTTGGAACTTTGTTCTGCCATGCTAAGATATATTTGATTATTATAACATGGGCTTTCTTACCCTCCCCCCATATATCCTGAACATCTAGTATGGTCCTTAGATAGTATGCACATGCCTTGTTTTCATGTCTGATTGAACAGGTATGAATTTCTGTGGAATCACTATCATCTTGTACTACCAAGCTTATCCTACATTCTCTGATTTGATCCTTAATTTCTCCAGGGACTGCTGTGTCTAATTGATTTAGGCTTATGATCAAGTATGTCCTCTATTTGCCAGATATATATCTACATATATACTGTACAAAGTAATTCCTTATAGTCACTGCTCCATGCTTCTCCACTGTCAGCAGGAGATGACAGTGCTAATAGATCCATGGATAGGAATGGACAGAACAATGTAGGAGAAATTTTAATCTTATTCCAACATTATGCTTCCAAGTGTAGACAGGAAAACAAGGATGGTGGAGATGCCTGCAAATCTGACACTGTGCCCAAAGCCACCCACTCACCAGTCAGATCTTTACACAATGAATGAGAAGGTCTGGGGAGAATAACTGAATTGTATTTAGCAGAATACACAAAGCTTCTGTGATCAGAAACCTGATTAATGTAGGCTCACTATAGTTACATTTAGTCCTGCTATGGTAACTCTACATTTAGCTGAACACAGAAGTTCTAGGAACTACATTCAGCTGAAAATAATTTTGTGTTTCCTAATGTTAATTGTGCAAAGGTATGATTGATTAGTGGGCAGAACACTGAACTGCAGCTTACATTTGTACACCGAACTGAATCACCCATTTAACTTTAAAAATAATTTCAGGAATATTGCCTGAATAGGGTTTCTAAAGATGGATATAGATTGTGTCAACATGACAGAATATTTTCAATATGTGTGAACTGTAAAGGCATTGGGAGACCTTACTCATTAGAGACCATTACTGCTAACCAACAGCTGCTATTGAATCCCCAAATATATTGGGGATTTCTGACACATACCATAATAAACTGAAACCAGAGAATTAAGGCCTAGACTGTCAGGGTTCAGTAGAAAAGGCACCAGGACTGCAACTCCCAGAAACTTTTGCCAATAGCTTCGCCAGTGGCTGGGGTTTCTGGGAGCTGCAATCCAAGAACAGGAGTTACTCAAGGTTGAGAACCGCTGCTCTAGGCATTCAAGTTTATACAGCAGAAAAACTACAATATCTTAAAAGAATAGAAAAAGAAGCTGAACCTCTAAAGACCAAGAAATTCTACAGCATTTGGCCATGGAAAGAACAGCTGCTACAAAACTCATTGAACGTGTGTTGTTCTCTGTTTATGCTAAAATTTATTGACAGAGCCTCTTTGTTTATTCTGCAGGATTTCAGATTGCCTGTTATTCACTTACATTGTTTGAATAGTTGGGTGGAAAATTCCAACCACATGTTACCAGGGATAGAGAATTAAATGACACCACTAAAGCCCAGTAACCAGCTTTAAACCCAACTTAAGAAACATACTGGCAGACATCTGCTATGATTTTTGGGACATTCCTTTATAATTCTTCTCAACTATCTACAAGATGCTGGTGCATGCCTGATGAAGTGGATTTTATTCTATGAATGTTTAAAAATTTTAGTGGTCTAATAAAGGTATCACCTTTTCTGCATTTGTATTGTATAAGGACCACACGGCTCCCCTTGTGTGGGGGTGGGTGGGTGGTGGGTGGTTTAACAAGTTAGTTTTTTCTACCCTTGACAAAAGACCACCCTTTGGTTGGTAATAAATTGTTTTACAAGTGCAACATCTTGCTCTCCCATTTACTTGATCACCATCTGGAATTCCATTAATAAATTCTGTTAGTAAGCCTCTTCAGACACAAAGCAGTTACAAAAGGTGTGTAGTTTCAGTATTCTCAAATAATGAGAAACAAATTATTCCAGTGTACAACACTTACCAGCCTATGAGCCTATTAAGTTTACTTAAGGGGGGAAACTATCAAAATATCTACATTGAAAGACATCCTTGTCTCTCAATAAAGCTGTTCAAGGAACTGGTGTTGTCATCTATATGATTACACTTCATTTTGGAATATTGTCCAATGTTTGAACTATTTGTATACAGAATCTGTTAGATATAAAACAGAATTCCTAATCTTAGAAAGCCCATAATCCTCTCATTCATAACCACTGAAAAGTATAAAGCATTTAAAGCAATAGCATCTTATCATTAGGGCTAGCAATAGCGTGTGAATGTAGATTAATCTTTATAACATATTCACACTGTTTTAACACAGAGTTTGATTACTTAATAGAAAGGCTAAAAGCAATCATCATGTAAGATATACTAGAGACAGGACAGAATTTTCATTGGTTTTTTCAGTACCTCCATCGGTTCCAGGCAGTTTAATGGTTCTCTGGTTCAGTAAAGGAGGTGGAGCTGAGGTCTGTAGGTGTCTTTGGAGGCGACTGGTGAAAATCACCCACTTTTTTCCACTGGCAAGACTGTTCTAAGCAGAGTGCTACTCAGGAGGTATTGCCATAAGTGGAATGAATCTTGTGTCCAACCCCAAATCTCACAGTTGGATAAAATACGGTCATAAAGGTTAAATGAGAAAAACAGATGCTGCTTCACAGATATGTCCTTTTTATCCCACTTTCTAACCTACAGTTTAGCAAGAGAAAAGAAACAGTAGAATATGAAACATTTTACAGCAGGCAATATTACAATAAAATATATTTGAATGCTGCAGTTTGAAATATTTAGCATATTGCAGGGATATGGGGAAACAGCTGTAAACAAATCAAGAGCCAAAAACAAGTTCTTCACTTTTTGCCAGCCAGACAGTGAATTTAAAATTATATTTATGACTAATATTAACTACTGGACCAGTTTAAGATATTAATGGAAAACCTCAGACAGGAACAAGGACCACAATCATTTGTACGCCAACCTTTCTACAGTCCTCAGGATGCAAATAATGATCCACACAGACTTGTGAGCTAGCCAAAGAGCTACAGGACTTGTCACATATGCTGACATGGACAAGTGTAAATCCTCTAATATCTGATGACAAAACCAAACTACAGTTTTCCATTTAGTTACATGAATGTCTTTCCACACACTCTACACCTGGAAAGTCATCGAAACAGCCAACAAGTTAGTATGATACTTTGGCACGTGCCTGTCTTGGAAACTACTGGGGCCATTCACATGCTTCAAATCAAATTAAACACATAAATAGCTTGATAAAATATTGTTATGAACAGACTGACTTCACAAGTTATATTGATTATTTGTTTCTACAAGTGACAGAAATCACACATTCATAACTATTTTGTTTATTAACTGTTTATTCCTCCCTTCAAGAAACTCTGTCTGACATATATGGTTTCCTCCCGTTGTCACGAGTACAACAGCCCTGGGAAATAGGTTAGGCTATGAGGTTACGACTGTCAACAGTGACCTAAATATATATATACTCTGTGTGTGTGTGTGTGTGTGTGTGTGTGTGTGTGTGTGTGTGTGTGTGTGTGTGTGTGTATACTGTGTGTATATACTGTGTATATATATACTGTGTATATATATACTGTGTGTGTGTGTGTGTGTGTGTGTGTGTATGGCTTATTTGTCTTGAATTAAGCAATACAGCTGTTTTGGCATTTAAAAAAACTAAAATCCATACTGATATCTTTATTAGGTCACTCAAAAGGACACAATAAAACATGGGTTTCCACTCAGTAGCAGCACAGTAGGGTTCCAACCACAGTTCTCTATGACCCGTTCTCTATGACCAAAGTTCATTTAAATAGTAAGAAGTGATCATACCTGTACTGGCAACAGAAGTCTTGCAATCCTGGCAGTTGCTAGGACTGTATTTGAATAGTTAAAGATGTGTGCCAGTTATTCCCACTTCTTGAGATGTCTGGTTTGGCTAAGCTGACACATGCCTTCATTGCATCCTACTTGGATCCCTGAAATGCACCCTATATGGGGCTTCCTTTCAAGAGTGCTTGGAAATTTCAATAGCTATAGTTTTGGAAGAGGTAGCTGTGTTAGTCTGTGCAAACATATCAACTAAAATCCACAGAAACAAACAAACAAAAAAGACAAAAAAGGCACCTTCAAGGCAAACCATTATATTTTAATGTAAGCTTTTGTGGACACATCCATTTTGTCAGACATTCGGAGACAGAATGAAATGAAACGTATATGAAATATCATTTTATCATGCCCATCTCTCATCACGAGGCTCTAAGGTAAAAACTGTCTATATTGCCTAGATTAATATACATGATTCCTTTGATGGTGATGATTATGCTTTTTAATATATTGGGAGTCACCTTGAGTCACCTACAGGGAGAAAGGTGGCATATAAAAAAAATTTTAAAACTGCATGCTGTGATTCTCAACAGCAGTTAGCATCCCTGTCCAAGGATTGAAAATTGCAACTAGTAAAATTGTTAATGACTTTGTTATGTCTCTCCAGTGCAGCTACCATTTGCCACAAAATATGAAAAACTGATTGAAGCACCCGAAATACAAGAATATTGAATCACTGCCCCTTGTTACTTAATGTAAATTCAATAAACTATAAAGCAGCAATGTGTGGCATCCCATGGTGACCATGCAGCAGTGGACTGGACACTGCTAGACATATGGATTCTTCTTCTCTCTGCTGATTCAGGTGCCTGAAAGAAGTCTCATGCAGTGGGAGAAGAAAGGAATAACAAGTCTCATTGTGCAGAAAAAAGGGAGGGAGCATGCAATTGGTTTTTGACCAAGTGTAAGTCCATAAATGATTACAAGTACAATTGTCTTTCTAACAGAACTGAAGATCATATGCATTGCTTGGCACAGTGACTACATTTCTCAAAAATAATTTTTTTTTGTTTTTTTAGCTGCAATTACCGTATTTTTCGCTCCATAAGACGCACCTTTCCATAAGACGCACCGATTTTTTAGGAGAAGAAAACAGGAAAATATAATCTGTTTTCTTCACTCCATAAGATGCACAGACTTTCCACCCCCCTGTTTTGTGGGAAAAAAGTGAGTCTTATGGTGCAAAAAATACAGTAAATCTGCTATTCTTTGTTTGCTTATCTAGCAATGTGCTCCACAGAACTGAACAGAGACATACTTCCAAGAAGGGATACACTGAATTGTGCTGTCAATGTGTTGAGCAATGGTTTCTTAAATGATACTGTTAATTCAACCAGTGAGCTACCAGAGCATAACTAAAAAAACTCCAGAGACATCCTTTCTGGTACTTACCTAAGAAGGCAAGTTCTTCACAAGGTAGAGCAAAAGTATGTTTCTGCTCTAAATACATAAAGTATGGTCTAGTCCCACACAAAATGACAACACTCAGTGAAAGTAAGGGTGACAGACAGCTAGTCTTATGAACCAAACAGGGGGCACCCTACCCAAAAACAGTAGGAGGAGGTATTCCCAACTTGGTTCATAAGCTGCCCACAGCTGTATTAATCAGATAAAATTCATGCTGCTTAACCAGTTAAGCTGAATATGAAGATTTTGTAAATTATGCAGCTGATGAAACATCCAGAAATCTTCCTTGCTAGGTAGGGCCATTCTAGAGGAGGAGTGGATAACAGTATGTCCTTCCCATCTTCTAAGGAAAAATCAATCAGAAAAGGTAGAAGCATCAAATGTGCAATTTGTCATTTAAAGGGTATTTCAGCCATCCCCATGCTCAGAAAACATGGGAAGAAATGACTTCTGGACCTTCAGAAACTGCCTGTCCCTGCTAGGGAGGTATTTGTTGACTGTGTGTTCGCGAAGGCTTTCACGGCCGGGATCTAATGGTTGCTGTGTTTTTTTCAGGCTCTTTAGCCATGTTCTGAAGGTTGCTCTTCCTAACGTTTCGCCAGTCTCTGTGGCCGGCATCTTTAAATGACAGGAGTATTTGTTGACTGCTTTAAAACTTATGCATGAATCTATGTGGCTGGACAGCTCAGTAAATTAGGAATCTGGCTGCAGAGGCTGGGAATTCAGTTCTCCACTGTACATCCTAGAAGGGCCAGCCTACGTTGACTAGGACAAGCTGCACAGTTCCAGGATGCCCCCAGAAGGAGGAACAGGTAAACCACTTTTGAATACAGCAGTACCTCAGTTTGCAAACACCTCAGTTTACATAGTTTTTGGTTTACGAACAAATATCCATAAGAAATAACGCCTTGGTTTACATTGTTTTGCTTTTTTTCTTCCCAGAGTACGGAAGGGTTTTCCCAGGGCGCATTGCGCCTATAATGCCACCCCTTTCGTAGCGCAATTGGAGTTTCGGCTTACGAAATTTCCGCATTACATAATGTTGCACCAAATGGATTAATTTCGTACTGTACGCCTGTACTCTCTGCCTAGAAAACCATGAAAAGGGTCACCACAAGTCAGAGTTGACTTGATGGCACACAATTAACTCATATTCAAGGTTTTCTACCAATATTTTGTCTCTGAAGTACCGGTAGCTATAAAAAGCAGATGCTACGTTAATATCTTAAGATATGGCATCAATTATATATTGTTCAGACAGTGTTACGATATTTTCCTAACAAAAAAAACTGTCCAGAAGCAATACTGCTATTTATATTTCAATCATTTCACAAAGAATATATTAGTAATACTTTCTACAAATAGTATTAAAGCTAAAGCTAACAAATAAGCACCAAGAAATCATAAAACACATACAATTTAGGAAGTCAGAATACTTTAGTGACATCATGAGAAGTAAAAATTGCAACTGATCATTTAAAGTAAATTAGGTGGGAAAATAAGTCCAGGAAGGAAAAGAAGGTATTGGCAGACGAATCTGAGAGATTAATACTTTATGGGTGCAATACAACATTACTCTTTGTAGCTGTCACAACCAGAGTTAAGACAGCCATTATTACGTCCAACCTGTGGCAGACGAGGAAGATGACAAAAAAGAAGAGGAGGAGGAAGAAGGTACATAAGTATTTTATAGTTTCCTATAGGGGAATTATATAGCTCCTAAAAGGAGCTTAGGATGACAAAATATTGTTTTCTCGGCATGCCTAGTAAAGTTCACAGCTCAGAGAACAACTGAACCAGCAAAAAAACTGGTTAATAGCGCATTGTTTTAGCTACCACATTATTTGCTTCACTTATTTAATTTTTTTCCTTTTTTTTGAGAAAAATATATATACATTCTCAATAAAGCCACGTTATTACAGAAATACCAACAAGAATAAGAACATAATATAATAACAGGGCTCAGGGGCCTAACGCCGAGGGAAGTCCGAAAGGAAAGAATGAGGAACTGATCCTTCTCGGCAGTGGCCCCTCGCCGCTGGAATAACTTGCCCAGGGAGATCCACCTGGCTCCCTCTCTGGGTGTCTTCAAGAGTAAAGTAAAGACCTGGTTATTTGGGCAGGCTTTCCTTCCTGCCATTATCTTAAATTCTATTTTTTGCCATCTTGGATTTATATACATGTTTATTGTCTAACTGTTTTTAAATTTGTAATGCCACCCTTTGGTCTAGATGGGTGGGATAGAAATCTAAACAAACAAACAAAAAGAGCCCTGCTGGATCAGGCCAAGGGCCCATTAGCCCAGCTTCCTATGTCTCTATCCAATCCCCTTTTAAAGGCATCTAGGCCAGATGCCATCACCACATCCTGTGACAAGGAGTTCCACAGACTAGCAACACACTGGGTAAAGAAATCTTTTCTTTTGTCTGTTCTCACTTTCCCAACACTCAGTTTGAGGGGATGTCCCCTGGTTATGCTATCATATGAGGAGGAAAAGAACTTCCCTCTATCCACTTTATCCATCCCCTGCATCATTTTATATATCTAAATTATGTCCCTCTTCAGGTGCATTTTCTCTAGACTTGTTGCTGTTTAGTCATTAAGCTGTGTCCGACTCTTCGTGATCTCATGGACCAGAGCACGCCAGGCGCTCCTGTCTTCCACTGCCTCCTGGATTTGTTTCAAATTCATGCTGGTACCTTAAATGACACTGTCCAAGCATCTCATCCTCTGTTGTCCCCTTCTCCTCTTGCCTTCACACTTTCCAACATCAGGGTCTTTCCCAGGGAGTTTTCTCATGAGATGGCCAAAGTACTGGAGCCTCAGCTTCAGGATCTGTCCTTCCAGTGAGCACTCAGGGTTGATTTCCTTAAGAACAGAGAGGTTTGATCTCCTTGCAGTCCAGGGGACTCTCAAGAGTCTCCTCCAGCACCACAATTCAAAAGCATCAATTCTTCGGCGGTCAGCCTTCTTTATGGTCCAGCTCTCACTTCCATACATCAAAACAGGAAAAACCATAGCTTTGACTATTCGGAATTTGTTGGCAAGGTGATGTCTCTGCTTTTCAAGATGCTGTCAAGATTTGTCATCGCTTTCGTCCCAAGAAGAAGGCGTCTTTTAATTTCAGGGCTGCTGTCTCCATCTGCAGTGATCATGGAGCCCAAGAAAGTAAAATATGTCACTGCCTCCATATCTCCCACCTTCTATTTGCCAGGAGGTGATGGGACCAGTGGCCATGATCTTAGTTTTTTTGATGTTGAGCTTCAGGCCATTTTTTGCACTCTCCTCTTTCACCCTCATTAAGAGCTTCTTTAATTCCTCCTCACTTTCTGCCATCAGAGCGGTTTCATCTGCCTATCTGAGCTTGTTGATATTTCTTCCAGCAATCTTAATTCCGGCTTGAGATTCATCCAGTCCCGCCACCTCTTCTTGATGTCTTTTGCTTCTGTGAGGTCCCTACCATTTTTGTCCTTTATCATGTCCATCTCTGCAATAAGTGCTCCTTTGACATCTCCAATTTTCTTGAACAGGTCTCTGGTTTTCCCTTTCTATTATTTTCCTCTATTACTTTGCACTGTTCATTTAAGAAGGCCCTCTTGTCTCTCCTTGCTATTCTTTGGAAGCCTGCGTTCAATTTTTTGTAACTTTCCCTATTTCCCTTGCATTTTGGTTCCCTTCTCTTCTCTGCTATTTCTAAGGCCTCGTTAGACAGCCACTTAGCTTTCTTGCATTTCCTTTTCTTTGGGATGGTTTTTGTTGCTTCCTCCTGTACGTTTTACAAGCCTCCGTCCATAGTCCTCCAGGCACTCTGTCCACCAAATCGAGTTCCTTAAATCTATTCTTCACTTCCACTGTGTATTCATAAGGGATTTGGTTTAGATTATACCTGACTAGCCCAGGGTTTTTTCCTGCTTTCTTCAGTTTTAGCTTGAGTTTTGCTATAAGAAGCTAATGATCAGAGCCACAATCAGCTCCAGGTCTTGTTTTTGCTGACTGTATAGAGCTTGTCCATCTTTGGCTGCAGAGAATATAATCTGATTTCGGTATTGCCCATCTGATTTCGGTATTGCCCATCTGGTGACTTCCATGTGTAGAGTCACCTCTTGTGTTGTTGGAAAAGAGTGTTTGTGATGACCAGTTTGTTCTCTTGACAAAACTCTATTAGCCTTTGCCCTTCTTCGTTTTGAACTCGAAGGCCAAACTTTCCTGTTGTTTCCTTTTATCTCTTGACTCCCTACTTTAGCATTCCAGTCCCCTATAATGACAAGAATATCTTTCTTTGGTGTCAGTTCACCAATTCATAAAATTGGTGAATTTCAGTCTCCTTAGCATCAGTGGTTGGTGCATAAACTTGGATTACTCTGATGTTGAAAGGTCTGCCTTGGATTCGTATCGAAATCACTCTATCATTTTTGAGATTGTATCCCAGTACAGCTTTTCCCACTCTTTTGTTGACTATGAGGGCTACTCCATTCCTTCTATGGGATTCTTGCCCAGAATAGTAGATATAGTAATCGTCTGAACTGAATTCGCCCATTCCTGTTCATTTTAGTTCACTGATGCCCAGGATGTCAATATTTATTCTTGCCATCTCCTGCTTGACCACAACCAGCTTATCAAGGTTCATAGATTTTACATTCCAGATTCCTATGCAGTATTTTTCTTCCCAGCATCAGACTTTCCTTTCACTTCCAGGCACGTCCGCAGCTGAGTGTCCTTTCGACTTTGGCCCAACCACTTCATTAATAGCTCTGGAGCTACTTGTACTTGTCCTCCACTCTTACTCAGTAGCATGTTGGACATCTTCCAACCTGAGGGGCTCATCTTCCAGTGCCATATGTTTTAGCCTTTTGTTTCTATCCATGGAGTTTTTTTGGCAAAGATACTGGAGTGACTTGCCAGTTCCTGCTCCAGGTGGATTACATTAATCAGAACTCTCCACTATGACCTGTCCGTCTTGGGTGTCCCTGCATCGCATAGCCCATAGCTTCTCTGAATCACTCAAGTCCCTTTGCCACAACAAAGCAGCAATCCATGAAGGAGTTTCACTAGACTATAGAGCCCCAAATGCTATAGCATTTCCTCATAAGTGAGGTGCCCCAGCCTAGTCATCATTTTACTCGCTTTCTTCTGCACCTATTCCAGTTCCACTATGTCTTTTTTTGAGGTGCAGCAACCAGAACTGTACCCAATAATCTAGGTGATGCCTTACAAGTGTTTTGTACAATGGCATTATAATGTTGGCTGTTTTATTTTCAATCCCCTTTTAATGAAAACATGGAATTGGCTTTCTTTACTGCTGCCGCACACTGGGTTGACACTTTCATCGAGCTGTCCACCAGCACACCAAGATCTCTTTCCTGATCCGTCCTGGACAGCTCAGAACCCATCAGCTGATAAATAAAGTTTTGGTTTTTTGCCCTAATGCGCATTACTTTACATTTCCTTATATTGAAATGGCATTTGCCATTTTACCACCCATTCTCCCAGTTTGTAGAGATCCTTCTGGAGTGTGTCAGAATCCCTTCTAGCCTTCACCACACAGAAAAGTTTTGTGTCATCTACAAACTGGGCCCCTTCATTGCTTTTCCCTGTCTCCAGGTCAGTTATGAACAGGTTGAAAAACACCGGTCCCAGGACACATCCCTGGGGCACACCATTCTTAACCTCTCTCCATTGTAAAAACTGCCCATTGACACCTACTCTCTGTTTTCTCAGAGGGACCACCTTCTGAAAATCCAGATATTGACATTTTCAAAGAATTCTAAAAGGTTTGTAAAGCAAGTCTTACCCTTACAGAAGCCAAGCCATTATGGAACACATCACTTACAATTAATTTAAAAAGTATACATGAAATATAAATAGCAAAGAGAAATCATGTATTTATATTCTATTTTAAAGATACCAATAAAAAAGGAGAAAAGGAAGAATACATAAAACAAACAATAATCCAATATTTGTTTAGACCAAGATGAATAAAAAGAAGGGGGAATAATTTTCATTAACTCTATAATTCCAAGAATTTATAGTCAAGGTTCATCTTTTAATAAACCAATTACACTGATAATATTTCCTATTCAAATAAGTATATTTAAACATTGGTGTTGCTTCCCATGCCTGCCTTAACCTGTCAACAATTGTCAAGCTAATTTTGCTCTGCCAGAACTGAGCAACACTTACTTTATCCATTGTAAGAAGTAAACCAATCCTTTGTATATCAGCATTCTTTATCACAGTCTTCAACACATACAATAATAAAATCTGATTTCATTTTCGAGCCACCAAAGGTAACTTATAACACCAATTATTTCAATTAAAATGCTGTTTGTAAGGCTTTCACAGACTCCTTATTATACTGGTACTCCCCCACACCCCAAACTATTCAATGTGTTATATTGTGCACACACAAAAAATGAACTTCTTTTCACATTTGATTTTTTTCTACATAAGGATACAGGACAATATTATTAGTTCTATGATGCCGCAGAAAATAATTATAGGGGCTGTCAAAACTAAATTCAGGGGAGAATATATTTCTATACAACTTCTACATTTATTTCCCCCTCCTTATTCTAATCTTCTGCTAGGTCATTATCTCTTTCTCACAAAATTCTAACAGGTCATGACAGAAGTCCCTTAAATCAACAAGAATGTTGAAGAGTAATTTCCCTCAGCTGAATTACCCAACTGTTGGTTTTAAGAAAAATTCTAAGTACCAATGCATATTTTGAAATTTAATTTCTAATTCAACTAATTTTACACTCCTCTCATGATGTTCTAAGTCTCTTATAAGCAGGGAAATAAACAATACCAGGCAGTCAAAATAATACCAATCATAATAATAAGGATCATATTAATGGTATTTTCACCCACCAAGTGTCATATGCTAACACATATAAACATTTGTTCTGCAGACACTGTAAGATGAAGTGTACTGTATAACAAGATGGCTAAACTTCAACTCTGCAGCTACAAAAATTAGGTTAAACTTAATTTAGGATATTTTTGTGTGTTTCTCTTTCAAGCTGTAATCTTATGTCCATGCGTCTGTTGTTTAATTTTTGCTATACAAAAATACTGTTCAAGCAATAAAGACTGACACCCTGGAAATTTTAAAGGATCTCTGTTTTTAGCATTGTAAGATAATGAAACACTAGCAGAGGTATAGGTCCTGTAATAGTTCAAACAGTTCAAGATGCAATACAACAATATAAAGTAAAACAAGGGGGCACTTCCAGTGTTTCCAACTTATATTCTTGAGCCATCTACTGGCACAGCTGTTTCACTGCAGTGGAATATAGTACGCAATAGACATATATTCTTCAACAGGATCTCACCTCTACCCTCCCAGGTGCCAATTTGACACTACAGAATTCACACATAGTAAAATTCAGCAATACTGTGGTAATAAAGAAACATTTCATTTGCTTCTGGAAACTTGCTGCAGGATACTAGTTACATTACAGATGGACTGTGTCAAAAGCTACATTGTGAACTTAAGTGTTTCACGGTAAGCACTGGGTATTACCACCTCTCACAATTTGTGCGGTAATCTAGACATAAACCTCTCTTCTCAGCCTCCAATAATATCGCATCTAAAAAGAAATAATATTAGTGAATCAATACTGAAAGAGGGCAACTCTCATATCCAAGATGTAAAACATATGAAATTATTCTCTCTCAAGGGTATGGGAATTACACCACATCCTCACATTTTGGTTGTATTTCAAAATACAGCAAGTGTATGGAATTCCTCCTTTCAGCTTCTTCAAACAGATATAACGCTTGCCTTTACTCCTTTTTATTGTTTGCAACAAGCCTGTCTAGAAGATATTTTCGAAAGAAAAACACTGGACATTGTATGACAATGCGAGAGAGAGACAGAGAGACAGGTCGTTGTTAGGATGCCCAATGGTGCATTATTGAAAGCAAACATTCACAAACTTTTTCTTATTTGCTGGAAATTAAGCAAAAGAAACACAGATCATAATCTCTCTTGTATTAAAAACCTGGACAAAGAAAATATAATTAAATTAAACGTTGGACAGTGAATTGGGGGAAACAAAGTCCTAAACATGTTGGATCTAAGGAAACATTCAGTAATGATGAAGCTGTTTCTTCCTCATCCTGCAGGAGGGTGCACCCTGCTATTGCCATGGTGTAGTAAGGCAGGAGCAGCAGCAGCACCCCCGGCATACGCGCCTTTACATTAATACAAGGCACATGGTACACTGCATCTCAATTTTAAGTAGCACTGTGCCTCTGATGTTTTGCCACATGTGGTTCAACACACATTTTCTCTCATTTCTTCTCTGTTTACTAGCGTTAACATCAGCACAGACACATGTGATAGGGCACTTCTGCAATTCCTTCCAATATTACAAATACACATGATGAAAAACTAGCTTTTAACTTCAATTTGATGGAGTTTTGCAATGTAGCTTTCAGTACCATTGATGATGACATCCTCCTGGCATTAAAATGTCACAAAGCTCAAGATCACAAGAGCAGAACTACTACAATGGTATTTCCACTCGATTATGTGGTGGTTCTCTTACATCACAAGCGTATTAACAACATGCTGCTGCAGTTTGTTGCTCTATCCTGTGATACTGGGAGTGGTACACTCCTTGCTTACAATGTTTCTTAAGATGTACAGGAGATCAGTATTGGGGTAGCTAAAGGATCAACAAAGTGCGGAGTCTCAACAATACACAGAAACAATAGCTTTTTTCCACAGTAAAGGTGAAGCAGTTGAAATTCTAAGATATCATCTCAGGATAGTCATGCACTGGATGAGACCCAATCAATGGGTGCTTTCCCAAAAGGGCAACACTGGAGATTCTGGTGACTTGGAAGCAGCACAGTGCCCTTTGCATTATGAAGTTGCATTATCCTTAGCAGCAAGATTGTTGAGTTTTTGAAGTGCATTTAGAATCACAGAACTGTAGAGCTGAAGGGGACCCCCAGGATCATATGGTCCAGCCCCCTGCAGCAAATCCCTAGCTAACATATTGCTGACAGGGAAACAAAGTGAATAAATGCTGTTAGGAATGCAAGACGGAAAGTATTTAGAAACAAGTACATAGGACTCTTTACTGAAGACAATGTTTTAAATTTTGTATGTGTGTAAATTTGAGGATGCATTTCTCTTCAGACTTTTCCACAAGCCATGTATTTTACTTTAGTTCTTAGTTTTACCATCAGCAGATAAGATGACTAACAACTTTGCCCTTCCCTGATTAGTTAAAAAATTAGAGCAGTAAGTATAGGATTGGATCTGGAGCAGCCCTTCGCAAACAGAAGAGCTTCTTCCATTTATGGAAAGAACCAAGATTCAGTTGAGGCTTCCACTGTCTGCAGGAAAAGGGCAACACTTTCCCCTGATCCCCCTTTTCCCCTGTAGCACCCAATGCCACCTCTTATGCTATTCTTAAAGTTCCTATGCAGCAACTTTTATGGGGGAGCAAAAGAAGGTAGGAAAAAACAGTGAAAACCATTCTTCCTCCCTCCCCCCCCCCAATTGCTTTCTCCAGCAGGATGGTCCTGCAGGTGAAAATTCCCGCAAAAGTAATCAAGATCTATCAACAGTGATTTTTTTAACATATGAGTTTTTCTCTGGTAGAACACACAAAAGTATTTCTGACTATATAACCTTATACTGGAATATTTAAAATTTGACATAAGACTAAAGAACAGAGATAGCAGAACTAATTGCTTGTTAACCAGTAAATTCATGAGTGTGTTTTTAATATCTCAAGCTTTATTTCACTTAAGAAATGCATATATGATCACACTTTTTATCATTTCAGCAACAATCTTCCTAAAAGCTTCACAGCCTGAAAACATAAACATACATTTACTAATTGTGCATCTCACAATCCAAGATGCAAACTGTCATCAAGTCACTTATGTATCACCAAACATGAACACAATTCTTTTCAAAATACATAAAATATTTTACAAGTGAATTATCTTTGGCATTTGTGTTTTTCTTTACTTATAATTATTTTTAAACAATAAATATGCATCAGTGGCATTATGGATAAAGAGCAGAGTTTTTAATGTGACATCACTTTCACAGAGATAAATCAAATTATGAATAGCATGTAAAAATCCTTCTACATGCCTATCTTTAGATATCCTGCATCTTAATCCAAAAATAATTTTATTTGGAACAAATGAACACACTGGTGTTTATGGACCTTTTTTTTCACCATACACACATTTAGCATCACTGTCTTTAAATGGGGTTGCTAGCTCTGTCAGTGTTCCTTATACATATTGTTCTTCCTGAAATGGCAGAACAAATCTGCAGTATATTTAGTAGTGCTTGCTCTAGCTTAGAATTTAAAATAAACTTGGAATGAACAAGAAAGTAAAATAAAAGATAACTAATGTACTGGAACCTATTATCACCTCTGGTGGACTTGTGATAAAGCAAAAAACTTTTGTAACAAAATACATATATGGCTTGTTAAAATAATTAAAAAGCATGTAGACTTTAGACCAGAGCTCTTTCTGTTAGGTATAATACCAGAAAATGCTGAAAAACAAAATGTATATTTAATATTGCATATTTTAACAGCCATGGGGGTTATATATGCACAGTACTGGAAAAAGGAAGGAACACCTACAAATCAAGAAATAATTAAAACGATACTGGACTGTGCTGAAATGGATAGACTAACACTGAAGATCAAAGGAAAAGAAGATACAAAATATTATCAAACATGGGACTTGTTCTATCAATGGTTAGAAGGACGTTGTATGGATTAGGAGCGTAATGTGTATGGCAGTTGTTTTAACAAATGAATATAAGCTGTACTCAGGTGGCACGATGTTAAATCAACATAGATGGATTTTATATAATAAAAAACTCAAAAAAGATAACTAATGTATGCTGTATTTCTTCTACAAGCAGTTTTATTTGACACTTCATATGCTGCAAACATAAATATGCAGCATTATATTCTTAAGTATTTATCATCCTAAAATATGACTAGGTTATCCACTTAGTATGCAATATCAGTGAGACTGCATTAATAGTAGTTAAAAATGAGTGAAATTTATATTTAAAAACAGAAAGGCTGACAGTGTCATTCCCAAGCCCGTCAGCCAGGTTTTCAATTCCAGACTTGTATGAATTTGAGCTTTGTTGAAATAGTTTTACACACATCCCTCTTATAAATAACCAGCAAGAAATCTACATTTCACTCACGTTATATCTTCTATCCAACCACCACCGTGAAATCTGGAAGATTTTAAACAGCACATTTTAGAGTATACAGGCTGTTTAGTACTCCAGAAAATTTTGCTGAAGTAATAATGACTGATCTCTTTTTCAGTACACCTGAACAATTCCAACCCATTTTAAAGAATCTGGCTCCCTGAAAGGAAGTGAATCTCCACTGTCTAGACGTTCAATTTCAAGAACTTTTCTCTCCCACTTCTCTATATATCTGTAGTTCAGAAATAAGTTTTATCTTCCAAAGTCAGAACGTAGCTCTTTCTACAAAACACTAAAATTGTAGTTTTAGTGCAACCATATACAGTACTGTATTAGTTTTATTATTTATTGTTATACTATAGAGAATAAACCAGCACTGTAAGTTTGTAAAGAATTATTTAAAGACTTCCTGTGATATGGTTAGTTATTACAATATCCACAAGGCTGATCTCCAAAATAAAATCTATTTATTTATTTATTTATTTATTTATTGAATTTATATCCCGCCTATCTGGACTATAAGTCCACTCTACTGAAGGTGTTGACGATTGTCAGTGCTATTTCCAACAATAGCAAACAGAATTTGCTATTCAGAGATTTTGGACTGCATTTCTATTGATGCATCCAACAAAACCTCTAACAGGCTTCCAGAGGGATATAGTTCAGGCTATAAACAAACAGCTGATGTTTAGCCTCTCTGGATGAAAGTAGGTTCTTTGCAAACATCTGAAATAAATTTTATTTTACATTAATTCAAAAAGAAATTGTGACTATATTTACAGTCAAGTAATATTTTGCAGGAGGAAAAGACTTCTTATTCATTTCGCATATTTTCAAACACTGGAGTTATATCACATATTTTTGTAAAGCAAGTTACATTTTCAGTCTTTATGTTAAATCAGTCAACCGAAATAAAATTTATGCTGAAGACATTCATTCATTCATTTGACTTTATCCTGCCTTCCTGGCCAATGAGGACCCAAGGCAGCATACAAAAAGTTTAAAATCAGTAACATTTAGCTTCATAGAAGAAAAAAATACATTAGTCTAAGACACTAGTATATTACAGATTTTTGTTTGCTATGCATTCGGGTACTGTGGTAACAGTACCAAATAAGTGTTCTCAGTATCATCCAACTGCTTGTCACCTTCACAACTGCTCTTTTAGCTCCCATTACCATGCATGGACTTTTCATATCAATGAAAAGCCAAAGACTAAGAAGCACTCAGACTGACATTAAGCAGTGAGTTAGGTACTGTATCTGGTTGCACAGCCAGAGGCTGAGGGTCCAATTCCCCACTGTGCATCCCAAAAGAGCCAGCCTGTGTGGCCTTAGGAAAGCTGAAGAATCCCAGAACACCCCCCCCCCCCAAATTGGAATGGTGAACCACTTCTGAGTACTTTCTACCTAGAAAACCCTGAAAAAGAGTCACCATCAGTCAGAAATGACTTGATGGCTGACAATTGTTATCATTACTGCTTCTTATAACCCATCAGATAAAGTTTACACTGGACCTGTAATTGTCAGTTCTATAATAAGCAAACACACACACAAATCTGTGTCCTGAATTAAGGAATACTTTAGTTGGATCATTAACACAAGTCACAAGCAAGGCAAACTTTCAATTCTTCCAGAACTGGTAAAGATGGCATAAAACCTGGAATTCAACCAGAAGCTAAAGAAACTGGGCCTGACATGGCTCATGCAATCCAGTAATGCAAACCAAAATGTTATATTTTACATGAGACATAAGCAAAAGAAATATCAGTTTTCAGGCTCTAAAAACTAGAGATCTTTCATGCAATTCTTGTTACTTTCTGCTATTACTACTGAAAATTCTCTGATTAAATAAAAATATAAACTGAAGGGATTTATTTGATCTGCAAAGCCTATGTCCATGGAAACTATGGATCAGAACATTAAATTTTAAGAAGCAAAAACCCTAAGATGATGCCAGGGCCTACCTGAATCTTAAGCCACAAGAATCTGTATTTGTTCAATTGCCAATAACCTAATTGATTTGTAGATGAAAATCAGAAAAGGTTAAACACAGCTAGTTTAACTCTCAGTAACCAGTAAGTGTCCTCAGGCGTATCCACCTGTCTGTCACACACAGGTGTTCAGAAAAGGGTCATGCTGAATATAAGAGCAGAGAGTTCTAGCCCTGTCTTTTGCCTGTTGCTGTCTCTAGATGGAGATGTCCAGGGCAGAGCTTCTCCACACAATTGGGAGCCTTGATTTTTAATATCAGCAGATAAATGCTTTCCTCTCCAGATTGTCTGCCTCTGTATGGAGATAGTGACAGGTAAAGGCCAGTGTTAAAACTTCCTTCCAGCTTACATGTTCTGATTATGCCACTTGAACAGAGCATTCTTCTGTCTGTCTGTACGAGGACTGTACTCAATCAAATAGAGGCTAGAATTCATAACCTTTGACTATGCACGAATTTTGACAAGCCAGCATGGCTCCACAGATCCCACACATTATTGAAACCTCTATATTTAAAAAGAGAAAGAGAATGTTTAAAGTGTACAAAAGCACAACCTGTATCACATTGGAAAAGCAGTACACCCACAAATACTAGTTCTATATACAATCTGTTCAACATTTACTGCCAACCACATCTCAAACCACTACAAAGGACATTCATTTCACAATTACTAGAGCTCTACTTCCAGAACAATTTAGAAAAGAAATCAGTTCCACGTGAATACATTGGAGTTTAATGCATTGAAAAATTTAATTCTTATTCTACTAATATTTTAATAAGGTATATTTACAGCTGCTGTCACTTCTTTAAATGTGGTCAAATTAACTTTCTAGCAAAATGAAAAATTTCAGTGTTCTCTATGAAGCATACTTTTAAGAAGTTCTCCCTTGTTACCAGACGCTGTGAAGAGCGTTTTAACATACAACCTATTCATCTCTGACATCCTTTGTACAAACAAAATGCAGTTTAGGAGTGAGGAAATCAAAGAAAGTTAGTCTTGAAATACACACAATAATTCAACACTATATCTATTGTACAATACCTAGTGGAAATTTGTCTAGAGTAGCTCAATTACAGGAAATCAGTATAAGAGCTCTGGTTTCCTGCTAGTAGAGCAGTAGCGCAAATGTGAAAAAAAAAGGCAGTGATTTCAGAAACACATTAAATCCTTCTATCATTTCCTCTAACTTAAACAAGCGTTCACTCTTATTTATACAAATCACTGATTCCTATTAATAATTTGATGTGAATTATTATCCACAAACCAAATGATATGCTAGATTTGCTTCACTGGGAGTCACAAGGGTCTTTTTGTGATCATGTACAAAAAAACCTTTTTGCATGGCTCAATATGCAATTTTGTAACTCACATTTTAGGAACCTTTTTGATCACTCCCCGCCTCTCCTTTATACATTTTCCTAAGTAAGCCAAAATAACAACTGAAATCATCACATGTTCTTTTGCCTCAATTTCCTCCTTCCTCTACTGCTTCTTTGGATGCATTTTAGACTGTAAGAGCCCTGCAGGAGCAATCTGCCATACCTCTTGATCATAAAGCACTACGCACATAAATGGCTGTACTCAAATAAATGCATACTATATAGAGAAAACAGAAGTATTGAAACTATAGACAAACATAAAACGTATAGAAGTTTTAGTTTCTGAAATTATAGCTACATCAGTCTCCTGCAAGTTAGGTATTCACAGAGGGGGGAAAGCTGCAAGTTTATTTCAGAAAGCCTTCAGACATAAAACTATAAACTTAAATGACCCAACTTGTGCAGTTGTTTTTGTTAGTTAATAAGACATTCCTTCATAAGAATTAGGTAAATATGTATTAAGATCACTACAAAGATGCCGCCTAGTGATGACAGGAATTGCACTCCAACTAAATGGCCCTCCAGTTGTTGTTGGACTGCAACTCCTATCACACCAGCCAATATAGTCCATGATGAGGGCACAAAGGAGTTGAAGTCCAACTATAACTAGAGAGCCGTATATTTCCTCAACCTAGTTTAAAGCCACAACAAAATAAGATCAGACAGAATCCTATTATAGATCAGGAAATATATCAGTTAGCCCAGAATACCAGCATGTTTAATGAGCCAAGCAAAAAATCACGACATAAAGGTATGAATAATTTCTTCAGAAAACTGAAGCTCATTTGGTTGTAGAATATTTCTAAAAATATTAGGATCAGTTTTTGAAAAAATTATTTGCCTCCGCCTTCATTGCAAAAAAAATAGGGTCAGACATTCATGGCTGAACTGTTCGGGCACGGGCAGCTGGAAATCTAAGTTAAATAAAGTTAGCCAAGACATCACAGCTTAGACCTTATAGACAAACCAGAAATCAGCTGAAATTGATTACTGACAGAAATTACTGACAAAAGGCTCCATATCACAGGATAAGAAAGCCTTGAAAGGACAGATCCTGACGCTGAGGCTCCAATACTTTGGCCATCTCATGAGAAGAGAAGACTCCCTGGAAAAGACCCTGACGTTGGGAAAGTGTGAAGGCAGGAGGAGAAGGGGACGACAGAGGATGAGATGGTTGGACAGTGTCACCGAAGCTACCAACATGAATTTGACCTAACTCCGGGAGGCAGTGGAAGACAGGAGGGCCTAGCGTGCTCTGGTCCATGGGGTGACAAAGAGTCGGACATGACTTAACGACTAAACAACAAAGACCAATTTTTTTCAGAGATAGAAAAACCAGGTCATCAGCATAAAGCAGTACTGAGATCTTCCTACAGCCAATGGTTGGAAGGAAGAATAAGGGGGAAGGCATTTGAGGGATCAAGCTGTTTGTATAAAAGTTAAAGGGAAAAGGTGCTAAAGTACAGCCTTGTTTCACCCATCGACTAATGCAAACCTGTTGTGATAGAGCCCCCTGTAAGCCTACACTCACTTGCATCACGTTTTCTTTATGTAGTTGCTGTATAAGCCACAGGAGTCTCTTACTGATACGTTTTTCCCAATTCACACCATAGGCGTTCTCTATCTATCAGATCAAAGGCTGATAAAAAATCCGCAGAGGCAGCATAAAGATATTTGTTTTGAGGTTTAGTAAATTTACTGATTACATGATGTAAAACAAAGGCTTGATCTATTGTACTTCTGCCTTTTCTGAAGCCTGCCTGTTCCTCAAAAATGACAGAATGCTTGCTGTCCCAGTCTAAAAGCCTATTCAAGAGGTATCTGGCTTAGAAGCCACATTGAGGAGACTGATAGGTCTGAAGTTACAAGGATCTAGAGGATCGCCTTTTTTAAAAATGGACACAACAATGTTTGCTTGCCAACCTGTGGGAAGGTTGCCTGTGCTGTTAATATAGGTGAATAGGTTGGCTACAATAGGAGACCACCACTCAACAGCAAAAACCTCAGCGAGGATCATGTCTCTACCGGAAGCCTTGCCATTCCTAAGAATTAGAATCAAGTTCCCAGTTTTTCTGGGGACTACAGGTAGCCATTCAGGGGAATTAGAGAGAATAATGTGTAATATTTGTATGAATATTGCCCCCCCAAAATACGATTGAAGTGAGAGACCCATACCTCTGGCATGATGGAGTTGGCAGTTACAAAGGCTTTCAGTGAGAAGACTCTTTCTAACTGCATCCAGAATTTGGGCTCATTACCCTCGATGAGGGCCTGGCCCAAAGACTTTCAGTTATCAGAATAGAAAGCCTTCTTTTTTTCCTCTAAGGAAAGATTTTTATTCTCTCCGTAGATGTTGCAGGAAAGCCGTAGCTTCATCAGTACCGATATGTTTCACCTGTCTTGTTGCTCTGCTCAGCTCTTTTTTCTTGATCTTACATTCCCTATCGAACCAGGACCATTGAGTTTCTGACATTCTTTCTGAGTGTGTAATGGTTAAGTGTGATCCAAGTTCAAGAATTATATCCTGGTAAACCCTGCAAATGTTCTAGGTCCCCACAAGAGCGTGTTGTCATAGCTCTTGGAGTTTATCGGTGCCCAGCATCTGCCTTATACTGTCATCAGTTTTAATAGCCCATTTAAGCCTTTTGTGACCTAGAACATGTCCCAGCATTTTATGGTTTGTTAATGCCCCTGTTTGGATTTGTTGGAATCTTAAGGACACTCTAAGTGCAAGATGGTCACTTCCTGTCATGAATTGCTAGAGAGTATACATAGGGGAGAACAGCAGATCCTGTAACATAATCTACTACACTAGCACCGTTATCTGTTAGAAAAGTGTGATAGCCATTTGAGATATCCAGGTGAGATCCATTTAAGCACGCCAGGTGGAATTTGTAAATCAATTGAAAAAGGAATTTGCCATACTTGTTGATTACCTTGTCTTGGAAGTTCGGGAGGTGTTTTTATCCTCTCCAAGCTCCAAGCCAAGGGCTTTTTCCATCATACAAAATCTGTTTCCCATTCCAGCATTAAAGTCACCACAGATTATAAAAATATGGTTGGGATACTCAGAAAATAAGGTACCAAGAAAGTCCTCCAGTTTAGCCCAAGCCTCTGTAGCAGGACCAATTGTTCTCGGTGGGAGATAGAGGTTGACACAGATCAAAGGACCTGGTTTGCAGCCATGTGTTATCAAAACTTGCCAATGGCTAGAGTTAAATTCAGCTACCTCTGTTCCCTTCAAGCCAGTAGTGGAGGAGATTGAAATACCCAGGCCCCCACTTCCTCAGCATGAAGCTGAATTTTTTTGAGCTGGGGATTCCCATGTCCTATATCCCTGTAAACATAAAGTGTCTTTCTTTAGAAGCCAAATCTCTTGCAGGCAAATTATGTCAAATGACTTAAGGTACTGTATGAAATCTGAGTCAACCAGTTTATTCTTCTATCCTGGAATGTTCTAAGAATGTTCAGAGGCTGACTTTGTATCTTATCTGACATTAGTCATTCTTGGGAAAGGGCTGCTGGAGAGGCATATCTGTTGTCCAAGTACCATTCAGAGATAGACCTACTGGAAGTTCTGAAGTGACTGGGTAGGTGGCTCTTCCCCTTAGAGGTTTGATAAATCTGTTTCTACTGGGAGACTTGTTACTTACAGCATTTGGGTGACACCCATCCTTGGAGCTTCTCTTATTTGTGTTCTCTGGTTGTTACATTTGTTTATGAAACTACAGGGATGATTAATCAAGATGTTATTAGGGGCAGATACAAAAGGGGGCACACTTTTCCCCTCTGTAATTTAATTTAGGAACAGGGGGTGCATCACCAGCATAGCTGGGAGCATTTCCCCTTCACCTGGAGTACTCTTAATTAGAAGATAGCTCAACAGTTCTACCTGAGTTTCAATGGGGTATTGGAGTCCTTTTAAAAATTACATTGTGTCCAAATTCATCAGCCATTACCCTCCCATCAAAAGTACCTCTGTGATTCACAACGTAAGGCTGTCTGCTTGTTTTGAATGGTCTTTGTATGTTTTGTTTTACAGTTGACGAAGTTAGGCCTACGGTATGTTATATGTGTTCCCTATTTGAATGATACTGATATATCTTCAAACTTATAAATTAAGCTCCAAAAATGATAGGCATGTCAGTTATCTTTGAACGATAGATGCACCCTCCCCCTCAAAATTTCAGACTTTATAGGATACATACATGAGCAATGCATATACATTGAGGGATCCCAGTATTTACCCAAAATGTCCAAAATATCCTTGTGTTACATCAATGTTAGTTTTCCATGTACAGTATTGTTTGACCTTCTTAAAGGCCAATTGTATATGGTAATATGACTCACAGTGTTGGATGATGGAGCTGTAGGCTGTGGTTTCTCTGTTCCAGAGTCTACTTCTGCAAGCCGTTGTTAATAGGGATTATCCAGCAATATGTTGTTCCTATCTGTAGGAGCTATAAATGAAGACTGTGAGCCATTTGTGTCTGAGGTAGTATCTTGCCATTCATCAATTACTATGAAATTTTCTGAAGCCTTTCCAGAGTTAATGGCCAGCTCTATGTCATCCAACTGCTGTACACCATGTTGTTCTTTTGGAATTAGGAAGGGATTGTTCTTATTTGTTTCTAATGTGTCATTCTCATTTCCTGCTTGGTGGAAGCTTTGGACTGGGTTAGGAAATGTTCTGGGAGGTGCTGCTGTCAAAATCCCTGTTTTTATCAAGGTGGCTATGTGTTGGAGTGTTGCTTTCAGGTCGGATATTTCTTGATGTAGAGCATGTAGTTTATTGAAGATGTTTTGACTTGATTTTGCAGATAGGAAGCACTCGTCATGTAACAGAGGACTGTACAAATAATTTTATGTCTTCATTATCAGGTCCGTGGGATTTGTCTATTGATTCTTCCATAGATTTATTCTTTAAATTGGTACTTGGTAAACTTGGATTTTTATCAGGCAAATCCATTGATAGAATTGATGACTCTTCATGTAATCCTGGGTCCACTGACCAATTGCCAACCAAGTAATCAGAAAAGTCTTCAACAACATCATTTCTTTGGGAGTCTCTGATGATCATATTCAAATCTTGATTGTCCAAAGTAGATGGGGTATTTGAGACAAATTCCCTTGGAAGCTTTTGCCCAGTGGAATTGGAGAAGTCATGATGCCTAATGGAGGTTAAAGGCAGGAGGAAGTCTACTATTGCCCTTTGACTTTTACTTCTGGGAACAATGTTAGACCCAAGCACGAGTCTTCTGGGCTCTTGTAATGACCATTTGTAATGCTTATAAGTGCTGCTGGGTCACGCCTGCAACCAAGAGAGTTAGAGTCTTCTGCTCTAGTGTAGTTTATTTTGCAAGCCTTGCCTTCTGTGATATCTCCTTATCAGGCAACTCAGGCAATCCCCAACATTTAACTTCTAAATAGCTTCTAAATAACTCACAGTATTATGGCGTGATTCTTGTATGGCCTTGAATTTTCCTAGTAATATTCTCGGTCCTCTTCTGACATTGTGTTGCTGGTAAACTCCCCCCGGGGAAACTCCAATGCTTTGCTCTCTTTAGCTCCATCCACCACCAGGAAACAAGCTCTTTAATGTAAACAATAGAAACGATTAAAAAGTATTTATAAAAATTAAAAAAGGAGAATAAAGATTAGAAAAAGCTCAATATAAACGCTGTCCCTCCCCACACTGATTCAGAAGAGCTTCCACAATAATGGATGAAAGGGGAACACACACATCATTCACATACTGGACTATACACCTCAAATGCCCCAACAATCTCTCTCATCAGTTTTACATGTGTGTCAAACAACTTGGGGGAAAGGGAGAATGAATCCAGAGCAAAACCAAATACAAGTTACCAAGTTATCAGAATAGAATCTGCCACATCTTCTGAAACCAGTCCTGAAAGATAACCACTGGAAGACATTAATTCCCAAGCATAACTCCATCAGGTTATTAAGAAAGACACTTTGCTCCAGTGGCACCAAGCACAAATGAGAGCTCAAGCAAAACAGATGAGGACACACTCTCCTCATATGCCACATGAACCAAACTGCCTATGTTGGCTTGGGCATGTCATGAGCTGATGGTCGGATTCCAAAAGATCTCTTGTACAGCGGACCCTCGACTTACAGACGGCTCGACTTACAGACTTTTTGAGTTACAGACTTCTCTGGTCGCAAAATTCAGGTTCGACTTGCAGCCTGAGAATCGACCTACAGACCACAAAAAAACCAAAATGGAACAAAAATGGAACAAAAATGGAACAAAAATGGCTGGTTACGGGATTAATCGGTTTTCAATGCATTGTAGGTCAATGGAGACTCAACCTACAGACTTTTCGACCTGCAGCCACTGTTCCAATACGGATTAATTCCATACGTAGAGGGTCTACTGTATGGAGAATTAGTGCAGGGAAATCGCCCCAGAGGGAGACCACAGCTGTGATACAAGGATACCTGCAAGTAGGATCTGAAGGCCTTAGGAATGGACTCAACAGATGGGAAAACTTCACATCTAAGCGTTCAGCCTGGAGGCAGGCGGTGCATCATGGTCTCTCCCATTTTGAAGAGACACTTGTCCAGCAGGCCGAGGCAAAGAGGCAACCCAAAATCAGCAAAATCAGGGAGCTGGACAGGGGACAGATTGTCTTCAGTGAGGAAGGGATTGTTGCTCTCGAATTGGCCTTCCCAACTACACTAGACGCTGTTCCAAGTCCTCCATGCAGAGCATGTTACCATAGTCTTGCAAGACTGAAGGATGCCTAATCTGAGTTATAAATTAGATTTATATCCCATCTTTCTACCAAAAAAAGGGCAGACGAGTTGACAATATTAAATTCAAATAAAAACAGAAATGTGTTTTAAAGGAATATAAGCGCTCCCAACCAGTTCCAATCTCCTTCAGTGTCAACGTATCTTAAATACCAGATAACTGTTTAAATGTCTCTGCCTGTTAACAAAAAGGCAAGAGCGCAAGTAAGCCTAACCTCTTTTGAGAGAGTGTTCTGGAATCTGGAAGTGCCAATAAAGGATCAGATTACATTCAGAAGTGGTGCTTGCTTAAATGATGAAAAAAAAGTCAGTTTGTCATTCTCATACATACTTTCCTTCACTTTCATATTTTGCATGTCAGCATGGTTTGTTTTGTGACTGGTCGTTAGAAGATAAAAATGAGCTCATACCTCTGGGAAAATCCTACTCTAGGAGAGAAAACTGACTAACCCCAAGGAACAAATTGTTCTCTTAAGATCTATTTTAACCCAATAAAGACCTATGTTTCATCCTCACCAGACAAGCCTCTAAAGATCTCCAAAAAGATGCAAAAACTACCTGTTATTTCCCTCCACATGCCATCTCCTCCTTAAAACACATCTGTCCTGCCAAAAGGCAACAACCAAGGAGTGATGTTCACCACAAATTGCTTTTGTTTCTTGTCCATGACTTAACAAAGGTTGCATAACTTGGAAGAGAGCTACCAATAACTGTTCAGATGTAACGGTGGTGGTAGAAAAGCATGATTTTCTTAGCCAACACCAATACCACATCATATAGGCCTTAATATAGCCTATGTCTGATTGGATATGTCCTGAGTTTTGCTGCCATTTCTATATAGCCCAGAAAACCAAGAAACATGCTTGATTCCATCAACCTCGGAGATGATGCTAGATCATTTCCCAGTCACTATTTGAACAACACTTTGGCAAATTAACTGTATAAGGCCACGGGAAACACTCCCAAAGCATTCATAAAACCATCTAGATCCCTCTGGATTGTGGGAAGACCAGTCTAATAAATTCGATACCATTGCAAAGGATAGAAGTTTCCATTACCCTAAACCAAACCAAATCCTGATCTGTCCCTGACAAAGAAAACAAATATTAATCTCCACCAGAACATTATAATCCCATTCAAAATAAGCAAACAGGTCAACAGGATATGTCTTGCTACAATTTGGGACAGCCCCACAGTTTCCACAGAGGCTATGAAGTCCTGAACCACAAATTCTAAGGGAGTTTCCATATGGAATTTGAAATCAACCCCATACTAAACGCTACTGTGGTTATCTAAGGTAGAGAAAGTGCTGAGCACACACCAATACAGTAATTATAGCGAGAGAATTCTCATGCTGACCCAAATGACTGCCCTCAAGAACTGACACTCAGAAAAAGAATCTCCTCTGTCCAGATTTCAAATAAAATGGTTGAAACTCATCAGATTCAAGTCTAGGGTAGCAGAAATGGGTTTCAGCAGGTAGGGGAAAGGACAAGTCATGTTTTCGAAACAAAGAGAAGCTGCTCTTCAAACAAAAGTAATACAACTTCCTTCATTTTAAAACTTATCTTTCAGGATCTGAAAATGTGTCGTTCAAGGAAGTCTTAGACAGGTGTGTCCATCAAATAAACTTTGAGTAAACTCATAAAATATTAAATTCTAAAACAAATTGTTAACTTCCTTATAACGAGACCAGTAAATAAAGAGGGTGAGCATTCAGGATGTGATGCAGGATGAGGGAGTTTACCTGGTCTGTGTCACGGATACCTAGATGGACAAATCAAGTGATTCGCCCTTCTTTATTGCTTCTACACTACTGCCTTCAAAGTTCAGCTCCTATCAGCACTATAATGTGAAAAATATTTTAAAACATTGCTTTTTAAACAGACATTTTATTTTAGAATAAAATAAACACAACTTAAACATAAATGTTGGAGGAAAAAAAACATAAGACACAACTTTTTCCTTCACCCACGGGCATCCTCCAATTCTCCCTCCCTTTTATTCTTCTACTTGCCTAAGTATGAACAACCATCCTATTCCCTCCAAAAGAACACACCAGATTCAGATGTATTTGGGGTAACAATTTCATGCAGCAAAATAAGAGCAGCAGCCACAGAATGTGAAACACACACACTGAAATCAATTCAATGGAAGAGAGCACTTTAACAGTACAATCTCATACATGCCTATGTAGACTTTCAACAGGGCTTACTCTGAGCTAAGAGGCTACAAGTTTACAGACTGAAAATATTATAAATTTTAAAACAGTTTAAGGTATACTTGCCCAATGAATATTCTGGAAGTTTTCCATACAGTTCTGTTTAAGAAGATCATTCTTTCTTTCATAATCAAGTCAATAAAAATGGTGAGTCCACTATTCAAGCCCCAGTCCTCAACTACCCATTCCAACACAACAGTAACAATCATTTCAACACTCTTGCTGCATGCAGAAATTTGTGGGTTTTTTTATTTGTTTAGCCATCATATATGCGGCACATATCCTAAAAGTACATGTGTAAAGCATTGATTAAGTGCACTACTGAGAACCTACCAAATCTATGTACAGTGGTGCCCCGCATAGGAACGTTAATCCATTCCAGGATTAACGTCGCTATCCGGAAACATCGCTAAACGGAACAAAAAACCCTGTAGGAACGCATTAAACCCTGTTTAATGCGTTCCTATGGGGCAAAAACTCACCGTTCAGTGAAAATCCTCCATAGGGGCAGCCATTTTCGGTTCCTCTTAAGCGAAGAATCCATCCAGAAAACAGCGAACGGCCGTTTTGAAACCGCCGATCAGCTGTTTAAAAAGCATTGCTTTGCCATGATCAGTTCCCCACGCAGGGAACTGATCATGGCAAAGCACCGCCAGCCAGCCAGCCCGGGAGACACCGGGCGTCCTTGGGCAGTGGGCGAGCAATGGCTCGGAGACAGTCGCCCGGGGTGGGAAGGGGTGGGAAGGGGCGGGCCATCCACCCGGCGCTCACTCGCCAGCCAGCTAGCCAGCCTGGGAGACAATGGGCGTCCTTGGGCGGCTGGCGAGCAAGGGCTCAGGAGGAGGGCCGCCGGAACACCCGGGCCTTGCCCTGCCTCCCGGCTCTCCCCAAGCCACCCCTCACCCCCATCTCTGCCGCCGGAACACCCGGACCTTGCCCTGCCCCCCAGCTCTCCCCCAGCCACCTCCTCACCCCCGTCACAATGCGATCGCAAAAGCAATCACAAAATCTTCATCGGTATGCGGATTCGTCATTAAACGGGGCGCCCATTAAGCGAGGCACCACTGTAAATAGTTCACGGGAGAAACTTGAGCTCACTCTAACAACTCCAGAAATGAAATCAGGTGAGACCTCCTAAAATGCAACACAAACAGCTGTCATGATGGGTAACCAACAATTGCTGTTTTTAGAAAAGCATTTTATAAGAGGAAATATTTAATTATGTCTCAGATTTATGCATGAGTACTTTTTCATATCTCAATTTTTGTTTAAGCAGTCTGGGATAGCGCTCCCTGTTTTATAGTCATGATTGAGAATTCTTGGTTTTGGCACAGACATATGCAAGATGAATGAAGATTTATGTGAGATGAACAGACTTATGCACTAGGTGGACCCATTTTTTCTTTTCCTTAACCCCATCCACTCTGTGACCACAAAGTGCTTGAACTGTGACAACGCAGAATTGGGGGGTGTGTGTGTTTCCCTACCACTTTAATCATTCTATGTGTGGTGTGCAAAAAGGAACAAACCAGGCTAAAGGTCATGCCACCCACCCTGGTGCCACAGCCCAATATCAAAGGACCAGCCTGCTCATTACCCCCAGGATTTTCACTTTTGCCCCATTTGGGGTAATTTACCCCTGTTCCCCGACCTATGCACTATAGCGATCGCAAAAAGTCAATGTCTAGCGAAAAAACTGTCATGTGGGGTAACTGTCTAGCGAGGCACCACTGTACTGCTTCTGCAAGAATTAATGCCCCCCAACTTTCCTAGCACTCTAAATACCTTCTCCAGAGGATTGAAAAATGTTTTGCAGCACGTTTTTGGCACTCAGAGGACAGCAGGAGGAGGGGAGCAGACACTGTTTTACCTTGGTCTTAAGAAGCAGCCTTGGTTCTTACAGGTTCTCTCCACTTGATATGCAGTTAACACTATGATATCAAAACAACCACTAGCAGTCTTTAGTCATACAGATATGTTTTTTGGGGTTTTTTTATTTTTATTTTTTATTTTTTGCTTATCATACACTTAGGTGTATAAGGTGTTCAGCTTTAAGGATAAAAAGATACAGCTATTACCTATAAGTCTAAATGAACTTTTTCTCATACTGTACTTCAAAACTATGAAATTTTATCTTCTCACCTAGCAAATGCAAAATCAAAAACCAGAAACTGCCTGGGAAGAGTTCAATACTGTGGCTTCCTCACATGCTAATCTAACCCCATTCTAATTTGAAGGAAGTATTAAACATAAAATACAAAGGATGTGAAAAATATGTCATATGACACAACTAGAACAAAATTACCAAGAACAACCCAAATCACCCTGAATAAACTATGGTCATGTTCAGGACCAATTGTAAGCCAGGAGTCCCCAATGCGAAATGGACAAATATTAAGCAATGTATTGCTTTCTGAATAGCAAGTAGGTATGTGCTCTTTCATTTCTTTTTTCAGACTTCAGCTCCCACAACTCTCCAAGAAGTCAGCTGTGACGTTTTCCCCTTTGTGGCCCCCGTTTCTTCCAAACAGAGAGCCCAAGAAGGCAAACCAGACACCTTTTCACACACTGCCACCAGTTGATTCATTAAATCAACATGCTTTGCTTAGGAAAGAAGGTCCATTCATCACTGTTTTTTGAATAAAACAGGCCTATTGGTTACAGACTTTTTTTATTATTATTCATAAGTATTTACTTCAGGTTTATCAAGCATCAATCTTCTATATTATCTTACAGGTTACTATTCACTCCTCAGATTCCCCCAAACTAACTCTCTAACTCTGACTGAACTCAACTCCTCCTCTCTGGCTCCGCCTTTTAACATCTCTAGTGGCCCCACCTCTCAACCATCTCAGCATAAAACATGAATAATGCATGACTTATTTAACATAATAAGGGTGAACACCACATCAGCCCACAGACATACAACTGCAGACACCTGTATTTTACTTACTTAGAGAAGGGATTATCTTACAGATTTGCAATTAAAGCTATTATCCTATATAGACCTGAGAGGGAGTAAGCCTCTGGTGCAATAACACGACAAAACTTAAATTTTTACTATGCCCCATAAGGAAGAAAACCCACCAAAAGTTTGCAGTAAAACTGACCATTATGTCAACAAAGGGGTGTATTTGCAAGAGGAAATGAGTTTTGGTATGGTATTTACTTCAGTAAAGATTACTGTAGTAACATATTAAATGTTCTCCTCTTCTAATTCACAAGATGGGCCCTCAGGTGAGGAAAGTGTGCTTTTCTGTCACAGAGTAGTTGTGTTGAAGTTTGCACAAGAAATAATTAAAAATGACAAGCAGCAGCAATGCCATGTTGTCTAATCACAAGAAATCTTAAAGTAGTGCAGATTTACCTCTTGCCACACTTTAAGGGCTATTTATCAGGGCTCAACCATGAACCTGTGCCAGATGCTAATCAATATTGGGGTTTAATGTGCCATATGTGAGCAAGTTAAGAAAGACAAGTTAATCTGAACATATACCGAATGTTTTCTTTTGCACTTTTTAATCATGCCACCTGTGTGACTAGAACAGAGGGTTTCAGAAGTATGTGGCTTCCAGCAAGCCCAAACCATTGTCCTGGAAACCCTAAATCTAATACTGTATGTAAGAATATATGAACGACTATGTATTAAACTTCTGTCATTTGATACTCAAGAATTGTCACACAGGAGTTGAGACCTTGTACATACATTATGATGCATAACAATAAGAGGGAGCTGGCTTTTCTGCAAACATACAGATTAGAAATGAAATGTGGGAGCAACCATAGCTCCAAAGTTAAGCAGCTACTTTTGTATCTCCAAAGTTAAGCAGCTACTTTTTGATCCAGACTCTGGCCTCAGTGGCTAGAAAACTCCAATTCCTGGGATCCCACAAACCTACACCAGCAGGCAATACTAAGACAGATGGTGTGCATCAAACATTGTCAGCAGTGCATCCAACAGATACATCAGCAGTGCAAGTGTGATTGGAATTTCAACCTCCACTCCAGGTAAAAAAAAAGTGTGAGATTAAGGAGATAAGATTTCACTTCCCAGTGAACACTTGAACCCCAGCAGCAGCTCTAAAGAGACAGATGTTATGTGTCATCTTCCAAAACAGGCTAATTACTCCGGTGAGACTAGGTAAGACTGGACTTACCTGGCCAGTGATGCCTGTGATAAGAGCCACTTTCTTGGTGCTCATGTCTGCAGTCTTCTGCAATGGCGCTGCGCTATGTGGGCAAACTGGGTGCTGCTCAGCAAAAGATTTTAGAACCCTAACACACCAGAAGCGCTCCCACGCAGTTATTGCATCAACAGTTATCAGGTACTACTATCCGGCAGTTTAACCATGTTTGATAAGTCTCTCTAGTCAAATCAGCGCTGAATAGCATAGCTTCGGGCTTCCACTTCCTGGCCTCGCTCCTGCGGCTTCTTCTGGGTCCTAAATTCCGTTGATTTCAATTCAGTATCTTTTCTACGCATGCCTGGCTGGTTCTGCTTTGTTTACATTCATCTCTCTAGAATTGGGCAGTGAAGCGGCATAGAAAGGCAGGTGTCTGGTTGAATCGCTTATGGTCTGGTACCCCTCCCACATTCTGGCAACACCTGGCCTTTCTTCTCCCCAACACAGGCCAGAATTAAAGAAGAGCCTTGTGTTATGAGATGCCTGAAGCATTGGTGATAAAAGCCTCTGAAGCGCCTGCGCAGCGCCCTTTCTTTCTTTCTTTCTTTCTTTCTTTCCCTGTCTTTTTTAACCCTATTTACATCATAGCATGGGAGAAAAGGGGCAGCAGTGGCAGATTTGGGGAAACAGAGAAATAATTTTTGGCATGTATATGTATGGGTTGGTGTCCTCCCCTCCTTTTTGTTTGTCGTTGTTTTGAATATATTTGTCCTTTTCGCCAGTCGGGTTTTTTTTAATCAGCTTACAGTTTGTATCCAGAATACCACCAAATGCATCAGGTTAGTTTGGTTTATTTTCAAATACCATTTACAGTATTTCAGTGTTTTTGCCCAGCTCTCTTGGATTAATGTTCTTATTTGTCTGGCTTGCCAGACTTCTTCCATCTCTTTTATATCCTGGGGTTTTGCTGTCAAAGTTTTTTCATTTAAGCTCATTTGGGCTTTCTCTCTGACTGCAGCTGCTTTAACACCCATATCCTATAAGTGGGAAAATTCAACTATTCTTTGACATCGCAGTTTGTACTACATACTTTCATCCATTATGACACTGCCCTTGCTTTCTGCATCATTACATGCTGTTTTCCATTTTTCAACAGGTGTTTCCTGTGTTTTATTGTGCTGACACCTCCTTCCATATTGAGATCTGCGCCCTAAATCTGTATTCTTTTGTAGGACTTCAGTCTAGCCTCAGTTTCAATAGGCACATCTAGCTTGATTTTTTGTTTACTTCAATTCTCCCTCCTACTCCAAGAATATTTTTTGCACTTTTTTTCACCCTGCCAAACGGAGAGTTAGAATAGACAAAACCTTTTCCTTTTTTTCTTTTGTATGACTATGGTCCAATTATGTTCACTCGCATGGAGTGAGTTCTCCATTTCTGATAGTTGGCACTAGCAGAATTTTAAGCACTTTGAAATATATCTTTTGAGGATTCCCAGGCCCTCATCATCATCCTTGAATGAAGATAGACAAGAATCACTGTGAACACCAAAAGGTGACTTCCACAAGCTTCCTTCTCCAGACTGGTATTAGCTGATTTAAAAAAAACTAGACAAACAGATGGGACCAGACAGACCAGTTCTCAGGTGCCAAAGGTTACAACGGGGAGTGTAGGATCAGTATGTGCCTTTACTGTACTGCCATTGCACAACTCCGGCAGGTATGTCTTTCTGCTACTTGTGGTACCTCATGGACTTAGGAGGGAAAGGTCTCTGTTGTGGACAGAGAAACTGGAGAGGAAAGGCAGACATAAGCTGCACTTGGAGGAGGGTGTTCCATTAGACCTGTTGTAACAAGGTGGCTGGGGAAAACACCCAGGGGTCACCAACTGTCGTGTCGCACCTGAGGCGATTTTAACACCATATCCTGGAAGAAAATTCGATAAGGAAAGTCTTTTAACAAGGTTGCCAAGAGCGGGGGGGAAAAAACGTGGCAGCCGTTACAACAGCTGTCGCAAGTCCTGGTGTGCTTCCGTGTTCACGTCAACACTACGGCCCTTTGCTCCTTATCGCCTCCTCGACTATTCTCCTCAAGGTGAAACCAATTCGAATCCACTTCAGGAAAGCAAAGCAGCGCGCGCCTTTTTACAGCTGCAGAGCAACGGGGGAGGGAAAGAAAAGTGGGAACAGCTGGCCGGCTGGTTTCACGCTTTTGTGAAGCACAGATCCGCCAATCCAGCGAAATGCGTTCCTTAAAGGGTCCATTTAAAGGACTGCCCAACCGTCGCGATAAAACAGCAGGGCGGTCCGCAGGTGACTGTTGATAGACTGATGCGGCGAAGCCGGAGTGGTAGCAGAAGAAGCCGAAGGCAGCGCTTGCAACCGGCTTGCAAAGAGGCGGGTTTGGGGGAAAACAAGAAACGACTTCCTGGTTTGCAATGACGCGAAGAAAGAAAGAGGGCCGGCGTCTGGGTTGCAATAGCTGAGCATGGGATACTCAGCGCCCCTGCGATCGGAGGAATTATGTGCAACCTCCCAAAAAGATGGGGCTTGCAGGTTACCTGGCTATTATAAAAGTAGGTCCCAACTTGAAAAAGGTTGTGAACCACCGAATTTGAAGAATCGGTTAAGGGAAGATTTAGAGACACTAAAATACTTAACTTGACACATGCTCAGTTTAATTATCATTCATAGTCCATCTTAAAATTCTTTGAAGAGGAAAATAACAGAATTCTACTTTTGTCACAACTAATTAATAATCGATTCTTCACATAATCAACAGCAAAAGCATTCAAAACATTTACCTCTCCTAATTTTGTCTGGGGAAGGAATACCATAACCTCCAGATAAAGTAGTACAAATATCTTCAATAAATAATGGACAGAAATTATTTGGCACTGAAGAGGTTCTAGAAATATAACTTCTAAAAATAAAATAGGAATGGCCCTAACACTCATTTTTTTATATATCTCAGTTGTATCAGGAAGGTGTTTTGCATCTTCCAAATCACAGCAGTCTCTTATTGCAGCTTTACCAACCAACATAAGAATTTTTTTAAAAAAGTCCACAAATCTCTAGTCAATAGTTAGTGCCTCCTACTTCACCCCATAACATAAGAACAGTCTGGAGATCTATAAATGCACAAGGGTTTACTTAGAAAGAGTTCAATGGAGAAAGGATTTACTTCCTCTGGATCTGAATCTTTTTCTGAATAGGAAAAAGGAAACCATGATCTTACTGTGATTTCCCCCAGTTGAGAAACAGAACTGGCATTATTTACTGGATTATGGTTCAGACTACTAATACTGAGTCTAATTAAAACGTGAAGAATTCTCACATTATTTCATGAAAGCAAAGAGTGCACCTGAAAGACTGTCATATTTCAGAATATGATGATGGAGGAGTTAAGATTGTACATTTGTAAAAATACCAAAGTACTGTTTAGCTATTTCCAGATGCTTGGCATGCCCATATGTCCTTCTGAGGTAAATGTTATACTGACAAAAAGAGAAATGAAGGCAAGTCTCCCCAGAAACCTTTAATAGTAAGCCAAGAGGACACCTCAGTAGGTGCAGCTTTTCTCACCCTTGCGTGACAAGCTGCCCCTGCCAAAATTATTTCTTCTGTGCAAAGATTAAATGTACAGAAGTCCTCGTTTGCAGCTGGTGACTGTGACAGCAACACATTTTGCCTTTCTAGTTGTTAGGCACATGGGAGCACTCCCACATAATTAAAAAATAATTATATGGTCTGTGGGAACCTACAGTATGTATGGGATTCTGTTAAGAGTAACCAGAAGCATTTTTGCATTGTGAGCAGCTTTCATTTCCAGTAATGGTTTGGAGTGAGTAGGTAGTGATAGCATTACTCTGTCCAGAAGTGCTAAAAAAATTAAAAGTGGAGCTTTTAAAGTAAAGTACAAAAAATTAATACAGACTTTAGAACGACTTGCCCATTGCTTCTTTTATTTGTTCAAAAACAGTTCAATTTTTTGCTAATTTAAATAGTTACAATTCCTTTGATTAAGAAGAATGAAAACTGTTCTGATAGAACTGTCTAACATGAAAATCTGTACTTATTTATTGTGGCAAGGATAGGAATTGTTTTAGTAGAGCTCCGAGCAACGCTGAGACTCCTGTCTGCTAGGGTCATATAGCAGTGGGAGTATTTTTTTTTATTATTTATCAGTCTTATTTCTAGGATGCCTTGCTTCCAACAAGGAGACCCAAGGCAGTTCATGGTACTAAAAAGAATAAAATTAAAAACATAATAATTAATACATTAAAAACCAATTAAACTATAAAACTAATTAAAATGCAGCTGAATAATTTAAAACAGGTAAAACGTTAAAGACTATCCTAACTTTAAAATAGCATTTAGGGACTGAGTCTTGATTGTTAAAAGCCTGCCTGAAAAGACGAATCTCCAGCCCCCCCCCCGCAGGGGGGCAGCCTGACCTCCTGAGGGAGAGCATTCCATAACCTGGGAGCTGCCACAGAGAAGGCCATCTCTCCTGCCCCCCTCAGTCATGCACTGGCAGTGGGACCAAGGGGATGGCCTCATCTGATTATCTTTAGTTCCAAGAATGCTTGTATGGAAAGATACACTCCTTCGGGTAGCCTGGACAACAACATGTAGGGATTTATAGGATTTGAATTGGGCCCAGAAACAGACTGGTAGCCAGTACAGTTGTTGTAGCAGGGGCATTATATGTTCCTTCTAACTGGTTTAGGACCTCGATACTTGGTGGAACGCCTTCTCCCGCCAAGAACTACCCGTGTCACTCGCACAAGCCAGGAGGGGAGGCTGAGGAGCCTAACGCCGAGGGAGGCCCGGAAGGAGAAGACAAGAAATCAGGCCTTCTCGGCGGTGGCTCCTCGCCTCTGGAACAACCTACCTCCTGAGATTCGTGCGGCTCCCTCACTGGGTATTTTTAAGAACCAATTAAAAACATGGATGTTTAGGCAGGCCTTCCCATCAGATAATTCCTGATGCCTTTTTTCCCTTTTTTTTTTCTCCCTCTCCTTCAGTTTTCCCATTCTGTTTAGTATTTCTGTTATGTAAAATTGTTTTATATGTATATTTATTGTATGACTTTTTAATGTTGTTAGCCGCCTAGAGTGGTCCTGACATGACCAGATAGGCGGGATATAAATTAAATAAAATAAATAAATAAATAAATACTTTGCAGCATTTTGAACCAGCTGAAGTTTCTGAAACATCTTCAAAAGCAGCCTTATGTAAAGTGTGTTACAGTAATCCAAGCGGGATTTAACTAAGGCATATGTCACTGTAGCCAAATCTGTGCAAAAGCACTCCTGGCCACTGCCAAAACCTGGGTATCTAGGCTCAGGGAGGAATCCAGGAGTACATCCAAGCTGGGAACCTGTGTAAACAGATCCAACACAAGTTGTATCTCTATACGCTCATCTGCTGTCCGATTGACCAGGAGTAACTCTGTCTTTGGAAAGTTTCAATTTCTTTGCCCTCATCCAGCCCATTACTGATATCAGACACTGGTTCAGAACCAAGACGGCGTCCTTGGAATTCGGTGGAAATGACAGCTAGAGTTGGGTGTCATCTGCATATTGGTAACTTTGAACCCCAAAACTCTCCCAGCTGTTTCAGTAGATGTTAAAAAGCATGGGAGACAAAGCAGAACCTTGAGGGCATCACAGGCCAATGACGAAGGTGTTGAACAGGCCTACCTCCAGCACTACCTTCTGAGTTCTCATACCTCCCAGTCCCATCCCAGAGAGACTTGGATTAGGAGACTTGGGTTCAAATTCCTACATTCCTTCAAAACACACTGGGGTAAGTAAAGGCTAGTCAATTTTTTGCACTTGATCTACTTTACAGGGTTGTTATGAGGACCAAGTAGGGAGAAATAAAACGGCTTGACTGGTGGTCTGAATCTTGCCAAAATTCTGTTCACACCATTTGCAAAAAGCCCTGGAATCTGTTAGCTAGCTTTTTCTTTCTTTCTTTCTTTCTTTCTTTCTTTCTTTCTTTCTTTCTTTCTTTCTTTCTTTCTTTCTTTCTTTCTTTCTTTCTTTCTTTCTTTCTTTCTTTCTTTCTTTCTTTCCTGGTTCATAGCTATAATTGGCTTATATTACATGAGAATTTGGGTGGAACATGCTACAATCCTCAAAATGGCAAAGCCAGTGGTTTTAACAGAATAGCCTTAGGTTCTCCAAAATGTTTTGACGCTATCTTCTGAGACTGAATCTTCAAGTAATGCACAAGTTGAGAGTTGTGGGACTAGACAGATTTCCAGGCAAAGAAGATAATTTTGGCTCATGAGCACATGCCACTGTGTCATGTTGTTCCTGGACCATCTGGCATTTCCCTTCTCTTTAAAGACAGTGCTTTTTGTGCTACTTAGCCTCTCATCTCCCTGACTGAATCTGTTACCCTCAGACATGATGGAGGAACAATTGGCTATTACTCATGTTAAAGGAAGATTCAGATGCCACTGAGCTTCTATATAAGGAATGCTGGGGGATGCCATCTTGATTTTTGCCTCAAGTAGCAAAATGTGTTGGGGCACATCAGTTAAGTGATTTGGGATCCAGTATGACTATCAGGAGCCATAGGACCCTAAAGAAATAATTCAAATTCTCAGGGCTTCATTTCAAAGACTTTACTGAGACAAGAAATAAATAAATGGTAGAGAGAGCCTGTAATTAGTGCTGAAGGAATGTTAATGTTGCAGTAAGGTAACTGAGACAGTCTTTCCATATCTGTGAAATCAGACTCACAGGAATCCCATATTTAAACTCTGGAGGCTGATCACCAAACACTGCAAGCTATTTTGCATAATCCCAAAAGTGAGAGATGCTAGCAATGTGACACTCAGACACTTGCATTACTTGAGAATTTCCGGATCCCAGTCATGGACTATCTGTAACATCTGTTTCCAATTCGAAGGCATACTGCTGAAAAACAGAAGAAGCTCTAACCTTTGAACCTCCCCAAATGTTAAGGATTAGACTCTCTGGCCTTATAGGCCCTTTCCAACTTTATTATTCTATCACTATTCTGTGATTCTCTGATTATGTTATGTTTATCGATCAAAACATCCAGGAGGCAGTGGAAGACAGAAGGGCCTGGTGTGCTGTGGTCAATGGTGTCACGAAGAGTCGGACATGACTAAACGACTAAACAACAATCGATCAAAACAGGGAGCATACAGTATTAAAAATTCAGTTTCTGTGAATAAAGACCAATGGTCTAAATAATTATTTTATTTATACAATTCACTGTTGTCTGAAGGAATATTTTTCCCTCTTACCCCTAAAACACAAATTATCCATATGTGTTCCCAAACATATAGTATGTGGAGAGATTCTTTGGAAAATGGATTTTGCATCACGTTTTAAGGTACATACTTTACCTTTTTAAAAAATCTTCAGGATATGGATTGGCCAGTCATGCAACATTAACCTTCTCATAATTTTCCAAATTGTCACTTGTCTGCAGGTTGCAAAAATACAAAAGTGAATGATAGAATGAAAGCAGATAATGATATTGCAGATGTAGACGTGAAGCTTGGGATTAATAAATTTGTAAGATTCAGAATAAATTGTTGGAGAAGGAACAGCTGATGGATGCTTTAAACCCAGATGGTGCATCTGGTATGAATAGGGGGCTCACTTTGTCAATCTAATTATGTGAGAGCTGTTAAAATACTACAGTGATAAATAGATTTTCAAGGTAAATGTAGGGATAGAGAGGAAACGGAGAACTGAACATGTGTGGCTGGTTGCCATAACCACTTGTGCCTATAGCCTCCATTCTATTATCTTCTTAAGAAAAAACCCAGTTTCTTCATACTTGGCTCCTGAATCTGCAGACAGGAGCAATTATTTTGTTTCAGCACTGCTAGGAAGTGCAACCTCTTTGCAAATAGCATAGGGTGGCTGTCTCTCCTTACAGAGGACAGCCCTCTGTTCAAAGGCACCCTCTGCTTGGAGGACTGTACAGTCTAGCTCTAATTTAAGGGGAAAGACCTGTAAGAATAAAGAGCAGAGACCTTGAAATTACCCACCAACAGTTAACACCTGGATAGCAGACAAAACAGTTGCCTGGTTGCACTCTTCCTCCATATAGTGACAGGTTCTGCATTTCTACAGTATTTGAATTATAGTAATTATTTCTATTTTAGCATCTGCAGGTATACATTTATGGAAGCTGGTTGTATATCTTATTCCCACCCCAAGTTCTATTTTTAGTGATGGATTTTCTCCTTTCCCTTTTCTGATGAAGTGTAAATGGCCACTTTGGATATAGAGGGGAGTCCTTGGTTCCAAGAGCTATGCAAGGCGATCAATACAAATTTTGTGGGGGCAGAGTGACAAAGTTGCACAGTGACATGTTAGCACAATTACAAAACAGCACAGTTAACTGTGTAGAGTCAAATAATAAAAACCTTTGGGATTTGGGGGGTGGGGTGGAAGCACTCCTCCTCCCCCAGATGTCCTTAGATCTATGCACACAGCATGGGGGAAGGTACCACTGCTGCTGCGCTAATGGAGTCCTCTGTTTTTATTTGGTACAGAACTGCAGTCTGGGGCAGCATCACCTGAAATGAAAGTCCGATGCTGCAAAGAAAAATACTGCACAGGATCCTGGAATCTAAGATCTATGAACCTTGGGAAGCTGGATGTGGTCAAACAGGAGATGGCAAGAATAAACATTGACATTCTGGGCGTCAGTGAACTAAAATGAACAGGAATGGGCAAATTCAATTCAGACAATTATCATATCTACTATTGTGGACAAGAATCCCATAGAAGGAATGGATTAGCCTTCATAGTCAACAAAAGAGTGGGAAAAGCTGTGCCTGGATACAATCTCAAAGATGATAGAATGATTTCAATACGAATCCCAGGCAGACCTTTCAACATCACAGTAATTCAAGTTTATGCACCAACCACCAATGCTGAAGAGGCCGAAACTGACCAATTTTATGAAGATTTACACCTTCTAGAACTGACACCAAAGAAAGATGTTCTTCTCATTATAGGGGATTGGAATGCTGAAGTAGGAAGTCAAGAGATAAAAGGAACAGGTAAGTTTGGCCTTGGGGTTCAAAAAGAAGCAGGGCAAAGGCTAATAGAGCTTTGCCAAGAAAACAAGCTGGTCATCGCAAACACTCTTTTCCAACAACACAAGAGGCGACTCTACACATGGAAGTCACTAGATGGGCAATACTGAAATCAGATTGATTATATTCTCTGCAGCCAAAGATGGAGAAGCTCTGGTATTTCTGGTGTGTTATGCTCAAGGTCTCCATCCGTTTGAATTGAAAAGTCCAACAAAATCTTGACTTAATCATTTTCTGACACTTTCTCAACCTAATATTCCCATGGATTCTTGGATGCAGGAAATTTATATATTTTTATATAGTGATCAGTGCATTATTTTTGCTACTCTGTCATGCCTTGCTTTATAGTCTGCCTGCGCAATCTTTGGGCAGTTACAGATGAGGTATGACAAAATTTCACCTTTTTCTTCTGTGTATTCTCTACCTTGAAAACCCTGGATGGCATACTACAATTACCACCACCACCACCACCGGTAGTAGTAGTAGTAGTAGTAGTAGTAGCAGCAGCAGCAGTAGTAGTAGTAGTAGTAGTAGTAGTAGTATGTTGACTTGCCAGTAATGAAACTGATCTTACCTCCAGTATTCAGAACAGGGATTGTCTCAGGCAGTGGTCTCTAAGTGAAAGAAGAATTTGGAGATTCACAAAGATTGTTAATGTCTCTTGCATTGCTATCTGATAAATGCCTATCTGTATTCCAAGGGCACACTCATAAGGAACTAAGATGGCTGAGAGGCAGTTGTGGTGATGCTAAGCCAGCTGTTGGGAATCCAGTTTCTTTCCAGGGTAGGCAGGCATGAAATTTCTGGGGACTATGTTCACTTTGGCCCAGTTTTATGCTGTCCTAGTGCCCCAGAACTCAGTTCCTCCCTCACCCCACCCCTTCTCTGCCCTTGTCTTGTTGGCTGATCTTAGCAAGCATATCATTTGTGCTGGCTGGTTGCTCTGCCAGTAGATCCCTGAGAGCAAGCCACACAAGGGGGTTCAATCTGCAAAAGCACAGAGGTACTGGCACAAGAGATGTCTGCCCATTCCAGACCCACTACAGCCTGCACATTTTTGAGCTGAAATTGCACCTTAACTTTGAAGCATGTTTCCTGGCATTTCTTGTATAAAAAGGTAAAGATAAAGGTTCCCCTTGACATTTTCAGTCCAATTGTGCCTGACTTTAGGGGGCGGCGCTCATCCCGCTTTTCAAGCCGTAGAGCCAGCGCCTGTCTGAAGACAGTTTTCCATTGTCACGTGGCCAGCGTGACTAGGGAATGCCGTTTTACCTTCCCATAATAGTGTGCATAATAGTGTTAAAATGGATATTAAAATGTACCTAAAATTGTATAAGAAATCAACTATAGTGAATCCAAATACTGTGTGTAATTTTCATGAAAATAATACATATTGGCTCATCATAATCACCACTACATAACAATTTTAATGCTAGAATCACACCTGGATAAATATGCATCTGACTGTAACCTCCATTAAACTCAACAGAGCTCATTTCTGAGGATTGCGCTGTGAATCTTCCAAAAGTTTCACAGCTCTGTACATGTATTGACTGAAACCATGTTGCTTAGATCAGCTGGTTGCAAATTAAGTAGCCATATTGAATATTAGTGATTTGGTGAGTCAGCTTCTATTTATTTGTTTGTTTGTTTGTTTGTTTGTTTATTTATTTGATTTATATCCCACCCATCTGGTATATTCTATCACTCTGGGCGGCTACCAACAGACATATACTCATAAAATACAAAGCCATTAACATAATAATAAAAACAGTGCAAAATATAATAAATGATAGATAGCAAAGGAAAAAGAGTTAAGTGCTGGCAGGAGGGAAGGCCTGGATGTACATCCATGTTTTTAGTTGGGTTGTAAATGTACCCAGCGTAGGGGCCTCGTGAATCTCCAGAGGGAGGTTGTTCCAAAGTCAAGGAGCCACCGCCGAGAAGGCCCGGTTTTGTGTCTTTTCCTTTCGGGCCTCCCTCGGTGTCAGGCTCCTCAACCTCACCTCCTGGCTCGCACGGGTGATCTGGGTAGACCTTGGTGGGAGCAGGCGTTCCGCCAGATATCGAGGTCCCAAACCGTTTAGGGCCTTATAGGTAAGCATTGAAACTTTGAAGTCAATGCGGAAACGAATGGGCAGCCAGTGCAGCATGGCCAGAATAGGAGAAATGTACTAGTGTTTTCTCACTCCAGTAAGGAGTCTGGCCGCTGCATTCTGCACCACTTGAAGTTTCCGCATCAACCTCAAAGGCAGACCCACGTAAAGCGCGTTACAGTGGTCCAATCTTGAGATTACGAGCACATCCACCAAGGTGGTTAGCGCCCCCGTGTCAAGGTAGGGCCGCAGCCGGGCTATCCGCCAAAGGTGGAAAAAGGCGGTGCAGACTACCAACGCCACCTGTGTTTCCATGGTGAGCGTCGGGTCCAAATGCACCCCCAAGCTGCTGACCCTGCTCTTCGCAACCAGGGTCACCCCCCCCAACAAGAGAGATTCACCCAGGCCACCAGCCACGGGGGCCCCCACCCTCAGAACTTCCGTCTTATCCGGGTTCAGCCTCAGCCCATTTTCCTGCATCCATTGCAGTACGGTCCTCAGGCAGCGCTGAAGGGACAGGACAGCATCACCTACAATTGGTGAAAAGGAGATGTAGAGCTGGGTGTCATCAGCATACTGATGACACGATGCTCCACACCCCCTGATGACCCCTCCCAGTGGCCTCATGTAGATGTTAAACAGCATTGGGTAGATAATCGACCCCTGTGGAACCCCACAATCGGAACTCCACAGGGCCGAAACACTCTCTCCAAGCTGTACTCTCTGGGACCGGTCCTCCAAAAAGGAATGAAGCCAGGCAACCGCCGAGCCACCAATTCCCAACTCAGAGAGCCTCCCCAGGAGGATACCATGGTTGACAGTATCAAAGGCTGCTGAGATGTCGAGGATGACCAACAGAGACGTTTTGCCCTTGTCAGCCTCCCTCAACAGGTCATCATACAGGGCGACCAATGCCGTCTCTGTACCGTGGCACGGCCTGAAGCCCGACTGAAACGGATCCAGGGCATCTGTTTCATCCAAGTGCGGCTGAAGTTGGTTTGCCACCACCCTCTCCACCACTTTGCTCATGAAAGAAACATTGGCGACGGGCCTATAATTGCCAATTTCGTCCACCGCCAAACTAGGTTTCTTTCTGATGGGCCTAATAAGTGTCTCCTTGAGGGCGGGTGGAAACCTGCCCTCAAGGAAAGACCCATTTATTATTGCTGTGGCCCATTCTGTTGTTTTTGGCCTGGCTGCTTTGATTAGCCAAGCTGGGCAAGGGTCCAGGGAGGACGAGGTAGCTCGACAGCGATCAAGCACCTTGTCCACAGTGTCGGCCGTGACAGGCTGAAAGGAGTTTACCGGGCAAGACAGAGCGCTGGACATCTCTGCTCGACTCACTGTATTCAAAAAAGGAGAGAGCTCCCGGCGGATGGCCTCCACTTTAGACTTTAAAAATGCTGCAAATTGGTCTGGTGAGAAACTAAGGGGAGGCCCATCTCCCGGACCACTTCCGGATAGGTCGGGTACTATATGGAATAGCTCCGCCTGATGGCTGGACACTTCGCTTATCCGGTTAGCGAAGAATGATCGACATGCAGCCTCTACCTTATTCAGGTAAAGGTTAGTTGCGACCTTAACAGCTATCCAATTATGATCCGTCGGGTTCTTTCTAAGCTTCTCCCTAAATTCCATTAATTCAATTGACCTACACTAATTGCAACTTACTACACCGAGGAACAGGATTTCAGACATTGGAAAATAACAATTTCTGTACCTTGGGACCTCACAACAATACAATGGAAAAAGCAGAAGGCAAGAGGGGGAAAGAATGATGAAGGAAGTGAAAACCAAGAGATTCAGCCATTGCACCTTTACTAGCCTTTGAATGAAGCCAGGTTGGTTATCTCCTTCTTACACTGTTCTTCCTATTATGCAGTAGATGGTAGGTTTCAGTTGCCCTTCTGGCCAGTGACAGGAAGCCTTTCATCTCTGTAGTTCCAGTTTGACTGAAAACATACAAAAAAATCTCTGCCCTTTGTCTATCATCTTTTAAACATATATATTTCAGGTTTGTTTATTTTTTAAAAATCTCACCTTTCAGAATATACATTTTTGAAAATTAGCTGATGCATAATACAATGAAACATAAATGAAACAGTAACTATTTTACTTCAATTTTTTGATGTTTGGAATTTTTCTTGTATTGTCATTTATTTTCTGTAGGAGTTTTGTTTGCAATCTCACATGTTGTCTGTAGTTTGTGTGAGTGGGAGGGACATTTCTAGGCTTATCTTTCCAGCCCCTCCTCTTTTCTGAATGGTCTTTTCCCTATCTTTCCTTGGTTGGTGGCAGTTGATCTGTTGAGTCGGTTGCCAAGGAAGTGTGCCGTAAAGAAAGCTACATACACAAGTCTGTAATTTCAAGTAATTTAAGTAATTTTTTTATTCTTTCTCCTACAAATGTCACAGAGTTACTGAGACTATAAGTGCTAGTTAATAAGGGGGTGAACTCTGGGGAACTTGTAGCTATCCTTTGTGGTTCCCTACACTTCTACTGCATAGCAGAAAGGAATTTTACAGAAATTCTGCAACGTTTTCTTCTGACATGGTTTCCTTGGTCACTATGATTAAGCCCAACTGAGTACAGATATGCCTTTACAAAGCAAAGGCATGCACACCTATGCCAAAATTTGCTGGTTTTGGAATGAAAAAGCTTCACAAAGTTGAGGGTGAAGGAAGGTGGCAAAGGAAAACTTTGTTTTCGTTGTTTTAGACCAAATGTCAAAAGTAATATATGCCTTTAGCAGAGATTTAGAAATAGGATTCCTCATATTATTTAACACAAAATAATATATTTAGGAATTCTTCACTACAACTATTTAGACATTTCTTTTTAACTGTTTTGTCTTGACTAGGTCTTTGAAGGCCTGGCATAGTCAATACTCCCACCTACTGGTCTCCTTTGAGGAAAGAGAAACCCAGAATGTATGTTTCCAATGCCCACTCCCTTGCCTTTAAGGTTGTGTTATTTTCCAGAACAGTATATGTCTAATAATCCTATAATAAAGATAATCCAATTACTAAAGTTTGAAAGGGCAATTTTATGTCAAAGTATATATATTTCAATTTTGTTGTAATGGCAAATATTTTCTTAACAGTTTAACATAATATTTTCTAGTTTTCCCCATTATATGTGTGTGCATGCAAATGTAGGCATACACACATGTGCATTGTTCCAGCATTGGCAGAGAGTTAATTCCTAAATTGGTGGGACATACCTCCTTACCATGAAATATAATTGGCATCATGAATAATGATGACTTCTGTGGTGTTTATGAATGTCTTTAAGCAAACATGAAATACTATGGATACTATTATTAAAAAGTTAAGTTTTCTCTTACAGGAGGTATATATGTGCACATGTACAAATACACTGCTAGATAAGAGTATCAAGGACCTCTGCTTCCCCTTGCTCCTTCAAGATGAAACCATTCCTTTAGGGATCCAGCACTGGTGAATTAAAATGCTACACACCATGACTACAAGTTGCTTTGCAAGTAGTGAAATGTATGATTTCTGAGCTAAAATTATTATTTCAAAGCCATCAAATGAATATGTTACATTCTCATCAGTACTGACTCTTTGGCCTAAATCACTGTGTTAGTCCCAATTAGAGTGGATCCATTGAATGAATGGCACTTCTGAATTGAATGCTTATGTAAGTACCGTTGACTCAAGGGATCTACTCTATATGGGGCTTAGCCTTTAGAAATTAACTCTTTTTTAAAATGTGAATCAGGATTCAAGAGTGTTCTGACACACACGGGGGCCTGTCCAGTTTTCTTACTGCCATCAGTATGAATATGGAACAACCCAGTGGATGCTGAACTACAAAGACATTGGAGTGACTATAGCAGTACTGTAATGATAGTTTGTGACACCCTCACACACTTGGTATACTTTTTTTCCTTGTTCAAGGGATGCGTTTTGTTTTGCTTTTTAAAATCAAAGCAAATTGCTTACAACAGAACATTTTGAGAGGAAAATGGTAACCTTTCGAGGAAGGCCTCCTAAAGAACTGGCACTAAAATGACTTGAACATTTCACTAAAGCCCAGAAGTGTACTGTCATCTGCCTGTATATTTCCCATTTGTTCCCTCTAAGGTTTCACAGCCTTCTCTTTATTTATTGAATACCAAATTAAATTATAATAAATATTTTTCTCTTCCTTTTCTTACCACTTTATCTATCTGACTTATGAAATGGTGTAAGGATTTCTGAGTGAGACAGCTATTTGAAATATATCACATGGAATGAGGATTTTACACTTGTGGCTCTAATGTGCTTCAACATTATCATGTGGCAAAAATGTTAAGTTATCTGAAGTTTGTGTTTCATGTGGCATGGGCTAGCTTTTAGAGATGTGCTGTTTCTTAAAGGGACAGACATTTTTGTTGTAAGAGTTGGAGTTTGGTTATCAGAGAAGTGCAGGTCTCTTTCTTTAAATGCAAACATTAAAATTCCCATTGGTGCCTACGTTTTTGTTGTAGTTTGGCTCTCTAAAACTAGTTGAACCCTGGAATTGGAATATATCAAGATAGCAAGCAGCAGCTCCCTTGACTTTTTCCACTGACAACTTCTCTCTTACTCCATTTTTCTCATTCACAAAAACTTATAGTTGGTATATGTGATAGAAAAAGATTATGTGTGTGTGTATGTGTGTGTGTGTAGAGACAGAGATGTTGAGTGGAGAGAAGAATAAGCATTTACTAATTGTGAGAATCTTTTAAATCAGAGGTCCCCACCCCCGGTCCGCGACCCGGCAGCGGTACATGGCCTATCCAGGACCGGGCCGGGGACACAATCTCCCCCCATGAGCGCCATTGCACACATGTTCACGAGTGCATTCCACCCCCTGCAAGTGTGCCCTGCGCATGCACATGAGTGTTCCCCATGAGTGCAATGTGTGCATGCATGCCCGCAAGCTCCGCCCCCTGCAGGCATGCCCCGGTCAGCACTATATAATGCTGAATTTTTAATTTTTGTCATGTCCATCTTAAAGAAAAATGTCTCTTGGTGAAAACAGTTCATGGGTTTTCTTTAAAAATCATTTTTCATTGCTGAATTAATTTTAAAAGTATTGTAAATATATATACATTTTCAAACAGGGAGGTATGTTCTCACACATTTTATGAAGTGTGCAGAAGTGTAAATGTCCTTACTTGAGCATCCACACTGAATCCTATTTGCATTTAAGACACAATTAGAGATTATGAGCTTCATCTAGGAATATTTTTCAGATTGATTCTATACTTCTGTGAACTAATTGCACTTATGGAGCAGTCTCCAGGGATGTTGGCAAGTCTTTGGGTCCAATTCCCAAGTCTGAGTCCAAGTCTTTGGTATCAAGCCCCAAGTCTGAGTCCCTAATAAAAACAAGCTTTTTCCCCCAAGAAAAAGGGAGGAGTAGGTGGTTTTCGAGTCACAAGTTAAGTCATAGTTATTAAAAAAAAACCTGAGTCAAGTCCAAACGAAGTCACGAGTGCAACTTAGGTCCAACTTGACAGCAAGTCCCATGACTTTAATCCCTATATAAGCATGCACAGCTTTCCAGGCTTAATGTGTGGAACATATCGTAATTAAAAGATACCTCCTTCTGTCTGTGTGAGGCACTTTTCTGAATACCACCATTCATTAATGGACTCTGGATAGGGCATATAAAGACATGGAGTAGTTTTATTTGAGCTTATAGTTTATTTCTTTCTGGAATGCTGAAAACACTTTTTGTTCAAGACAATGCTGGTAGTTGGAATCAAAACAGTACAGGCCTCATGAAATGTTAGTTTCAGATATGCTGCCTTCTCTTCCCTTTGGCCTCTGCTTCCATCATCCATCATCCCTGTTTTGCTTCATAGTCTACATCTGTCCCTAATCCAACTTCCAGCTTTAGCCTTTTTCCTCCAATCCTTCTTTTCTAGATGCATCAGCTGTCCTAGCCTCCAACTTTCCCTGGGCCTTCTTCCTTTTCTGCCTCTAACTCCCGCTTGGGCCGTGTTTCCTGGCTCCTATGCTTTCTCTGCCCCCCCCCTTAGTAAGCTCCCCCCACAACACCTTTAATATCTGCCTCCATTGCCCTCTTATGTCCTTCCTTGTCTCACTCCCCTCCCCACCCTTTAAGAATTTCTTACTGCAGTGAGGCCCTCTATCTAGCTCTCCAATCTTTTCTAATCATATTCTTTCATATCAGACAAAAACCAGAACAAACAAACATAAGAAACAAAAATTTTGTGGCACTAAATTTTGTGACTAATGCTATATTTTGATGTGAGCTTTTGCGGATCAAGTGCACTTCATCAGACAAAAGAGCAAGGCTTTATGACTGTCATATTTATGCATGGCCCCATGACTAGGTGAGAATATAGATGGTAGACAAAGTGACAAGGGTTCATTAGTAAAGGAATAGGCTATCAGGCTGTGAATAATGTCAATTATCAGCCTTCAAGGTAACAATAGTATACTTGAGAGAAGTGGCAAACTGTATAAATCGATCTAGCTAGCATGTCACACTTGGTAATGACTTAACCCTTAACTGATATTTGGTCCTCTTAAGTGAGCCTCCAGCATCCATGTATATATCTCATTTCAGCTCCTTCCCTTGTTTTGTAGTGGGTTTTTCCCTCAGAACAGTGACTTTAATGTTTCGGTGTCTTCGTCTATTAACTTACCTGTTTATAAGTTTACTCATTTGTTTCATTTATTTTCCTCTGGTGGATGGTGGGGTGGCAAGGGTTGGAGTTTTATGTTAGGTTGTGGGGCAGTATACATATGCAGAAGGGCATTGTTATCAAAGGATGGCATGGATTACATTAGATTTTTCTTTCAGTTTGGCTGCATAAGATTTCATCAAAACCTTGCAAATGTCTTCCTGTTCTAGAAGGAAAAGCTTTGAGAATTTAAAAAAATGCAATGTGGGAAAACCCAGATTTTTACGGATTCTCCATATAGGACTATGCCTCTGAATGCCAAACTCTTTAAACAATTTAGTGTTGATTTAAGGTGTCCCACTACTTCCCCCCCCCTCCCCAAGCAATGTCTCATATATAGCAACTGTTAAGGAAGTGAGGTTTGACATGGCTGTCTCCATGCTGGGAATAACTATTGGTACTGAATTTGGCTAGTGCAAAACAGGAGAGAATTTCATTTCAATTCATTTTTGAATATTGTACCTAAATCCACACATTGCTTCACATTCCAGATGGAAGGAATGTGAGGTTTTAAACACTGAATGTTGAAGAAAGTAATGGGCATATGTGTGGCTTTGAATTAGACATGGGTTGCCCATCATTTTAAATGCATAGAGAAAATTATTTCTAGACAGGGTGTGTCATGTTTCATGCATACGGATGTCTGGAAAGAGTCCTTTGCCAATGTGCCGAAGGTGGAAAGACTTCTAATGTCTGCCTAAATTTTCTTTCCTCCTTGTCATGATGGAACTGTTCCAAAGATCAATAACACTAACAAGTATGTTCACCTGTGCTTTAAACATACTGTATATCAGATTGAATTTGAAACCCCAGAACCCCCCAGGCACAATGTTTATTAGATCTATCACAGTACTTTATTGGGGTGGAGTTGTCTAGGGCGTTCCAGGTCATCAGCATGTATTCATGGACACACCAGACAATGCTTTTCCTGAGTCTCATTGCAGCTTTTACAGTACTTTTGTTTTCCCATTGTATTTGTCGTCTGGGCAGGATATTCAACCAGAAAAACTTGTTTCTTGTGGAAGGGGCCTCAATTAGTTGTCTTGCTGACCCCTCCGAATATGCATCACTTAGTAGAAATAAGTGTGTTTGATTGATGAACTGGAGATATACTGTACATCACAGTACTTCCTTCTAAGCAATACATGGTGTTTTAAGTACTGCAGTCCTGTGATTTAAGCAAGCACTGCCTCTGAATTTATGTTTGGCAGAAAAAGGCATTTTTAGAACTCACTTAGTATTCTTGTATTGTTTTCAAACATGGGAAAGGGCATAACTGGATCTGGCAGGTTGGTTACTTATTGTGCTAGCAGATAGCTTTTTAATTTTTTTAAAAACTGCATGTTTAAAAAACACTTTTCTACATTGTTTTAAAAAACAAACAAAAGAAATGGTTGTACAGGAATAGTAAGTAAGCTGTAATGCAATGTCTGTATGTAGTTTAGTCCCATTAACCCACCAGGACAAGACTCTGGCTGTACCATCTGGAAGTCACTTAACAGAATTTGAAGCAAAGTGGGAAGATCAAAGAATAATCAGGTAAAATGGAGCTACTTAGATATAGGACAAATTTTCTGTGATTGTGGCGAAATTCAGTCAATGCAGCACTTACGTGCATTCAATTTATTCCCCACCATGTGTACAAAAGAACATCCAGCAAATGGCCTAAATAATGCTGTTGAAGTACAGTAGCCCACTTCTGGTCTAATCATTAATCTCTGTCTTATTTTACTTACATTTCATATATGTCTATGATTTAAACTGTGGAATGCCCTGATACTAATAAAGAAACAAAAGAAAGAACAATCAGATACTCTCAATATCCATTAGAATCAATAAAAGCAACCATGTGTAAGATCGAATCTACGCGATGGAGTGAGCTCCTGTCGCTTGTCCAGCTCCTGCCAACCTAGCAGTTTGATAGTATGTAAATGCAAGTAGATAAATAGGTACCACTATGGTAGTAAGGTAACGGCATTCCATGTCTAGTCGCGCTAGCCACATGACCATGGAAAATGTCTTCAGACAAACGCTGGCTCTCTGACTTGAAAATGGGGATGAGGACCACCCCCTAGAGTTGGTCATGACTGGACTAAATGTCAAGGGGAACCTTTACCTCTACTAATAGATCTTTGTGGGTTTTGCATACATTGCCATGCACCATTTGTGGGTTTTGCCATGCATACATCCTGCTCATCTTATGCACAACAGTGCATACTGAGCCAAAGAGTAGATGGAGATACTTCAGGTGTGCCATAACTGGATGTGACGCATTCTTGTTAGTTTGGTAGCAAACTAAGCAAATCACAGAATTGGAATAGCCTCTTCTCCTCCAAGTACGTGCATCAGGAATGAACTGCACACATGCACACAAACTACCAGTCTGAATACAACATTCATTCACAAGTAATTAGAATCTAGTGATCAATTTGGATTGTCAACATGTGTGCTTGTTGTTTATTTGTTATTAAAATATTCAATTTTAATATCCTATATGTTTTGAAGATATCTGAGAGGCAGTGTGGTCTAATGGCTGGCATGTAAGACTAGGACTGGACCCAGGTTCACATTTCCACTCAGTCCTGAAGCTTGCTTGGTGAACTTGAGTCAAATTCTGAATCTCCTGACCGACTTCATAAGATTGTTGCAACATTACAATGGGAAAATAGGAGAGAATCATGAGAGTCTTGAACTCCTTGAAAGAGTAAGGTAAAGGTTCCCCTTGACATTTTAGTCAGTCGTGTTCGACTCTAGGGGGCGGTGCTCATCCCCGTTTCCAAGCCGTAGAGCCAGCGTTTGTGCAAAGACAGTTTCTGTTGTCACGTGGCCAGCGCAGCTATATACGGAACGCTGTTTACCTTCCCACCGAAGTGGTACCTATTTATCTACTTGCATTTACTGCTAGGTTGGCGAGGAGCTGGGACAAAGTGACGGGAGCTCACTCTGTCGCGTGGATTCGATCTTACGACTGCTGGTCTTCTGACCCTGCAGCACACAAAGGCTTCTGCGGTTTAGCCCGCAGCGCCACCACATCCCCTCTCCTTGAAAGAGTGGTAAGATATAAATATGAATAAGCAACTGCTAAGATCTCTTCATGGTTACATTTTAGTCTGTGCTTGTCCCTGTTTCAAACTATGCATAAAAGGTCCTGAACCAGACACTATGTTCTGTATCATAGAAATGGCCACTTCCATCAGAAGATTTGCATGTTAAGCAAATGTGGTATTGGGACAAATCATCTAGCTTAAAGCTTCACAATTCCCCACAAACTGCAGACAACATAATTAGAGATACATGTAGGAATGGGTCAAGTACTGTAGTGGTTCACACATGATAATCTGGCTGATTACATGGTTATGTCTTTCTAAATCAAACCATTATTCAGCATTAATTTGCACTGCTTCTTTAACATCTGTGGGACTTCAATGAAAAATGTTGATTAAGGACTAAAAGATGGTATGGTGTTTTGATTATCCTTTAGCAGCATTTTGCAGGTCGACAGGTTGCAAATGAGCTTGATTGTTTTGTGGTCAACTATCAGGAGCTAAACAGTGGGGTTAGTTTGCATGATTCTGCAAACACAACACCTTTGAAGAATGTGTCTCTGGATGATTAACATTTTATCACCTTTTAATCTGAGAACTGTTGTGAAACTAATTTGGCCTTATACTGAATGAAATAGAGGAAGCTGCACACCCTGAATGTGCAGTGCAATCACACTGATGGTACAAACATGTCACTTTGAGGTGTTTAGATAAGATATTGGACAGTTGGTTTGTTAGATAATATTGAAGTGTTAAAAGGAATTAGAAGTACATATACAGAGAATATATTGGGACCTTGATTAAAGTAAATGAATACAAGCAAGCTTATAAGTAATCAAATCCACGTCTATTGAATGAATGATAATAGAACATCCATGAGTTTCCTTCTGTGATTTGCTTACTACTTCATAAATAAACCTTGTTATAGTTGGCAGCAAGAGTGTGAGATTCTAATTGATATAGTGAGGATAATATCCTCTGGTGGCAGCTAAAAAGGGGAAAAGAACAAGTCATGTCCAAAGGTGAACTTGTGTGAGAGACAAAAGATACAGGGGTCACTGGGGGTGCTCAACACCACCCACCCCAATTCTGGAAGATTTCCCAACCCTCCGAAACAGGCTTTTGTCAAGCACTGGAAGACACAGGATGGATGGGGATACTAATTCTGGAAGAAGCATGAAATTGTATTCAGTCTGTATTGTTGTGAATAAGATTAGGATACAGTTGGACCCTGGCCTTTCTTATAATTCCTTTGAAGGACTGAGTAAACATGTTTGAGATTGGGTTGCCCGTTTATTTTTAAAAAAGGACATGTATCAACAGTAAAGAAGAAAAAAGAGGAAGCCGATGTGTACAAACCTGCATGTGGTAATTTACAGGCACAAACATGAAATTAGGAATGATTTTTAAAAACATTTTAAGAGACTTATAGTATGTCTCACCGGAGTGAGGAACATCTGTGAGCTTGATCAATCAGCTGTTGAGATGCTAATTTTACGTGAGCATCTTCAAGATCTCTGATCAATCTCCTTGTGGAGAAGTATTGAAATATAAAACAAAATTGTCGTCTATCAAAGCGTAGTATATATGACCACCTGATGCACTGTACCACTATATATAGAGTTCATACAGAAACATAAGGTATTAACATCTGGCCCTGTGGTTGTTCTGCATTGTAGAATAAAATAATCCATCCTCCTGTAGATGAAAAGTAGGCATTTAAAAAAAACATATCTCTCAGTCCCTGGGCAGAGAGCTGGCAGGCGAAAGGAAGGCTCTGCTTGATCAAACAGCATGTGTTATGAACTGAATTTGATTTTATTACTTTCCAAAATGCTGTCCAAAATAGTGAGGTTTTTCTCTCTCTTCTGAAAGAGGAGACCAAGTGATCTTAGTGTGTGTTTTTCCTCACCCAGCTGACCCAGGCCAAAGGGAATATGCCAAGAGAATGTATAGTCCCCAAAGTAGCTCTAACTAGTTTGGTTTATGCTGGAGTTCTACTCCTTTCTTGGGAGCATTAATTTTTTCCTATTTAAATCCTTCCACCCACGTTCAGCTCCTCACCATAGCAGCACTTATAATTACCACAATTGTGAAGTTGCTGGCAGGGCAAATCAACCTATTTCCAAAGTTGTCATGGTGGAGGCGCCCACGCAACTTGAGAAATTGGTTGTGAGTGGCCAAGAGGGGGGAAAAATTATAACACAATGTGTTCGCACGGAGAAGAAGCCATTTTCATTACTTTGCCACACGGTATTGAGAAAATGAAACCTTAGTAAGGTCAGCCTACAGAGAAAGTTTCTCATTGTGTATGGATAAAAAAAAATGCTTCTCTCCTCTTCCCGCCAAATATAAGCAGTGACCTTTAATCTTAAAAAACACACCTGGATATAAATGAAATATGATGTGTCAGTGGTTTCATCTAGCTCTGCTGACATTGTTGGCTCGCTCCAAGTGCTCTTGTCCATTAAAAAAAAATCTATATAAAATGTTCCAGTAGGGAGTGTTCATGTTCAGGGTTCCAGTCAGTGAGCTGTGTCCTTTTTCCATTTCTACCCTCCAGCCCTTCACAAGCATTCATTGGCCACTGAGCATGATGAGTCTTCAGTGACTTGCTTTGGGGTTGTCTCCCTCAAGTCCAACCCCAGTAGATACTATGACTTTTTTTCCCCTTACTAGTAGATAGTATTTTGTAGCCTTTCAGATGTCATATCAAAGTGGGTGCACATGCGTGTGCTGTCCCATCAAGCCAGAACCAACTTATAATGACCCTAAAAGGGCTTTCAAGATAAGTGAGATATTTAATGAGTGGTTTTACCAATTTATTCATTTATTTATTTATTTTATTCAATTTTTACCCCGCCCCTCTAGACAACGTCTACTCGGGGCGGCTTACAAAAATTGCACTCCCTCAGTAAGTTTCCATGGCCAAGTGGAGATTTGAACCCTGTTCTCCAGAGCTTTAGTCCATTGCTCTATCCATTATACCACGCTGGGATTTAATGAAGAGTGCCTCAGCTCAGATCATTTGAAAACTATTATATCCTTTGCATAAGCAAAGCCCATAAAATTTACTTTTAAGGAGAAAGAATATAATGGCACACTGAAACCATCCATAATGGACTAGTGACAGGATGATGCTCTTGGGACCCAAGCTGATCACAGGGAGGATGGTGTCAAAGGTTGCTGTTTGATAGGCCACCCTCATTTGGTATGATGTATAGTTTTATTCAGGCTCGGCTATCTTCCAGCTATTCATACAGCTGCTGCAGGATTTGAAATACTAAGATGGTTCCACCAAGTAGCAAGAACTGGGAAGTCCTTTTTAGGGCAGAAAGTTTGTAAGTTGTGCCAATTATGGGTACAGAACCATGGAAGGGAAAAATTCTCCCTAATGAAGAGGGGATTGAAATTCTCCCCCTTTTCGTCAACCAGTATATTTAAAAGAAATTACTACAGTAATTATATTTTATGAGTATGAGTCATATTTCTGTTTTTAAAGACGTACTTCACTCTACCCATCTTTTTAGTATATTTCCACTTGGTGTGGTTTGGCTGTAAGAAGCCATGTGGCAGCTGGTTTCTTGAAAATATTTTTAAGAGAGCCAGACTCTTCAGTTCTGGAATACCTGTGGACCACATATAGGGACATAATTGCAAACATCTGTTCACCCACCTATGAAAGAGCTAAGAGAAGTCATTTTGAAAGAAATATAAAATGGTAATCTTACAAGTCAAGAAAATACATAGTGCGCCCCACTATGCCTATTTATTTTAGGACTGAGAGCACCCGAGGAGGTATGGTTTAATCGTGACCATCTTATGAATAGGGAGGTGTTCGATACTAACAGCACTCAGGAAAGCAGTCTTACAATAAGGGGCTGCATCGCACAAGAAAGCATGGCTGCAGGTTGGTAGCAATGTTCCAAGCAAGCACACATGGATTGCTTTGCATATGTTAATCTGGCCTAAGAGGAACTTCTTGATGAGGTTGAAGATTTACTCTTTATCTTTGCATCATAACCAGACATTTTAGCTCCTGCTTTTTGTACTTATTTTCCCCCTCAGTCCTTTCACTTGCCTCCTTCCTGATTTTCTGAACAGGGTATCTGGAGTCCTCCTTATTATAGACAGTTGAAGAGCTAGCTAGATGATATACCTTAATCTTTAAGTCCATTGCTGGGGGGGGGGGAGCAACATGGATTCTCCCATTCATCCCCACCCCCAGGGTGGAATCATCAGGCTTCAGTTTAGCTAAGTGAGGAATTATTTGAGTGGTACATAATTTAAAGATCATGGCTGGGTTCCAACAGGCATACACAATGTTCTTCGCACTCACTGGATCTTTCCCCAGACTCTCTTCCCACTGCAGCCTGCACTGCTACAAAACATCTCTTGTAGTAGCATTTGATGAGGTGCAGAGGGCTGCAGCCAGAAAGGAAAATTGGCAACTGCCCCTACCGTGATTTTGCACTCTTGGGTCCTTGCCATATTTTTCTCCCCTAATGAAATATTGTCAACATGTCAGCCGTATCAAACATGGCAACACATTTCAATTGGTGAGGTAATAGATATAATTAAAGCTGCTAAAAATCTTGTTCTATGCTATTCTTGTTTAACTTTTGGGCTCATGTAAAAGCCCTGTCTTGCAACATCCTGTCTACAATGGAACTCTAACATCTACAGAACTTCAGCACGCATGAAGACTTGATTATGAGATCAGTAAGTAGATAAGAGGGTCCTGAGAATGCATCACTTAACATCCCTGGTACTGCCATACCTGAAGTAAAGCCTGTATATGTGGTAGCTCTTGTTCAAAAGTTGCTCTGTGGGAGCAAGCTGTTCTTATTCATATCAGACCTTCACTCAACACTTAGGTGTTGTGCTCACTGGGGGAGAGAGTGCTGGGATTGCATTTACTCAAGTGCAGGGCCAAAGCAGACATTGAAAAGAATGAATATTTCCTGTAATTAACATGCTTCCCCTTGCACCAGAAGATTTCCTAAAAGATACCTGCTTCAAAAACCCAACATGTTTACCTTCCAATGATCAATCGCAAGCAAAGGATGCTAAATGCAAACCACATGCTATGACAAACAGCCATCTGTCACCTACTAGGTAGCAAATCTTCCAAAAACATTCTAGCTTAATTCATTCTAGTTTAATTTCCATTGGAAAGAGTTCAATGGAAGCCTATAGTGTTCTGCAAAATTTTAATGTATTTACACCTGTGAAGTCTGGGCTAATATAGAGGCATGAGGTATAATTTTCAGCACTCCTGTGGTTTCTGTTTAGAACATGCCTGAATGGTGGCCCCAAAAAGGAGAAACTCCCTAAGAAAGTTTTTGTCTCTGAGCCTGCAGTGCCCCCAAACAGGGTCCTCTTTATCTTCCTGGGGAAATCATCATCATCATCTTAGAACTGCAGAGCTGGAAGGGACCCTACTGATCCCTGAGTCCAGCCCCGGTCAAGGAGACACAGTGAGGAATCAGATTCCAAAATTTTGGGTCTCCTGCCAGATGCCTAAACCACTGAGCGATCCAGCAGTTCCCCCCCCTCCTTTGTTCTTTTTCACATATTCTAGGTAGGTAGGCATCCTTCAGTCTCGAAAGACTATGGTATCGTGCTCTGTATGGAGGACTTGGAACAGCGTCTAGTGTGGCTGAGGAGGCCAATTCGAGAGTGACAATCCCTTCCACACTAGAGACAAATCCAATCTGTCCCCTGTCCAGCTCCCTGGTTTTGCTTCCTTTGTGACTTCCTCTTTGCCTCAGCCTGCTGGACAAGGGTCTCTTCAAATTGGGAGAGGCCGTGATGTACTGCCTGCCTCCAAGCTGAACGATCAGATGTCAGAGTTTCCCATCTGTTGAGGTCTATTCCTAAGGCCTTCAGATCCCGCTTGCAGATGTCCTTGTATCGCAGCTGTGGTCTCCCTCTGGGGCGATTTCCCTGCACTAATTCTCCATATAGGAGATCCTTTGGAATCCGACCATCAGCCATTCTCACAACATGCCCAAGCCAGCGTAGACGTCGCTGTTTCAGTAATGTATGCATGCTGAAAATTCCAGCTCGTTCTAGGACTACTCTATTTGGAACTCTGTCCTGCCAGGTGATACCAAAAATCCGTCGTAGGCAACGCATATGGAAGGTGTTCAGCTTCCTCTCCTGCCGGGCACAAAGTGTCCAGGACTCGCTGCAGTACAGGAGTGTGCTCAGGACACAGGCTCTATAGACCTGGATCTTGGTATGTGTTGTCAGTTTCTTATTGAGCCATACTCTCTTTGTGAGTCTAGAGAACATGGTGGCTGCTTTCCCAATGCGTTTATCCAGCTCGACATCTAGAGAGAGGGTGTCAGAGATGGTTGAACCAAGGTACACAAAGTCATGAACAACCTCCAATTCTTGTGTGGAGATGGTAATAGAGGGAGGTGAGTCCACACCCTGGCCCATGACTTGTGTTTTCTTCAGGCTGATTGTTAGTCCAAAGTCTTGGCAGGCCTTGCTGAAACGGTTCATGAGTTGTTGGAGGTCTTCAGCAGAGTGGGCAACAATGGCTGCATCGTCTGCAAAGAGGAAGTCCCTCATGCATTTCAGTTGGACTTTGGTCTTCGCTCTCAATCTAGAGAGATTAAAGAGCTTTCCATCTGATCTAGTCCGGAGATAGACACCTTCTGTTGCAGTTCCAAAGGCATGCTTCAGCATGACAGCAAAAAAGATCCCAAAAAGTGTTGGTGCGAGGACACAGCCCTGTTTCACTCCGCTTCGGATGTCAAAGGGATCTGATGTTGAGCCGTCAAAAACTACAGTGCCTTTCATTCCATCGTGGAAGGACCTGATGATGTTAAGGAGACGAGGTGGACATCCAATCTTGGGAAGTATTTTGAAAAGGCCATCCCTGCTAACCAAGTCAAATGCTTTTGTAAGGTCTATGAAGGCCACTAAGAGTGGCTGTTGTTGTTCCCTGCATTTCTCCTGCAACTGTCGGAGGGAGAATACCATGTCAGTGGTGGATCTATTTGCTCGAAATCCACACTGTGATTCCGGATAGACTCTGTCTGCAAGCACCTGGAGCCTCTTCAGCACAACACGGGCAAGCAGCTTCCCTACAACGCTAAGAAGAGAGATACCACGGTAGTTATTGCAGTCACCCCTGTCACCTTTGTTCTTGTACAACGTGACAATGTTTGCGTCCTTCATGTCCTGTGGTACTCCACCTTCCCTCCAGCAGAGACAAAAGATTTCATACAGTTCGGTGATGATGATCTCCTTACCGCATTTCAGCACTTCAACAGGGATGTTGTCCCTTCCAGGTGCCTTGCCAGAGGTGAGGGAATCCAAGGCCGCATTTATTTCTGCTAGGGTTGGTTCGCTGTCCAGCTCTTCCAAGACAGGCAGGCACTCAATGTTATTTAATGCTTCTTCGGTTACTACATTCTTTCTGGAATATAGCTCGGAGTAGTGCTGCACCCAGCGTTCCATCTGCTGTGCTCGGTCCTGGATGATCACACCTGTAGTAGACTTTAAGGGAGCAGATTTCTTCTGTAATGGACCTAAGGCCTGCTTGATACCATCATACATTCCTTTGATGTTACCTGTGTCCGCTGCTATCTGTATCTGAGAGCAAAGCTGAAGCCAATAGTCATTGGAGCATCTCCTGGCAGCCTGTTGGACTTGGCTACGAGCGGCTCGAAGAGCTTGCAGGTTGTACTCGCTAGGACAGGCTTTGTATGCTGCTAGAGCTCTTCTCTTATCCTCAATGGCTGGCATTAACTCCTCCGAATGGGCTTCGAACCAGTCAGCCATCTTTCTGGTCTTCTTGCCGAAGGTGGACAAGGCGGTGTTGTAGACAGTGTTCTTGAAGTGTTCCCATCGTTCAGGTGCATTTACATTAGCTGGACATATTCTAACAAATGCAGATTACATCAATGTTAGTGTATTAAATATGCCACATACTCCCCCACCCCGTACCACAGTAGTCTGACATCAAGAAGACAACTTCTAACAATTAGCTCCCACGGACACAGGTTTCCTAAGAAATGATGTGCTTGGCAATTTTATTTCTATTACTTATCATTTGCTTTTATTTGTTTAGAATATTTTAGATTCCTCTTTTAGGTACAAAACAACCTCAGGGCAGCTCATTAGATAAAAACAATTCAACAATTAATGCAATATAATTATTGCTCTTCAAATACAAAATAAAATGCCAGTAAGAAAGGCTTTTTAAATATATTCTCTGGATGGAGATGATGGCACACATTCATGTATGAAAAAAAATGTTTCCACAATATATATGTCTTTATACACATATAGAATTACATCTAATTGTTATACTGAACTAGAGTAAGCCTATTGTATTTTGGAACTTACCTAAGTATTGATTTACAAAATGTTCATGGATGCAATGAGTCATCTTTAGGTGGGTACATAATTGGATTTAGGCCATAGTATTTTGTCCTAGGTTTCATGAACCAGAGGAGTGCACCCATCCCATTATTTCAGTGGCTGTTTGTCTGAATAAATTTGTTTGTCTTGCTTTGATAGAGATGTGTTTATTATTTGTTTCTTTAAAGTCTTTGTAGCCCGCCCCATACTACAAGATCTGAGGGCAGGTTACAGAGCTGTATAAAACAATTTAAAAACATAAAATCTTTAAAACATTTAAAATAAAACAGTTTCAATGGACCTTAATGAAATACAATTTATCTACATAGAGATAAATATTAATTTATCTACAAGATGCTAAAGAGATTCCTAGGGGAACAGCAGTCAAGCTTTTTAACCAGTATATCACAGTGAGCAATCCTGCTTCTATGATATTCAGTGTGAATAACTGAAGAATTTTACACCTGTTTTACTAGCTAAGGCACTGGTTCTTAACCTTGGGTTACTCAGGAGTTTTGGACTGCAACTCCCAGAAGCCTTCACCTCCAACTGTGCTGGCTGGGGTTTCTGGGAGTTGCAGTTCAAAAACATCAGAGTAACAAAGGTTAAGAACCACTGAGCTAAGGGATTAAGTAGTCTAGACCTGAATGTGTAGCATAAACTGGATGTGGATATTCTCCTCTTCTGTATTTATTTATTTATTTATTTATTTATTTATTTATTTATTTATTTATTTATACCCCGCCTATCTGGGCTACCAGTCCACTCTAGGTGGTTTCCATACAAAAACAGACAATAAAACACAGATAAATACATGCTGGTTCAGTAACAGCTACAATAATAAAAAAAAATAAAGGAAAGTAAGAGAAAGAAAAGAAAAAAAAATTAAGAGTTGGCTGGAGGGAAGGCCTGGATGAACATGTTTTTAATTGGGTTTTAAAGATGCCCAGCGTAGGGGCCACACGAATCTCTGGAGGGAGACTGTTCCAGAGGCGAGGAGCCACTGCCGAGAAGGCCCGGTTTCATGTCTTCTCCTCCCGGGCCTCTCTCGGCGTCAGGCTCCTCAGCCTCATCTCCTGACTCGCGTGGGTGATCTGGGTAGATCTTGGTGGAAGCAAGTGTTCCGCCAAATATCGAGTACTACCACATCTATGTCACAGTTCATTCATCTGCATTCTAAGGGAATGGTGGGGAATATGGATCTCTCTGGATCCTGTTGAGCAGCACATCACATGATTCCATATCACTAGCTGTGTTGACTAGGAGTGATGGGAATTGTCATCCAACAACATCAAGAGGGCCACATGTTCCCCATCTCCGCTCTAACAGCTGCTTCATAGGTTGCTTTTCCATGTTTGTGGTTTTATAATTCATGCAAACAATTCATTAAAAAGGTGATAGAGGGACATCTTTGGAATGTAAGAACATTTAGATTCAAACCTGTTATGGTGAAAGGTAAAGAAGAAGTTTTGTCAGATGCCTTTAAAAAAAAGATTAATGTGGTGATAAATGTGTTCTTATCAGGAACCTCACCAGCACAGGGCACATCCTGAGATTGTTAAGAACTTGCTTTGTTGCCCAGTTTTCAGATGTACATGATAAGTTAGGTTGGTTTAGCTGAGGATTTAACCATGAACTGAACTTTTGTAGCTTATTGAAATACTGTAAGCTACTTAATTAAGAAAAAAATGAAAAGTTCATTTAAAACAAAGGATAATTTTTGTTTAATTATAAAAAGGACATGGTGAATGAATTCATCTGGAGAGACAGAAGGCTAGAAACTTAGCTTTCACCTTTTATTGACTCAGGCTGGGACTACACAGCAAGGGAAATGTGAATTAACTTGCATTCTTTCACTGTGAAGTCACACTGAGCCATTTGGTTCTCTCCGATATAAGTGGCAGTACAAGAAGAGGAGGGGGGAAAGCCTTGCAGTTACATTTAGAGCACCTGTAGGTGGCACAGTTCAAAGGAACTATCTTAAGAAGACTTTCCTTCTTCCCAGTCACTTACCTATTTTATCTTGCGAACCAGAGACATTCTGAAGTTGATAAAAAGAAGTTGCAAGTTAAGGGAGTAGAGGCTATGGGGAGGGAGGTGAGTTCTGGTGCTGCTTGTGTATGCATGCAGGTTCCCTCTCCCCCCTTTTTTAATTTCCCCCTCTCAGCCTCTTTCTCACACACACCCTACTCTGTGCTCTGTTTCATTGCTCCTCTCTCACACAGGCCCTCATTTCTCCCAACTTGGCACTTCTCCTTCTGGTCTTTCCCCTCTCCTCCTCTACAGACAGCCCCTCCCCTCATCACACAGGGGGGAAAAGCCCAATTGAATCCTTCCAGCAAGAAAAAAGTAGGCAAGAGAGAAAAAAGCTACTATATGAGCAAAAGGGGCTGGAATTCAATTGACCCTTTGTGTCATGCGACCAGCTAAAATGACTTTGGATTCATGCATTTTATAAATGGAGTAAATCCCAAGGTATTTGATGATGTAGTCAGGCTCTCAGTCAAGATGCTTCAAGTTGGGAATGGGAATTGGAGAGACATTGTTATAGAAAACAGAACTTACATCCCTTTTTTTGTGTGTGTGTGGCTAACATGCTCCAGTAGTTGATATTTTTAAATCTAGTCCATGAGAAAATGTTATTCTACTGTTGAATCAGCCTCACCAAGATTTGTAACTGGTAATAACTGTGCTGTGATGATTGTCTCAAGCACACAAGGAGCAAAACAGGTGAACCTGTTCTGTGTTGAAGACAAGTTGGGAAATCTGTTCTTACAAGTATTCGTTTTGTGATGTCAATTCTATCTTTCCTACTTCTTGCACTTTTTTCAGCTCTAAAGGCTAGATTTTCTCAGTGCCAAAATTCTGTCTTTTATAATATATCCAATACATAAATATGCTACTGCCTAATATGAACAAAAACATTGCTGATGGCTTTTTCTAATTCTTCTCTTTTTTTGGCCACGGAATGCTATGTTAAAACTCATTATTCTGACTGAAATGTTAATTCCCAGACAAATGCAATAGGATATAATATGGCCACACTGGGCTCAGTGTTACATTTATCCTGTCAAACTAGGTCATATAATAAAAAGAGGACAAAGAGCTTGGTGCATGATGTCACTGATCACTTTAACATATTTGTGAGAAGGTTTTTTCTTTTAGTATTTCAAGAACCAAAGGAAAGTATATGTCTCATAAGTGTGGACATTGTTCATCCTCTTAACCTCTCAGAAGTTTCTTCTAATCTACGGGAAAAATGTATCTGCATGAGGTCTGAAACAGAGACTTCCCCCACCTATCAAAAGCTTCTCCGTTAATTTTAATGGAAAATTCCTGTGCAGATGCAGATTCCATCATTGTTGAAATAAAGGGGGAAGCTAGCATGCAAATTTAAAAAAAAAAAACAGGAAGGACTGATGGACTGACAGATGGACTGACTGGTGGCTTATCTGAAAATACATGGATTTCTAAATGGAAAGAGTACATGATTTCATGTCCCTGTGGAAACAAAGTCTATGCATTTCACTATTTCGAGTGATATGAATATAGTTACTGTAGGTTCATCTCACATAATATCTGGCATAGTTTCCTGTGAAAACCACCTTGGTCTTACTGTAGGTAAGGAAGTACTGTATTAACATTTCCTCATAACTTGTCAACAGTCATGCTATAAGTAATTTAGTGAGTATTGGACACTAGGCTTAAAACCAGTTGATAGTTCCAATTGGAGCAGACCCACTGAATCAATTGCTGAGTGTTAAGTGAACACTTGTGTCATACTCAGCACAATGTAAATTTCATTATTTAAATGAGTCTTTTCTAATAGGGACTAGTGATTAGATTTCATCCCTTGGTGTATGTTTTTTAAAAAAATAATTATCAAACCTAGCCCTATCATAAAGCAGTGAGATAGCCACCTCAGGAAGCAAAATGCTGCAAGACAAAGCCATGTGTGACAGAGCCTTTCATATACTTCTGTGAGCTAGCCTGATGTCCCCATCATGTGGTCCTATGACCAGTGTTGAAGTAAGATTCAGTAGGATTTTAAATATTTTATATTGCATTTGCCTGCTCAGCTTTTGTATGGGGAGTGGGAACCATCTTGTCCTGCCTCAGGTAACCAAATATCTTTGACTAGTTCTGTAAACTGTGTATGGGCCAATTCCTACATTTTCTGACATAAATTATAGTTTAGACTCTAACTTTGCTAACTGTCCCACTCTGCCCTACTTTTGAGGGTGGCTTCCAGGTATTTTGAAGGACAAAGCAACATTGAAAGATCCTGCATCTGGTTAAGTAATTCAAAATATTTAGCTCCATATGGAATGTCATGAATCTGAATAATGATGTGGAAGTAAATATATTTTCTTCTCACAGCAGAAAACAGGCTTTTGTAGCCTACTAGCACTCAATGCAGCAATGACCAATGTTATGAAATTATTTAAGAGTAAAATATTTATGCTGACTAAGGTAAGGTAAAGGTTCCCCTTGACAATTTTTGTCCAGTCGTGTCCGACTCTAGGGGGCGGCGCTCATCCCGCTCTTCAAGCCATAGAGCCAGCGTTTGTCTGAAGACAATCTTTCCGTGGTCACATGGCCAGTGTGATTTAGACACAGAACGCTGTTTACCTTACGACTGCTTGGTCTTCTGACCCTGCAGCACAGGCTTCTGCGGTTTAGCCCACAGCGCCACCACGTTATGCTGACTAGGAATCCGTAAAAAGAGACAGGCAGGGTTGAGAAACCTCTGGCCTCTAATATTTTTGGAGAATTTAGTTAATTTCTTTTATGGCTAGCAGAGTATCAGGTACAAACAACTGCACAGAGAAAGCATGGGAGAATAGTTTAAGTGTCGGTAAGGTAAAGGTAAAGGTAAAGGTAAAGATTCCCCTTGACAATTTTTGTCCAGTCATATTCGATTCTAGGGGGCGGTGCTCATCCCCGTTTCCAAGCCATAGAGCCAGCGTTTTGTCCAAAGACAATCTTTCCGTGGTCACATGGCCAGTGCGACTTAGACACAGAACACTGTTACCTTCCCACCAAGGTGGTCCCTATTTATCTACTCATATTTGCATGCTTTCGAACCGCTAGGTTGGCGGGAGCTGGGACAAGCGATGGGCACTCACTCCGTCACGTGGATTCGATCTTACAGCTGAAGATCTACAGGCCTTACAGCACAGAGGCTTCTGTGGTTTAACCTGCAGCGCCACCACGTAAGTGTCAGTAGCCCACCCCATTTCACAGTGACTAGCACTTTATAGCTTAAAGTCACTCTGGAGGCCTTTTAAGTGAAAAATGACATCTTTACAATTGCTGTCTATATTTACAGTCAGTAGAAACAATAGGAGAAATGGAGTCTCCACACATGAGAGAGACCCCTCCATGCTTCCTGCATGCTTAGAGGTCAGGAAAGGGGAGAGAGAGAGAGACTAACAAAGAAAGGAAGCAAAACAAACAAATAGGAATATGTGGGGAAAAGAACTTTACCAATAGGTTAGTGGGAGAGGAGAATCCCTTTAGGTCCTAAAAGCCACCCTCCTGCTGATACCCATTGTTAGAAAGCTTGCAAGATTGTTGTTATCTCAGCAAATGTGTCCTTGAACCCAAATTTCCACTGACCCTATTTTGCATGGCCAGTTCTGAGGCATTGTGGGGATACTAGTTTATCAACATCTGCAGGCCCCTACCCTTTAGATTCAGGCTATAATTCTACAATCCATTTCTCGGGAACAAGTCTCAGTGAAACATACAGAACTTACTTCTGTGGGATTATTTCATACGTTCTAAACGGAATCACCAGAAAGAGCAGCTAGAGGATGCAACAGAGTTTAATAGATTATTACCTGGGTGATTCTCAATTTTATTCAACTATGCAAGTTTTTCTATGGGGAAAATGAAAACCACCATTCTAATGCAAACTGCTTATCCTTTTCCAGGCCACTGTGAAAGATACAGAGTTATAAAATGGGAAAAGAAATATAGTAGTATTATTCTAGTTGGCTGGTCAGAAAGGAGCCACCATGTTAAAGGACGTGTACAGGCTATAAATATTAAATAATGTATTATGCAACAAATTCATACTCCATATGCACGCACAATGACAGGAATTAGTCTTTCCAGAAATCTTGGAGTGTCCAGAAATGTTCTATATGAAAACAATGCAGGTGAGTCTAGTTCACATATTCTGGCCTCAAGACAATTGAGTGAAATCTTCAGCACTGACTTTCCAAAACTGCACATTCTTTTTACTTTTGTTCCACTGACTTACCCAAAATGAAGACTCGGCAAACTTCATTGAAGCAGCTGAGTGACTATAATCATGGAAAATAAACAGATTTTGGAAAAGTTACTTTTTGGGACCACAACTCCCAGAATCCCCCACAGCTAGCACAGACACTGTAGAATCTTAAAGGAGAAGAAGCCTTGCTTGACAGCTGATAACAGGTCCACTATTCCTGGAGTTCCACAGACAAGTTTGCTTGCCACCGTGAACACAAGCCTGATGTACAGCAACAAATTACTTCTTTTTCGTGCCAGGAAAAGCTTAATGTCCATAAGTTATTTGTGCTGGGCTGCTCTTAAAAGCATAACAGTGAAAGAAAAGATAGCAACCAAGACCAAAAGCATCCAGAAACCTAGATCTGAAGTGTAGAATGCATAAGAAAACTAAATAAAAACCAAATTAAATAAAATTCAAAAGACAAATGTTCTTCAAATAAGACACATAGACAACTGCTTTTGTATGCATGTGTATTTTGGATGCACTGATGTTCTTCTGCATGTTATCTGCGTCCCCCCCCCCCCCCGATTAGTATTCCTGATAAAAGTCACTTCAAAATCTTTTGGTGTTTTCAAAGTGCTGGACTGTAACGTTTATTCCCATCCCCATCCCTCTTCATTTTTTTGATGAAGCATGTGAGAACAGAGGTATAATTGCCAAAGCCATTTTAATTGGATGAGGGTGGTCCTGAAGCCATGCTGGGATTCTGAACACCAGTGTTTTCATTGGGAACTTTACATTGGCAGATCTAGAGAGTGCGGAGACTCGTGGTCCATGTGAAACGTCCCTTGGGCCTCCCAAGGAGTAGAGGATACTGTGCATAGTTATTCCACCTGAGGGGGTGGAATAAACTTTTGTACCTCCATGTGGTTTTAATTTCAGCAAGTGTTTGGACAGCAGAACACACAGCCCTGTCATGGTGAGTTGGCTAGCAGCGCCCCTTTAATGGCCAAAAGTTACCCTTTCAAGACCTTGCTTTTGTAATAATATGGACACAGCATGCAGCTGGTGCAAAACAGTGTTCTGGAGTTTGGATATATCAAACATATCAACATTTTTGTACTGCAGCCAAAAGGAAACTTAATTTTTGCTACTTAGTTGGGATCCACCCTGTGGAATTGATATGGCTATTTCATTCTGAAGAGGGCTGGATTCTTTTTTGAGATAACAGTTTTGTATTTTTCTTCTGTACATAAGCCCTGTGCTGATACAATGTACGGAGTGTCAGCCCTAGGACAGATAACACCTTGGACAAGAAGCACCATCTATGTTCCTCTCTCTGCCAGTTTTGCAGGATTGTTAACTTGGGTGGCTAGTACAGAATTACAAAACCTTGCAAAGTAAATCTGTGTTCTGCTGGTTTTCATAGAAAACAAACAACATCTCCCTGGAACCTGAAAAAAAAAGAAAAGGATACATATTTTAAAGCTCACTGGTTGCAGTTTGTTGCTGTAATTAGAACCCAGACAAATTGTACGGCTTATGGAGTAAAATGGCTAAAGATATGAGAGCTCCCACATTTTGTTTGAGCTCCCTACAGACAATGTAGTCAAACATTTAGCTACCAAGCTTAACGAATCTCTTGCATTAGTGGTCAGGACAACTGCTCAGCTCCCCCTCTCTAAGGCCAGTCCTGAATGTACGTTTATATGCAGCTATAGAACTATGTATTCAAACAAAGGTACCTGCGCAAAAACTGAATTATTTCATTGAGAAATTTGTGAGCTGCAAGCCTCAAAGTCTCCTTACCATGTTCTCTTACCATGAACTCGCTAGGAATTCAGTCCTTAAGATCTAATACATGAAGATGGAATTGTTTTTGAGAGGTTTTGCAATTTATACAACCCTGATTCATCCTATATTTCTTTCGTATTGTGTTTATGGCTGTGGCCAAAAAAAAACAGGTTGAGAATGGCTGATTCATAGAACCTCTTCTGTTTCCAAGAAAGCATTAGCCATGCCTTTTCCACCCAGAAACATTCTTGGATTCTTGACTCAGTTTATAAGTTGCCAGGATTCTTTGGAGAATTTCTACAGCACCTAAACTGGTCCAAAGCCAATAAAGTGTTATTGAATGGGCAAGCCCAATATTTTTGTTTCATTTCTTGTTTTGTTTGTTTTTACTAAGAGCAATGTTACAGCATATTATAAGCGAAATTTTGGATAACGAAGGCTTGACATGTGCTTGAATTGGGAAAATACAAACGAAGGGGAAACCCTTTAGCTGCCTAGAGTGGTCCTCGCTTGACCAGATAGGCGGGATATAAAATAAATAAATAAATAAATAAATAAATAAATAAATAAATAAATAAATAAATAAATAAATAAATAAATAAATTTATTTATTCTAAATGCCTTAGGCACTCAGGAAGCATCCTATAATCAAATTTTAATAATTCCCTTAAGGCATACAATTTGGGACCTTGTATGCTTTAAGGGAAGAGTTAAAGATGATTTTATAATCTGTGCCACTGACCTCATTTCAGCTTCAGAAATGCATCTGAATTTGACATTCAAGTTATCTTGAATATATATCACAGAGCTTCTCCTGGTTATTCTGTGATATATTGAAAAATAGCATTTCAGCATTGTCTTGGTTCACATCAGACACTGAACAGAAACTTTAACCATGGTAATTAGAAAAAAAGGCACCCATTTAATTCAGCCATGTGAAGTGGAAGATTTAATGGACAGGGTATGCTTTTATAAAAACTATTTTCCACAGGCGTGCCTTGTATCATGGCCCTGGAACACCTTGGCTCAGCTGCACTAGCCGTGGGTGGGGTGACTATTTCCTGGCACAAGGAGAGTTTTCAGGAAAGCGTTGGCTGTGCCTTCTCCACCCAGACAGGTTCTTGACCCCAATTTACAAGTGACAGAGGCTATGAGCTTGTGTATAAATCTGATGTGCAGGGCACACCAGCCTCCCTCAGTACTCTTCTTGTGAACTCTTTTTTCCTTAAAAAAAAAAACAAGGGTGGCAAATGCCAAATAGTAGAAAATTTGCTTTCAGAATTCCCTAGCTAGCACTTGGAGTTCAAAAATAGGGAACTTTTCCAAGCTCTGCAAATTATATGCCTTAAGGGAATCATTAGAATTTGATTGTAGGATGCTTCCTGAGTACCTGAGGCATTTAGGATCAAGGATTTCCCTCCAGTTCAAGCACCTCAAGCCTTTGTTATCCAAATGTCACTTGTAATAAGTTGCAACATTGCTCTTAGTAAAAACAAACAAAACACAAAAAAACCCCACACATAAAAGAATGTTGCCGTCAAACGCAGCATAATTCTCTGTATACAGAAGATTCCTCTCAAGAAAAATATTAAGCAACGACTATAGTAGACATGACTCAATAAATCTTCATTATACTGTCAGGCATCCAAAATAGACCATGGTAGCATAATTCCACAAAACTACTCTTTTGAATATTATGCCTGCTGCTGGCATGACAGAGCAATTGACATTAATTTCTCCCCAGATCTTCTGTCTCGGTTTTGGCTGAGCTATTTGTTTTCTGTTTTTCTTTCTGGAGAGAGAGAGGAATGTATTGCATCTACAAACAAGTTGCAGTAAGGATCACCAAAGCATGGTCTGGAGACACTGGTTTGCTCTAAGTAGCTCTAGTGCCATCAGACACTTTTCGGGATCAGAGTAATGGATACAGTGGCCCATCTGCTGGTTCTTCAATTAGAGTTATTTTTTTTATTTAAAAAACAAAAAAAGGTAAAGGTAAAGGTTCCCCTTGACAATTTTTGTCCAGTCGTGTCCGACTCTAGGGGGCGGCGCTCATCCCGCTCTTCAAGCCATAGAGCCAGCGTTTGTCCGAAGACAATCTTTCCGTGGTCACATGGCCAGTGTGATTTAGACACGGAACGCTGTTTACCTTCCCACCGAGATGGTACCTATTTATCTACTCGCATTTGCATGCTTTCGAACCGCTAGGTTGGCAGGAGCTGGGACAAGCAACGGGCGCTCACTCCGTCGCGTGGATTCGATCTTACGACTGCTTGGTCTTCTGACCCTGCAGCACAGGCTTCTGCGGTTTAGCCCACAGCGCCATCACGTCCCTTCTAAAAAACAAAACAAAACTGGAAACTCAAGCTTTCTTTGTGCATGCAGAAAGGTTTGAATGAAACAATTATTTTCAAAGAACTGAGAGATAACTCTGTTTTTCATCATATAATGTCTCTTATGGAAAAGTAGAAGACAACAAAACTGAATTTCTCCCTCCTAGATTTAAATTCTCTAGTTCTGGCAACAGAACTAGGTGCTGGTTTCATATCTTATTCTATAAGCAGTGCTTTAACCAGCGTATCTCAGTTGTTGTTTTAACATATATATCACCCCATAGTGCTAGAACACTCTCTGGGCAGTTTACAACATAGTTATACAAACAACACTTTCCCCCTCAGTAGCCTGGGTACTTTTTACCGACCTCAGAAGCTGCCTAGAGTGGCCTTTTAGGCCAGATGGGCGGGGTGTAAATCAAATAAATAAATAAATAAATGGAAGGCTGAGTCAACCTTGAGCCAGCTATTTGAGCCAGGGATCGAACTCAAGTCATGAGCAGAGGCTTGACTTCAGTTCTGCAGTTTAACCACTGTGCCACACAGATATCATTGTGGCTAAGCTGCACGATCCCTATTATTGAACCTCTTGTTTAACAAGCCATAATATAAGTGCCAAAGCTAGGCACATAAACGAGGACAGAATAGGCATGTAAACTGGTTGGAAGGCCAATTAATAACATTATGTTCCTGGAATTACAACCACTTTTCAATCAAGGGATTAACCTCCAAATTTGAATGCTCTTGAGGTCCTCACTGCAGTAATGAGGTTAGGATAATGGCATTGGGCAAAGTCAAAGATAATTGTGTGGAGCTGGAAATAATTCTTACCGATTTGGACATTTTCCTATGAAGCTGATAAAACACTGCTCAGTTCTATCCATGTCTACTCAGGAGCAATTCTCTGTGCTTTCTGGTCTAGTCAACTCCATGTCCACAAACCATAGCTGAGTTCTGTACAGAGTATTTAAAATTTAAATATATGTAAATTGATACTTAAATCGCCAATCAATGACTGGATATAAAGCAAAATAAGATTATAGGCAAATGGGGAGTTCTCATCGGCCACTTTCCCCTTTGCCCCTCTGGTCTGGTTCATGTCATAAAATGCCACATGCCTGATATGCTGGAATGAAATTATGACATCTATATTGGCGATATCTGGACAAGTGGTGGGATTTGGCAGTGGTCTCATCTGAGGATGCTCAAATAGGTTTGTGTATTTCAACAAGCTACTGATACGACTGAGTGAAACTTGACAAAGGAAAAATGTTGAAAGCTTACCAGGAAAGATTTTGCTCTGGATGACATCCAATTCCTAGCAGGCTTACAGTTAATTTATTACTAATTAATTCTTCCTTCCACTGTTCACCCTCTATCATCCAGCTCCAAGTAGCTGATCTAAACATATGCTCACACATGCTCACACATAACTCCTGTGTAATGCAACTCTCCATGATTTAGAATGTGATATTTGGCCAGAATCCTATTGATGATTTACATTTGGGGGGGATGGCTTAAGTCTTGGTGGCATTTTATTGCTCATTAATGAGGTTCATGTTGTACTCTTGGGCACACACTTGATCAAGGAGTCAGGCTTGCACCCAGAAACACAAGCAGCACCCCATTAATGAGAGGCAATTTGCCACCCCATTAATGAGAGGCAATTGCTTATGCAATTTCTCTTACCCCAAATCACTCGCTATAAAGCTAAATCCAGCTTTAATCCCAGGTAAAACAGACTCATTGAAATGAATGAGTGTTGTTTGCTGCAAGTAATATGGATTCATCTGATTTCAGTATTGGGACTAATATTGGATTTAGCCCATTAAGAAGGCACAAGCCTAGGAGGAGAATGCGGACATAGGCTACATGGTTCAAATCAGATTTATGCTGCCCAATCTGATTGTAGATACTCCTCATTGTGGAAAAACTATCCACAAGTACAAAGCAAAAGTAGTGCACCAGGAACAAACATGTTATTCCAACCTTCTTCCCTTCTATACGAATTGTTGAATTACAGGGATTTATTGGTAAATATTCAAATATATTGACAGTCTCCATCCCTGTAGTACAGGCATCTGACCCTTCATCCCACAAAATGCTACCTTATGTGTAGACCAGAAATGAGGATCTGCCAGGGTGGGGTCTAGGAACCAATTTCCTGCCCCCGGGATGTTCCAGGGCCACACAAATACCACAAATAATACATATATTATTTATATTATATTTATATATATTATCTATATATATACATATACATAGCATATACATATACATACATACATATACATACACACACACACACACATATACATATACAAATACATATACATACACTTCTGGTTCTGTTTTTATATATATTATATATATTAAATAATATATATAAATAATATAAATATAATATAAATAATATATATATAAACAGAACCAGAAGTGGATGAAAATCCATTTCTGAATTTGCAAAAACACATCTCTAACTTTAAAAAAGATATAATTTGCAGACTTTCCTCCCTGTACTGGTCAGGTGCAAATGGAGTTTGAGGAGTGCAAAAATGGCCTGGGGGGGGGGGAGGAGGGAACAGCACAAATGATTCCGACCTGTGGTGTACACCAACACACAACACAACACCTGGGAATTCGATGTTAATCTAAACTGGGAAATAAAACCATCTCTGTTTTGATTCAACAAACAAGGTCACATATCTGGCATATCTGGAATGGTTTCAGATTAGCAAATGGAAGTACGAGCAAGGGAAGGAATAGTGGCATTGCTTTGGTAACCCCTAATACAGCTGTTGCTATGTGCACAAATACACTGTTAATTGATGAGTCACCTTTCTACAAATAGAATAAGTCAGGAAAGTGTTGCGGACAAACCTTGTCTATTGTACATCTTGTACCATCATTTCTGAAGGTGAAAACAAGGGAAATTCAATGATAGTGCTTTCTTGTGTTTTAATGAAATGCATTGCTTATTTTCTGTCAGGGAGGTAAATAAAAGAATCTAGTACATTTGGATCTAGTAAAGCACTGATGTTTAATTCAGCAAATCTGTGTCGAAATATTGGTCTCAGGTACTCTTGTTCACTATCAAGCACAAGATGTATCCTCATTCCACTTGTAAAAGCTGATCTACAGTCAAATTTTAAAACAAATTTTTAAGTCAAAACAGAGTGAGCTAATTTGCAAACTACAGGGTGCTTGAAAAGCCCCTTCTATAACAACTGAATGCTTTGGACACTTGAGGAATTCTCTCTTCTCATGTGCTTTCAGTAATACTGTAATATTCATGGTAATTTAAACTGGAGGTTTGCGAAGCAAAGTCCACTTCCTCAAACATGGAGGTACGAATACATGACCATTATATTTATACATATCCCCATGATAAGGCGAGCATGCAGGTAATAGATTAAAATGATCAATTAAATAAAATTATTAGTCTCTTAAGTGCTGCAATGGTTTACTTTGTTTTTAAATTTTCCTTTTTTTCCCTTTTCTTTTGCCAACATTCTGAGACAGACATAAAATGCAACAATATTATGGAACGAACTCCATAAAAACAAAGAACATAATAAAACACTAAGTAAAGCCCAGGTGGTAAACGCCTACCTATACAAAAATATGGCAAATAAATAAATATGACAAATAAATAAATAAATAAATCAGGACTCAGGGAAAGACACTGAGAAGGCTCTTTTTTCATCATTGGTGTCCATTCTGCTACAGTTGGGACAGGGCTGGCATCCCTCCCCGCGACTGCAAGGTGAAAAGAGGCTGGTCAAGGAGAATATATCCTCAAAGTACCCTAGACCAAAGCCATTTAGGTCTTTAAATGTTATTATCCATATTCTGAACTGTGTCTGAAAACAAATTGGCAGTCGCTTCAGTCTTTCCAGAATAGAAGTAATGTAATACCTTAAGCGAGCACCCGTAAGTATTCCCGTTGCTGCATTCTGGACCAAATGCAAATTTCAAATATTTAAACATAAGTTGTTTTTCTTTTGGTGGCTTTTGATTGAAAATAAATTGCAGGCAAGGGCAAGAGAGTTCCTCTCAAACTTCCGCACTTGAACAAAGAAGAGTGTTAGGAATGTAGTTTGGCTTCACTCAGATGGGCTAAGAAAGGACTATGGATCAATTCTGCAAAAAATCATGAGGTATCCTAGATACTATCTGGCATGAGGAATTTTATGCTTCACAGATGTCTGTGTCCAGCACAATGTTCCAACTCTGTAACAAACTGCCTTTACTCTAAACGGAATAATAATCCAGGCAGGCCTTTAGAAGGGGTTTCTTTTCTGCATTGAAATTTTGAGAATCTGGACATGCACATAAATGTTGCTGCTTGGGTGGCTTTTGTAGACTCCTGCTAACTTTCTCTGCACTGCATAATTATTATTTTTTTACTTCTGTGGGATCTTTGGTTTGTTAATTAGTATTATTCTGGCTAAATTCTGGGAGAGGGACATTGGATAACAATTCATAACTGAGTTACACAACTTAAAGAGCAAAAGTGGGAGCTGATCCTCAAACATTTTAGAGAAGCGTCACCAAAGACATCCAAACCAGGTGCCTTGTGTAGTTTCAAATCTTGAATTGATTTATGTAACTCCTTGGATGTAATTGGTTTACACAAGAAGTGCCTATAAGCTTCAGTGAATTTTTTAAAACTTACATCGACTATCAAATAAAGATGGGCATGAACCACTGGTTTGACAGTACACTACGGTTTGTTTCCTGGCCAAACAGCTGATCTGCAGTTCTGTGCATTGCCTCCTCTAACAAGTGCCCATTTGGCAGTAGTGCCCAGAGGGGTCAGGTGGGTTCCTGCTGGAGGGGGTAGGGCACTGAACCACAGATCAGTTGTTTTGCCAGGAAATGAACTGTTCTGAACCAACTGTTTGTGCCATTTCTACGGTCAAATCATTAATTTTAGTTTCATTAGGATTTCATGTAATGTACAATGAATTAAAAATTCTTTAAAGAAATTATTAATTTTAACAGCCTCATAAATGTTATCCTCTTTATTTTGTCCTGTTTTTGATAGCTACCATTTGACATGTATTTTGTTTTTTCTGCATGTACCGTAATTAACAAGGAATATGGAATTTTTATTGTCAAATTCATAGTACAGTATTTTTGCTTGACATATTGCAATTGTTTTGATTTTCTAATGCTTGAAATGGAGACATTTTACAAGTTAATTCTTAAAACTTGCTAAGGTGTTTCCTCCTTCTTATGTAGAGTTTCCAGAGGTATTATCCCAAAAAGAAATCGAGTTCTAGTAGTCTGTGATACTCTTTTTAAGTGGCAAGATTCAACAATGTATATGTCCCATACTTCAACCTTCAAGGCATCCTGTATTTATTTTATTTATTTATTTAATTTATACCCCGCCTATCTGGTCGGTGAGCATAGTGATAAGCACTTCTGATACATTGTTCATTTTAACATAGTTCACAATTGTCTTTTAAAAATGTTCTGGTTTTTGTTGTTATTGTTGTTGTGTTGTTGTTGTTTGCATAGCTAAGGTGGGTTTAATGACCACAAGACGTATTTAGGTCTTGGCCTGAAAAGATGAAGTATTGCTTTGAGTGGCATGTGATCAGAAGCTGTTAGGGATCTAACTGGTGCTGACTGAATTCACTGAAGAGTTGTTGCAGCAAAGTGTGATGTGAAACTTTATTCATACTACTGTCCAAGGCACTTGCAGTTATATTCAGGTCATCCTGCAAGCAGGATCTCACCTTCCTTGAAGACAAATAGTTTTGACAATAAAGAAAAGAAACCTGCTGTGTGTTTGGATCCCACTGTTAATTTAACAATTGATCCCACTGTTAAGTTAACATTACTGATAGATCCCTTTACAAAGAGGAACCTGCCATTCAGGTCCTTTAACTCTCCTTTACCCTGGAAATTTATCCATGGGGAGAAATCAATCAGTACTCCATGTGATTTGGAAAAATCTAGAACTGAATGACAGGAGCTATAAGGCAGTGGTTCCCAACCTTGAGTGACCCAGGTGTTCTTGGACTGCAACTCCCAGAAACCCTGGCCAGCACAGCTGGTAGTGGAGATTTCTGGGAATTGACGGTGGTGAAGACTTCTTGGAATCCAAGAACACCTGGTCACCCAAGGTTGGGAACCACTGCTATAAGGGGAGATGAGTTCCCTTTGTGCTTCCAGGATTTCTTGCATCATTGATATGTCGAGGTCGTCATGTTTTATTATGCTCTGGATTTAATTGGGGTCCATTGGCATTGAAAGATGTCACTTTCAAACGTGGCATCCAAATTTAAAACAGGAAGGTTCCTTGAGTTGGCCTGAGAATGGCTGTAATCTGGACAACGAATCAGAAATCCATATAGGGATGAAGGCAAAATTTAAAATGTGAGCTATAACCTGTACCATTGAAAAAGCAATTTGGGGCATACTAACCATGGCAAAAAAAAAATTTATGTGAGACAGATCTTTATGTAAGGTTGTCAACCAAAGTGCAACAGCATCAAGAGGGCAAAACATGGGGGAATACAGTAGACAGGGAAAGAGTAAAATTACCCAGCAATATCAGTTAACTTTGTTAGACCACTATTTGCAAAATACGCAGAGGAAAACAGTCAGAAGTCACAATAATTCTAATCAGATAAAATTCTCACACAATTAACGACCACTTATTTTATTGCTGTGTGAGATGGACACAATTGCATCTGGCTTTCCATTTTTCCTTGCCACTCCAAAGAAGGTAGCACCAATGATAAAAAAAAAACTTTTTTGGCAAGGTGGCATTTTGTCCAGGACAGATTATATGCAAGAAGAGTAGGCAATCTCATGCCTCAGAGGGTGAACTGAGAATGGTTCTTTTCCCATAATGATTCATAATCAGTTTTGCTGGATGTCCCATCTACTGTATATATTACCTCTTTTTTACATAAGAGGTTTGTGAATGGCTGGTATATTTTGCAGCACTGCAAAGTTAAGGAAGAAAGACCTTGATGATGTTGGATGTTTGCATTCCAGAACAGAACAGGATTCTTCTCTTTAAGAGCTGCTAAGATGGCATCTTTCCTGTGTTCCCCTGCAAATGTGACAACTATATCACCAGCCTTTCTCTTTCCCTTTACTGAGGGAGGGGAAGTTATGTGCACTGAAATAAAACCCTCCTTTGAAATATGCAGTTCAGGACACAATTCACTAACAGTTGGAGGGTTAAAGTAATCAAGTCAGTCCCAGATTCTGGAGAATGGACTCCTCTGACTCTCAAATTGGGCGGTCTCCCTTTCTTTTCCAGAAACTCAATTCCAGCATGCAGGTCTGCCATGCAGCCCAGCAGAGTTCTTATAGACCGTTGGTGCTCAATTGCCAACTCCAAGGCTTGATTTAGCAGTACCGTATTTGCTGGCGTACAAGATGACTTTTTGGCCCTGAAAAACATGCCTCCAAGTGGAGGGGGGGCATCTTCTACGCCGGGTGCACATCCAGCAAACTCCCTCTCTCCCAGCGAAGTCACTTACCTGGTAGTAAGGCCCAGTAGAGCCCCGCTCCTAGCCTGGGAACAGCCTGACTCTAGCAGCGAACAGCTGACTGTCGGGAACAGCAGAGAGGAGGCAGCCATTTTGAGATGTGACCACATGGTTGCTGCCTCTCAAAATGGCTGCTGCCTCTCCAAAATGGCTGCCGCCTCTCTGCTGCTTCCCGACAGTCTGCTGTTCGGTGCTGATGCTGTCCTTCTTCCAGGAAACCCTCGCTCTCTCCCAGCAAAAGGAACCAGAATCACGCATGCGGAAGAGGGTGTAGTCTTATACAGCAAATATATAACAAACTCTACATTTTGAGTGGAAATGTTGGGGGGGGGGTCGTTTTATATGCCCAGTCGCCTTATACACTGGCAAATACGTACAGTATTTGCTAGCCCTCGCAGTTTCTCCAACAGATCTCTAATCTCTATTTGAAGAGGATTAACAGCAGCAGCCTCTTCTTGACAGAGGCATTTTATTTCTTCAGTTACCTCATATATCAGATCCAAGCCAACTTGAGACCCTTTCACTGACTTCTTCCCCATAATAAGAGAGTCACCACCACCTGGCAGGCCCCTCTTTTGCAAGCAGCTTTTTGCCCTGAAAAATGAGTCTAACAAAGTTTTTTTGATTCCTGTGGGATCTTGACTGATATCGTAAGCAAACTATCAATCATTCCCCTTTCTTAGTTTAATTATCAGTTTTTTGATGTTGCGTCACAGGAGATCAGGGAAAAGCTACCAGTTTCTCTGGTCATCATAGTGCCTTGCATTGCATCATAAATGAACAGTCTTGTCTTGCCAACAAATACTGCCTGTCTCTCCAATAATGGCCACAGTTCTCCTCAGTAACACTGCAGGAATGATAGCTATAGTTTTAGTGGTTAAAATGTCTTAATGAGAGAAAGCTTGGTGTCATTGCCATGTCCTCATGCAAACAGCAAAGAAGATTATTAGTTTTTGTTTGTGAAAGTGTCGGTTTAATTTAGCATGCTCTTTCATGAACTCTTGGGTATTATTACCCAAGTACTTGTCAAAGTTAAACTATTTGCATGAGTCATCCCGAAGGCTGCCAAAGGTCTCAAAAGGATTTTTCTTTTTAAAACTTTATTATTTCCCCCACGTTTATGGCAATGGCCTTGATGTTTCCAGGTGTTATGATGATACCTGACAATTTTATAAAGAGAAACTTTCCTGGCTTTCATAGAAACAGGCTTCAAACACAGCAGTATATGTGCTATTGAATGTACAGATAAGGTTGACAATCACCTTTGTTTGGACTAAATATTCCAAAATACTCCAGGCAACATAGCCAACAGTAATTCCAGATAGGTACTCTGAGAGCTGAAGTAGAAAAAAGGTATTCCCCCCCCCATCTCTGCACACTCTGGCCCACTCATATTCAACTGCTGTAAAGAGCAATCATTGACATAAAAGGATCAAATAGAAATGCTGTTGAACGTGAGCCCAAAATGGCAGAGTCACAGATCTGGCAGTTGATCAGCAGCACCGGTATGTGACCTACAGGGTGGGCTGAAACTTCTGGCAGTCATTACGAGAGCTCATTTGTTCCAACATATCTCAACATAATAGATAGACTTACTAACTGGCACATGAGCCCAATTGTTATTTTTCATCTTCAGCTTGTTTTTTTTCCCCCAACCCTTTTAGAGGGATTTCTCCCCCAAAATTGGCAGCTTATTATCAATATTTTCAGGTCACATTTGCTGTCATTGTTCCTGAATTATTCATCCACTTTGGCATTACAGTTTCACTAAAATTAAAAAAGATGCTCACAAAACTAAGGTAGAGAAACCCCTTCTTTTAGTTTATATTAAAATTGTTGCAGCTGGACATAGAGCCTAGCTACTTAGCAGATGAATGCTGAACATATAAAAACATGAAAACAACTAAGAGATTTGTGGCACCATAAAAATATAAGGTGTTGTGGACTAGAGCCCATTTTTTCAGAAGCAAGATTTAAGTGTTTATTGCTTCTGATTTCCCCTTCCTCTTCACTCCTTTCTTGCTGTTTGTCACATATACTGCAAAAATCTGTCCTCTCATCCTTTTACCCCAAAAATCTGAAGTGGCAACTCACCAAGGAGGAGTGAAGCTCCCTTATAAAGTAATGGATGTTTGTTTTTCCTACCACAAGTTTTTGCAAGCTAGCTTGCTTTCATTTAGCAATGGCTCATCAGGAAATAAATTAATTTACAAGTTGGTTGCAGAGAATCAGAAGTTTCTGACTTGAATGAATTTGTTGTGTTCAGCCTTTATTTTGCAGGTCTTTTCTTTCCAGGAGCCTTTTGAACATGTCTTTTCCATATGCATGCTATATTTTCCCTATTCACTGTATCACCATGTCTCTTCTGTCCGACACCCAGAATTTAAAGTGTTAAAATGTTCATGCTTACAAAGAAGTTGAAGGACTGTTGGTACGGAAAACCTGATCTTTTAGACAGAAGCTGTGCAGTGCAATGTCCTCCTCAATCCTACAACATTTGCTGCTACATCATATTTATTAAGTATCAGTCTAAGAAAGGTCAAATCCTTCTGCAAGGGCAGATTTTGATTGACAAAAAAGATTAGCATAACTGGAGTATTGCTTCGTATTACCCAGTGGAATGGGTACAGCACAGATTAGGCAGCTATCTCAAATCTTGGCACTGATGGACTCATTTAAAAGCATCAGGTTTTTTTCCTAGTTCATAAATGTAGTGAGCTCCAGCATTTTAAAGGAATTCAGTGTAAGTGAATTTTGAACTCTAAAAAGATTCCATAAATATGACTTAGATGAACAGTTCCTTTGCATCCAATTATTTACTGATGCCAATTTAGCTATGATACCAGCCTCCACAGAAAAACACGACCCCTAATCTTACAGGGTGTGTGTTTTTTTTAATTGCAGACAATTATTTGATTATTTTCTTGGCAGTTTATAAGTCATATAGCAGAATGTGCCACATAGCTTCAGGAAGATTAGAAAAATGCATTTGGCAATCAGTGGTTTAAGTGTTTTCATTTGATGCTGCCAGACCTCTGAATGACAGATATAAGTAAGACCTGAGACACTAGGGTCCTAAGTCCAGTCCCGAGGCCCCTCCGTGCATCCCACTGTGCCTGGATAAGAGTTGGGAAGTCTTGAAACAAAAGTACTGCTCCTGAAGCCTTTCTCTTTTTTGGGGAGAGGGGGAAATAAACTATTAGATCTAGATCTATATACACCTATTCTTGGGGGATCGTGGAGAGCCTTTAAGGATTATAAAAATGTCAGGCCTTCTTCAACGTGGTTCCATTTTTGTGAAATCAGCTCTCAGAGGAGCTTTGCCTGGCCTCCTCCCTGGCGACAGTTAAGAGGCAACTAAAAACATGGCTCTTTAAGGAGGTCTTCCATTCTGACCTGAATTGAGCCAAGGCACTGTTACAACTCAGTTCAGTTATTTGCTATCTGCATCTCTGTTATTTTTTCTTTCTGTACAATTTTTATTAACGCTCTGGCGCCCTCTGTTTTTACATGAGTAGATTTTTATGGTTTTATCATATTAACTAATTGACTCTCTAATTTATGTGAACTGTCCAGAGTAGTGCTGCGGCACTAGCGGGTGCAGTAAAGAAATTAATTAATTAATTAATTTTGGGGGGCCCACATACTACCCCCCATCCCAGACCAGAGCCCTTTATTTTCCTCCATTGTCATTTTTTCCACAAATACAATTATGTACAAATACTTCTTCAGGTGCAGATCAAATGCAAAATCTCCTACCAGTTTCCTTCTTTCCTTCTCATAGGAGCCATGCATTTTATTGCTGAATAGCTCAGCAGAGCCAGATATTGAAAGTTTGATTTCCCACTGTGCTCCCTTGACATGGGCTGGACTTGATGGTCCATAGGGTCCCTTCCAGCTCTGCAGTTCTAAGATGATGATGATGATGATGATGATGGTTGTTGTTGTTGTTGTTGTTGTTGTTGTTGTTGTTGTTATCCAGTTTATTCAATAAAATGGCTGTTGAAGGGGAAGGAATTGCCCCAGTTAGTAGCTCTACTGTTATAGTAGACAGAATAGCTGTTTGCTACCTTGTGTGTCATATGTCCTACCTCCCTGTCTGATACTCAGGCATGCACAGTGGAAAATGAAAAAGGCAAAGTGCTTCAAAGATAAAAAGCATCATCAGATACTGAAAAAGTAAAGCACAACATGATCTATCCTACTGAAAACCTGCACAACAGACTTAAGACATCTGTGATTAGAAGCACGCATGAACCGCCTGTAGCAAAATGCCAACAGGAGATGTCATTCTTGCCTGTCCATCACAGAAGCTCAAGGGGGAGGAGCCAAGGATAGGGCAGGAGGGGCGGAGTCAGAGAGACAGCTGGAGATGTGGAATGGCTTAAATAGGGTTTAGGAGAGAGAAGGAGAGGGCTGGTGAATTGAGCTGAGAGTGTTACGAGAGTGAATTGAGAAGGTTAAACAATATTGAACAAGCAGGAATGAAATTATAAGCACTATAAGAGAGATATTGATTGAAAGTATACAGCAGTTTGGAATAAAAGTGATTGCCGACATGATCCAATACGTGTTAATATCCGATACAGTTCATATGTGATTTACCTTTATGATTTACTCAACAATAAAAGAATGTTTGTTAATTAAACCTCTGATTCCTAAGTTCAATAACCCTTAGTTTTGGCAGCACATGTGTATAACATAATTGGTATTAGGAGAATACCTGGTGGCAGCGTGCCTGGAGGAGACAGGGAGGGGAAGCTGGGACGTTGCCTCCAAGTGGGTGTCTGCTGGAGGGCATGGGGTGCCGAACCACTGAACACTTGTTGCAGCAGGAAACGAATTGGGATGAACCACTGAACTGGTAGTCCATGCCCATCTCTATCTGTGGTATATTCTCACACAGATGCACTCAATTTATTGGATTCTGTACAAAGTGATATCTGTTGTTACCTAACAGGACAAAGAAAAGAAAAAAAGTTCTTTATTGTGCACCCAACCTACTGAAACTGAAACTGAAATAACCATTCCTAGCAGACAAATACCTTTCCCTCTTTGTGCAAAAGTGTGAAATACTGCCAAATATGAGGGAGAACAGAAAACATTTCGTTGATCTGAGCTCTCCTATGAGCTCTGTAACTGGGAGCTTGAGAAGAGCTTTTCATTGGTGTTTGAGCCATCATCCTTCTTCTATTCAGGCCTCCTGGTTCTGTGAAAGTATTACTTTCTTTTTCCAAGCGAGACTCATTGGTGATGTGTCCCCCCCCCCCCCACAACCTATTAAACTTCTGAGGTGCCGGAACAATATTCAGCATCTTAGAGAATTCCAATTTGATTCAAGCACTGCTTCAGACTTCTCCAGTTCAGTTTGAACCAGTTCAGAAACTAACAAATATCCCTGCTGTGCTTCATTTTCGGAATAAATTCTGAATACAAAGCACATCACGGTGTTCCTATGTGTCATGAAGGACAGAATCAGGATAACAATCTTCAGACTCTTTTGTAGTCCAGTTCTGATTTGAAATGATAAGAAACCTTTCCATATGATTAAAGACAAAATGTCTGAATGCTAGGAATAGTATAATATATGGTGAGGTGACATTTCCAGAAAAATGGGGAATGGACTTGTTTTCTGCTGGACAACAATTTCTCTGTCCCTTTCTGTGGCTTCTAATCCTATTCTCTACTCTCTGCCTGTTTCTGCTTCTGAAATGCATTGTAAATTCAGGTGGACTGTTTCTGGACAAACCTGTTAAAGGGTATCTCCCTAGTGTGGGGCCTGAATTTGTTGAACCTTCAGGTGGCTTCAGAAATCTTTGGTAATGAATAAATGTTGGTGAGCAGGCCAAAGAAAACTTGTTGCAGGAGGGAGAATGCAGCAAATAATATAGACTTGGCAGGACTTATTTGTCATTTACAGTCATGAACACAAACCCGTTATCTTATCATGCTTCAGCAGAGTACAGTATATGAATTCACATAATCAGTTATAGTTTCTGGAAGCTGCTTGGCTAAAGTTTCTGGAAGCAGAATGGAAAACCCCAACTTGTAGCCATGTGCAGGGGGGAAAACTGGATCCAGCATAATCTTTGTTCTTGTTTGCATCCCCCACCTTCACTGGCCAGCGTAGATTTATTACCTTACAGAACTTGCAGATGATGTTTTCATAGCCACTAATGAGGTCCCAGAAGTTTTTAACAATAACAGGACATTACTTCTCCCAAGATATATTATGTGTTTTCCCCTCCCCATCTCCATCCCTCCCCAGTTTTGATGATTTTTTAAAAAGAAGGCTGCAAGTGCACTGTGCTACCCCCGAATCACCCACCCACTCCTTTGCTGTACTTCTTTATGTAGCCACGTGATATGAATGATGAAAGTGGAAATATTTTAATCAATGATGTTCTCTCTCTCTTTCTCTCTCTCTTTTGATATATTTTGTATAGCCTTGTTCTCCTAAAATGGAAAAATAAATCACCCTGTCCATGTTTTTCTACCTAAACCCAAATAAATAAAGCCACTTTATAATGTGTATATATTACATATACTGTATCCATATACTTTCCTTTGAAAAAATAAAGGACTTTTATTGTGAAGTTATCAAACATTCTTCTGTTTGAGGTATTGAGCTTCAAGAACAGAACTGTGCAATCTATCTAAACATACCACCATTTAGTTGAACAATCAACAATATAAAGATGATTCAGTGCTTCCCAAACTCAAATAGCCACTTTTTGTAGTGGTTTCAGAATAAGCGGAAGCCTCTTGTGTTGTCACAATTGCCAATGTGCTGGTACAGCTTTGTTGTGCTGACTGATCCCAGGGATCTGCCAAGAGAAGGATCTTCCAGCAGAACTGCTCTGCTGGCTAAAATAATCCAGCAGAAGAGCCAAAAAAAGAGGCAGAGAAAGGTGACAGAAGAAATGAGTGACACCAGATCCAGATCTCTTCAAGGCCACAGTTATTGGCCATATGCCACCACAAGCTTAGGCCAAGCTAAGAGTTGTTGTTTAGTCGTTAAGTCATGTCTGACTCTTTGTGACCCCATGGACCAGAGCATGCCAGGCCCTCCTGCCTTCCACTGCCTCCCGGAGTTGGGTCAAATTCATGTTGGTAGCTTCAATGACACTGTCCAACCATCTTGTCCTCTGTTGTCCCCTTCTCCTCTTGCCTTCACACTTTCCTAACATCAGGGTCTTTTCCAGGGAGTCTTCTCTTCTCATGAGATGGCCAAGGTATTGTAGCCTCAGCTTCAGGATCTGTCCTTCCAGTGAGCACTCAGGGTTGATTTCCTTCAGAATGGATAGGTTTGCTCTCTTTTTAGTCCAGGGAATTCTCCTTCAGAAGGGATACGTTCGTTCTCTTTTTAGTACTCCTCCAGCACCACAATTCAAAAGCATCAATTCTTTGGCGGTCAGCCTTCTTTATGGTCCAGCTCTCACTTCCATACATCACTAGTGGAAAAACCATAGCTTTGATTATGCGGACCTTTGTCGGCAAGGTGATATCTCTGCTTTTTAAGATGCTGTTGAAGTTTGTCATCGCTTTCCTCCCAAGAAGCAGTTGTCTTTTAATTTCATGGCTGCTGTCACCATCTGCAGTGATCATGGAGCCCAAGAAAGTAAAATCTGTCACTGCCTCCATATCTTCCCCTATTTGCCAGGAGGTGATGGGACCAGTGGCCATGATCTTAGGTTTTTTGATGTTGAGCTTCAGACCATTTTTGGCGTTCTCCTCTTTCATCCTCATTAAGAGGTTCTTTAATTCCTCCTCACTTTCTGCCATCAGAGTGGTATAATCTGCATATTGGAGGTTGTTGATATTTCTTCCGGCAATCTTAATTCCAGTTTGGGATTACTCCAGTCCAGCCTTTCGCATGATATATTCTGCATATAAGTTAAATAAGCCAGGGGAAAATATACAGCCTTGTCACACTCCTTTCCCAATTTTGAACCAATCAGTTGTTCCATATCCAGTTCTAACTGTTGCTTCCTGTCCGACATATAGGTTTCTCAGGAGATAGATAAGGTGGTCAGGCACTCCCATTTCTTTAAGGACTTGCCATAGTTTGCTGTGGTCCACACATTCAAAGGCTTTTGCATAGTCAATAAAGCAGAAGTAGACATTTTTCTGGAACCCTCTGGCTTTCTCCATAATCCAGCGCATGTTAGCAATTTGGTCTTTAGTTCCTCTGCCCCTTCGAAATCCAGCTTGTACTTCTGGGAGTTCTCAGTCCACATACTTCTGAAGCCTACCTTGTAGGATTTTGAGCATAACCTTGCTAGCGTGTGAATTGAGTGCAATTGTACGGTAGTTGGAGCATTCTTTGGCACTGCCCTTCTTTGGGATTGGGATGTAGCCTGATTTTTTCCAGTCCTTGGGCCACTGTTGAGTTTTCCAAACTTGCTGGCATATTGAATGTAGCACCTTGACAGTGTCATCTTTTAAGATTTTAAGTAGTTCCATTGGAATGCCATCACCTCCACTGGTCTTGTTGTTAGCCAGGCTTTCTAAAGCCCACTTGACTTCACTCTCCAGGATGTCTGGCTCAAGGTCAGTAACCACACTATCTGGGTTGTCCGGGATAACCAGTCTTTCTGGTATAATTCTTCTCTATATTCTTGCCACCTTTTCTTGATGTCATCTGCTTCTGTGAGGACCCTACCATTTTTGTCCTGTACTATGTCCATCTTTGCAACAAAAGGTTCCTTTAATATATCTAATTTTCTTGAACAGATCTCTGGTTTTTCCCTTTCTATTATTTTCCTCTATTTCTTTGCATTGTTCATTTAAGAAGGTCCTCTTGTATCTCCTTGCTATTCTTTGGAAGTCTGCATTCAGTTTTCTGTAACTTTCCCTATCTCCCTTGCATTTGGTTTCCCGTCTCTTCTCTGCTATTTGTAAGGCCTTGTTGGACAACCACTTTGCTTTCTTGCATTTCCTTTTCTTTGGGATGGTTTTTGTTGCTGCCTCCTGTACAATGTTATGAGCCTCCATCCAAAGTTCTTCTGGCACTCTGTCCACCAAATGTAGTTCCTTAAATCTGTTCTTGATTTCCACTGTGTATTCATAAGGGATTTGGTTTAGATTATACCTGACTAGCCCAGTGATTTTTCCTACTTTCTTCAGTTTAAGCTTGAATTTTGCTATAAGAAGCTGATGATCAGAGCCACAATCAGCTCCAGGTCTTGTTTTTGCTGACTGTATATAGCTTCTCCATCTTTGGCTGCAGAGAATATAATCAATCTGATTTCGGTATTGTCCATCTGGTGATATCTACGCCTCTTGCGTTGTTGAAAAAGAGTGTTTGTGATGACCAGCTTGTTCTCTTGACAAAACTCTATTAGCCTTTGCCCTGCTTCATTTTGAACACCAAGGCCAAACTTTCCTGTTGTTCCTTTTATCTCTTGACTCCCTACTTTAGCATTCCAGTCCCCTATAATGACAAGAACATCTTTCTTTGGTGTCAGTTCCAGAAGGTGTTGTAAGTCTTACTAGAATTGATCAATTTCAGACTCTTCAGCATTGTTGGTTGGTGCATAAACCTGGATTACTGTGATGTTGAAAGGTCTACCTTGGATTCGTATTGAAATCATTCTATCATTTTTGAGATTGTATCCCAGCACAGATTTTCCCACTCTTTTGCTGACTATGAGGGCTACTCCATTTCTTCTATGGGGTTCTTGGCCACAATAGTTGATATGATAATCATCTGAATTGAATTCGCCCATTCCCATCCATTTTAGTTCACTGATGCCCAGGATGTCAATGTTTATTCTTGCCATCTCCTGTTTGACCACATCCAGCTTACCAAGGTTCATAGATCCTACATTCCAGGTAGCTATGCAGTATTTTTCTTTGCAGCATCAGACTTTCCTTTCACTTCCAGGCACGTCCACAGCTGAGCGTCCTTTCGGCTTTGCCCCAACCACTTCATTAGCTCTGGAGCTACTTGTGCTTGTCCTCTGCTCTTCCTCAGTAGCATGTTAATGATATTAATCCATCGGTAATAAAACATTGGTTTATATTTATTTTTGTCTTGCTATGCATGTAATACATGCTTAAAGTCAAGGAGGTAAGGAATTAGGACACATTGCTTGGTGGTCAATTTACTTTCTTTTGTGGCATATTGCTTTTCCTTTCCCAGTATCTTTAGTACCCATAGTTCATTGCCTAGATTGTCACAGGGACAATTCACAGTACAGTATCTAACTTGTGGGCAAAGAATGTCTTGAATGGGGCATCGTTTTGACATTTGATGTTTAGCCTCTATGGAATAGGGGTGGGACTGCAGGGGTATGAATAAGAGATTTGAATAAAAAAGAGTGAGAGAACTAAAGAGGCCAGAGCTGCTGTTGCCACTTAAGGTGCAAAGGCCTTTGCCAAATAGAGTTTTGAAGATTCTCCTGTGTTACGGATACTCAACCTACTTAAGGAAGATATCTTGGTTTTTGTCTGACTTTAAAATCAAAGAGAAACTTGAACTTTGCAAATTCTACAAGCACCCTCTGTATTAGTGCTGTTGTCCAGGTCTTGGGTGCACAAACTGTAGCATTTCGTTGTTATAATCATTTGTGTTGTCTATTACATGAATGCAAATAAGAAGAGACAATTTTTTGTGAAATTGTGTTTGCCAGATTCATTAATAGCAAATAAGCAAATAGTCCCAGAAGAACTCACAAGCGTTACAAATGCAGACATATAATAGCTTCAGTATGGACTCCACCCTTCATTTGATTTGCACGTACCAAGTTCTGACAGCTACACAGAGGCATGAAAAGCTGAATTCATTTGCAAGAAGGGCTTTTGCACAGGCAAAACATTACATTACAGTTTTCGTATAGCCACTGCAGGGATCACTCACACAAAATATTCAATGCAGTGTTTATTTTATTGAAATCAAATCTTACACATGTTGCTGAAGCAGTGAAATTGATAAATCACATTGCAGTGAACTATATTCCACAATATTTTCTGCATACCATTTCTGAGTAACTTGATTAAAATAATTATAATCTTTTCATGCAAATCTTTATATGTACATGGCAGGCACGTTTGTGGGGAATGAGCAGTTTTGGTTAAATGAGAATTTTCTTAAAAAAATATCCCTGAAGCGTTGCAGACTTCCTTCCTCTGTAATGTTTGCACAGCAACCTCATTTCTTTCCAATCTTTCGGAAGTGAAGGCATAGCTGAAGTGTAATGCTTTTTTTTCTTTCTTTCTTTTCCTTTTGGTTTGTAGGTTAACTTCTATCACTACCTCTTCAGTGCTGACTAATTTGTGACGATTTTCCTCTGATAAACACACATTTTTCCATTCTTTATTCCCATGGCAAAAAAATTGAAAGTGTGATACAGCAGTTGTGAGAAAAAACAGAACTTCCCATTCATCCCACAGCCTTTCCAATAGACAGTGGATTTCAGTGTGTTTTATCCTACATTCTTTGAGGACAAAGTCTAGCTTCTGTGTGCTTTTTGTTATTGCCAACGTTTTAACAATAAATTAAATAGACATGCCATTTTTAGGGAAGCTGTCTGGGGTCTTCATAAGCAGACCAATATTTTGAATTAGTGACTTGAGAAAAAGGATGGTATCATGTTATTCCCTTCTCCTCCTTCCTTCTTTATTAGAGCAGTATATATCAGTGTCAACTGCAGGCAGGCAGCAAGAGAGTTCTGTGGTTCCTGCCAAGTTCACTTGTTGCTCCTATATCAGCCGTCATCTGCTAAATGTCCATCCAGACCCAAATCCATTATGGAGGCATGCAAAGGCATTGTCAGCTTCCACCTCCCCAGTTATACCTTTTTTTAAAGTGACTTAATATATTATTGATTCCCTTCTCCTGCACATGCCCACATATGGCAGCCAATACAGTGGAATGGGGCAGGCAAATGGCTTATTCAGTGCTGTCATGTGAAACATTTTCATCTGTGTGATACCAGATGGATGTTAGCAGTGCAAATGGCAGCAAGCCACCATCATATTAACTTATGCACGGAATGGCTAAGAGAGTACTTTTCCCACTTTGGAAAGCTATCAGATCCATACTTCTTCTAGTATTCAAACTTAAAAGAAAATGCTTTAGCTCTTCATGATGTTTAAGGTAACCAAAACTTTGTAAATAATTTTGCCACACTTTCGCATTTTCAATTAAGACAAACATGAAATCTCTTTGGTACCAATAATTTTAGGGTATGCCAAAATTAAAATAAAGGAGCCTATACTATTAATGAGATTCATTAATTTCATTTTGCAATGGCTTTGCCATCAGATGTATGAGATGTTTAAAATAATCTTTAGGATGCAACCACTGTCCAACTAGGAATGCTTGCATTCATCGGTGAGGGCCAGTTAGGTGCTACAAATAGAACTTTATCCTAGCTAAAATTATGTTTAGTGTTTCAAGAGACATGATTCTAGCAGACCTTTGTGGCTGAGAAATCAGACCTGCAAATGAAGCCCATGTTTACATTCAGAAGAGTAATTATAACACAAAGGAAGTTAATTGGCAAATTATGGGGGAGGTGAAAATCTCCTGTTGTGACAATTAGATGTTTTCAGCACTTAAGGGATTCTTTGTAATTAATATGTAATTACAATATGTTCTCTTTAATTCATAGTTTGACCCGGAGTAAGCCTAATAGTGCTGAAAGATGCTATAGACTGACATTCGCCATGAGCAAGAAAGGACAAAGTGAAGAATTACTACGGATGATGGATGCAGCATGACATCTCAAGGAAGTGGCTGTGAAGAAAATTCCATTGGGGCTTAATAAAGCTCTGTCTCTGTGCTATAATTATTTATTAAAGCTCTGTCCTTCTCTTTCTTAAAAATTGCTCAGAATACCCACATACTGTTCTTTCCAAGGAGACTCTATTTTTCCTTGTTCTTAGGAGAATTTCCATGGTCTTATTTATTACTATGGAATGGCTTCCTCTTTGTGATGGAATCTCCAGTTTATTAAGTTATGTGGATACCTTAGCATTTGGCAAAGAGGTCTTCATCTCATGAACAGTTTAGCCATGTGAAATGTTTTGGCGGTTTTTTTGTCATTTTTTTTGCCTATCATGGGAGTATTTCTGGCGTTCACTGGAAGATGTCAACCCAGTTCCTCTCTTAGAAAGAAACAGGAGTATTGTCTTCACACAAAACCCATGTGAAACAGTCTCCACACACTGTTGTGTTCCACTTGCTGCTGCCCCATTTCCAGCTGATTACCTTAGCTTTGGCCTATGTACAATTTTAAATTTCACAACTGTGCTGTATTTCAGCATCAGGTGAAATATCAGTAATTGTAGTGCCCTTCCCTTCCCTTCCCACCACAGGGTCTGGAAAAATGTAGTCAGCCGGATATCACTGTGGCATGATAACTGTTTTTCCATTTGGTAAACTCTGTAATTTTCTTGGAAAAAGTGAAAAAAAAGTTTTGGTCATTTTCAGTTGTGGATTCCAAATAAGTTTGGATTGGACTTATAAGTGACCTAAAAGCCAACATGACAAGGGTGCACATTATGAACTTGTGTTACCATTCCCTTCACTGCAGCCTTAGGAGCCACCTGAACATCATCTCCAGCAGATTTGTGATCTCTTTGTAAGTGATTTGGGGGGGGGGGGGGGCTCAAGAACTTTCAGTGGGATTTTGCATCCCACAAACCACACAGGATTCCACTGCTTTGCAAGTGGAGGTCCAGTAATTGGGCGCAAGCTTCAAAAACGACATCCGACATTTCTTCTGTCACGCAGCGCACACTGGTGTACCTGAGCTTCCTAGGCAACTCCCATCCAACCACTGACCAGACTATGCTCTGCCAATCTTTACCAGTCACCTTTAAAGGTTTGTTCATATTATGGGCAACATGTTTGCTTACTCACAGAATGTTACTAGCTTTACAAATAGCTTTCTGATTGCAGCTGTTCAGAAGTTCATATACTTACAAATCAGCATCACATAAAACTGCAGAAAGTTCTGTTTTGCCTTAGAATAAACCACACCTAAACTCAGTGGGATATTGTTTCCTTGTCAGAAGACTGTTCCAAATACTAGATTGGTTGCCCCGTGTGTATCTAATGGATTAGCAAAGTTACCAAGTGATATCTTATTTCTGGCTTTTTCTGATGAAATGCTATCCTTTCAAAAGCATACTTGATGTTCCAGTTTCATCATGACCTCTCTAGTGGAATAATGAACACATTTACATAAGTATGCCTCACCCACCGTCTCATACTCACCCTCTTAAAATATGTAAAAAGAGGGTTTTGCCCACAGGATGTGGTTATATATGGCTAAATATAATGTTAGCCCTACTTAGAGCAGACCTATTGAAATCAATGGGACTTCCTTTAGGTACGACAAGTCTGGTTCACATCAATGGGTCTAGTTGTAGCTCACATTGGATTTAGTCCTATGCATGCAGCTTGCTTCGTCCAGTTGAAAGTCTCTGTAAGACAAATTCTGAAAGCTACAGGACTGCACTGAATTTGAGGTCAGTCCTTAATGTATCAAGGGTATTTTCTAAGAAAAAAATCACCTGTCTTTGGAGGAATTGAAATTCATCTCTTAATGATGTCATTTACCTTGCCTTCCATTCTTATTTGTGCTGGCAAGAGAGTCTGGCATCTGTGTTGTGACTACACCCACCATTTCATTATGCTGTACCTTTTGTTATTGTTAATTTGACCTTCTTGCAACAGACTGATTACTAGAATTTCTTTTTCTCCTTGGAAGGGTGGAGTGAATTATTTATTTCCTTTAACCTCCTCCCTGTCCTTCTCCACATTTAGTCCTTAAGAATCGTCACCCTGCTGGGAAGAAAGGGGAAGGGTGTTTTAAGTGCTAAAGAGATTTTTTTTTTTTTGCATGAGTCAGTTTTCGGGCATGAACAAATGATGGAAATGAGGATTTGTGCTTGCTGCAAGCTACAAAATCAACTTGTTTTCAAGAATACACTGTATGTCTTTTTAAAAAAAAGTGGATGAGGAAATAAAAATAACATTATTTCTTAATTTTTTAAATAGCAGATTTGAAAGCACTGAAGCACTGTATATGTGCTATCATCTCAGGAACCCTGGGAACATCATAAATATGGTGCCGTGGGTAGAAAGAGCAGTTCTAAGCTTCAGGAACACTGATTACCAAAGTTAGGGGTGGGAATTAAATGTCCTGTGGGCTGCATTTGCCATTTCCACTCCCTCTCTCAGGCCCTACAAACATCCACTATGCCAGTCAGAACTCCAACACCATCTACTACACTATTGTCTAGTCACCATTTTGGTTTATTTCCTCTGTGAGTGATTAAAATATGTTCAGAGTTCAAACCTATTTGATAAAATGTCCTCCGTGATAGATGACAATCTGAGATTTCAACTGTTGATTGTCATGAAATTTCCTCCTTGTCACTGATTTCCTCCTTGGGTTGTTGCTCAGTTTCAAAGAGAAATGTTAAAGCTCATGAACAGACCAAGCCTCTGCCCAGAAAGATGCTCACTCTGATCTCTAAAGGTGGAAGGACTTGCTATTGTCCCTATACATCATTTTGAACTATAGGAGAGATGGTAAAGTGGAAGAGGCTTACTGACTGCGTCTGGTTACCATATTACCTTGTGTTGTCCAAATTCTAGGTATACCACCCAGTGTCTATCTGGACAATCCCTTGAGTTGGCTTCTCAGCCTTCATACAAAAACATTATAAAGCAATGAATAAATGGTGAAGGTGTGTACAGCAAAACAAAACTATCATCGCAAAGCTGGCAAAAAATCTTGCACTGTCTTAGTAAATTTTAGTGTGTAAAATGATATAGACTCTCTAGGTTTTGATCCAACAGGCTTGGCGTTTCTGTACTATATACAGAACAACCTTCTTGGTCAAGAACTCCCATGCTGGCTGGGTATGCTATGAGTTGTAGCCCCAAAGAGAAGGCTCTGGTGTTATAAATTTTATTGGGCTTCCAGGGGGGAAAAAGTTCCATTTAATCTCCAAAAGGCTTCTTGGATCTTAGCTTGGGGCTAGCCTGAGGAAACAATGAACTTGGAAAAAGAAGAGGAGACGGCAGATAAAAATGTACTGAGCTTATGTCTGTTGTGAGTCTTAGATTTCTGGAAAGAGATTTTAAACAACTAGAAAATAATAACATCCTTTTGGACAGACTAATTCTACCTTACTTTTCTTGGGAGAATGTTGTGGACGTTTGAACTAGTTCTCTAGATATATATCCCATTAAATCTTATTATGTGTTTTCATTATCTGAACAGCTGTATAGGCTGAAATCCTGTTGTGCAGTTATGCAAAAGATGTAACTTTTGGAAGCGAATCAATGGAAATTAAGACATCTCTGTAAGTATTAACTGTTGTATATTGAGTTAAACAATTTTGGTTTCGGCATCTGGCTGTGGAGCCGGAGGTTGGGAGTTCGATTCCCCACTGTGCCTCCTTGACAGGGGTTGGACTCCCTGATCCATAGAATCCCTTCCAGCTCTGCAGTTCTAGGATCATCATCATCATTATCATTATCTGGCATGCAAAACAGAATGCCTATAGAGTTTTCTTAACTTACAATAATTGGTGTCTAAAAGTTATGCTTTTTCTTTTCAAGGTAAGTGAGACATTTAAGGAGTGGGTTTACCGGTTTCACCCTCCCATTGGCTGGGCAGGAATATGAGCCCAAGATTCTTGAGTCCCAGCTCATTGCTCTATCCATAACACCATACTGAAATAAATGAGTATAGAAGGTTGATATATGAAATCAAACCTTAAGGATGTTACTTTCTTTGCCCACAACTCTCAGAATTTCCCATGGTCATGTTTGGGGGTGGATTCTGGATAGTGCAGTACAAAAAAAAATTTCCAAACATTCCTAGACATTTCATTCTTTATTATAAAGTAGCCCAGAGCAGTAAAAAAAATCAAATAGCATCTATTGGGTGTGGTGATGTACAAAGGGTTTATTTCAAGGGGGTGGAAGCAAAATGTGTGCAGATATTTTTAAGTGTTGGAAGGGACATTCCTACTACATTGGATTGGTACTTGCTTTGAAAATAAAGGTACTTGCTTTGAAAATAAAGGATATACACTTTTAAAGAAATACCATTAAAAGTTTTCAAGCAGATGGCAGTGTTGCAACAACGACAAAAAAAAAAATCCTGTAAGACCTCGAAGACATGATTTTTATGTGTCCTGTGTTCTGGACCGCAGTTCACTTTATCAAATGTAGGGAGCATTACCTCATTTATTATATGTATGTCTGGGTGGAAGGGTTTGAGAAGGGAATTGTAAAAAGTACATACATTGTAAAAAGTATATATATTGATCCTTACTTTGAATGTGATCCTTAACAAACAGTAGTTCAAACTGAACTACTGTTTGCTAAGGATCACATACAGACATCCTATGTGTAGGAGCTGTTTAAGATGTGTATCAAAGGTCAAGTCAGATAAAGAGAATTAAACTATACTATTTTTAAAATAAAAATAATAAAGTATTTGAGCTGTATATTTCAAGAAAATCACACCTTGTATGTGTGAGGTAGACCTCATTTTACCCTAGACTTTTTCCTGTGAATCAGATGGTCATGTTTCACTTCTGGATGATTCCTCTGGTATTCTTATGGTTCTCTGCTGTTTGCTTGCTTGCTTGCTTTTTGACTGGCAGTAGAATGACAATGATTTGATGACCAGAAGCCTCTATGCATGACAAAATGTATCTGTTTATTCACTTGTCCATTCACATGCACCAGCAATATACATAGCAATTTCACTTGCTTGCCCCTCCCCATTTATTCCCACAGCAGCCTTTAAGCAGGTTTGCCTGAAAGATTTGGATTGACCCCCCAGGAAAACACCTCTCTCTCTCTCTCCTCTCTCTTGCCTTTTTTCTTTTTTCTTTTATGTTTCTTGTTCAAATATATTTTGTGACTCAGCAGCAATTCAAACATGGGTCTCATGCGTTCCAGCACGCTAGCCATTGAGTTATATTGGCTCCCTATGACAATTGCTTGCTATATTAATGGAACCAACAATGAAACATATTAGTGGGAAAAAAAAAACATCAATCAATGCAATTCATTTGTAGAATTTGCAAATTTGCATAACATGTACATAATGTGAAGAACAGACTGCCTGGAATATCACAACCGTATGACTGGGGTACCGTCCTACAGCATATTGTACTTGGCTAACAATCTGCTACTGAGCTATTAGTATACAGAGATTTATACATCTTAGAACCAGGTTGCCCCAAGAAGCATCCCTCCTATGTCAACTATTAAGGCACCCAGGATCCTCAGGAGAGGGACCATTGTCTCTCCTGTGATGACATGAACTCAGGCCTTTAGGGTGATGGCAGCTCTCCCCTTGAATGACTGTCTTTGCATCGTATATCAGGCCTCCTCATAGGTGTGTCTTAGATGTTTATTGAAAAATCCTCTTCTTAATTTTCCTCTCCCCTAAATTTGCCTCTAAATTGTCATGAGCTATTTAAAACTCTCCCAGATACTGCACGATTGTATTTTTGCTGGATTATTTTATCATAATGCTCTTATATATGGCTTCAATATTTTGTGGTGATCTTATAATTGCTTCAGGATTCATAAAAATGAGAAGAGCTTGAAAATATTTATGAGAAAGGAATGCTAAATTAAGAAAAAGCGTTCAACTGACAGTCTGAGAAGCTTCTGTATTAGGAACAGGACTTTCATTTCACTTGAACTACAGCACCCAGAATTTTCTGAGAATTCCCCCAGGAAGAACCCTGAGAGATACAGCTCACAATGCAGTAGTTTAAAGAAGAGCATTCTTACCTCCATGTGTGTCTCAATCACCATTATATTGGCCTGTCAAAAAGTAGGAAACTGCCTGGGAGTGGCAGAGGCTCCAAGAAGTCTCTGATGAAAGACTATCAGAGTTGCATTCCAAAAGAAACAAAGTCCCATGTAATGCAAAGCAAAGTATGTTGCTTAAATATTGACCCATTATACCCCCAGTGAGTTGAGTACTTCATTTACTGACCTCAGAAGGATGAAAGGATGAGTCAGCATCAAGCTGCCTATCTGAGAAGGATTGAACTCGGATTGTGACCAGACTCTTGACAGCTAGACCTGTCCCTCCCTAATCTGGATTAAGACTCCAGCACATAAGCATCCACATCCAGTGCCCCTATATGCTGCTCAGTACACCTTTTAACACTCACACTGAAAACTCTGAGGAAGTAGATTTCACATAAAGATCCTGTAGGGAGCTTTATTTTTCTTGGAATTAGAACTCTTTTTACAATGGAGCAAAAGTCCAGGGCCCAAACTCAGTGGGCAGAGCAGAATCCCACAGAAACAATAGATATTTACCATATTTTAAAATAAGTATTTGAATATACGTTGTGTGTGAAGGAATACTGTACACACACAATATAAAGATCCCCACTCTTTATGCAATAATAATGTTGGACAGGAAAACTTCCTGTTGGAAAGAATACATGCTTGTTCCGGTTTGCCTGTTGGTCTGCAGAAATGATGGAGAAGGGTGATATATTAAGCCAACGGCAGGAACTTAGTGAAGCAGAGAGGATAGTCTTTTTGAAAAGGAGCTGTTTGTGATGCATTTTGGCAAATGTTTCAGCAGGTGGAATGTACAGTGTTTACACAGTACATATTTCAATATGCGAAGCAAATACGGAGATTCAGTCTCTAAGTCATCGTTGAGTTCCCTTTTTCTTCTACCTCCATCTTTGCTTTAAAAGCTACTTCACGTTCCATATGAGACTGCGCTCCACAGGACTGATGGCACTTGGGCAGTGGTACGGCATGCCACCAGCTGAGAAAACAAATTTGAGAAACAGAGACTATACTCAAGTTAATAAGCCTGAGGCAAACCTCACAGCCCTATTCCTTTAATTTGCCGGTTCACACAGTTCCAAGGATAAGTGTGGTACACTAGCATAGAAGCCAATAGATGCAGAATGAAGGAGCGTGAAAGAAAGAAAGAAAGAAAGAAAGAAAGAAAGAAAGAAAGAAAGAAAGAAAGAAACATAATAGAACAGAATTGATATTGGAAGGAAGGAAGGACAGTGTTCTATTTTTGACTTAATTTGGAAAAATGAAGATCAGAAGCATAATAGAGCAAAACTGATATTGCAGATAATGCTGTTTATATCTATCTACAGTGTATCAATAAATGTCCCATTCTCATCTGGAATGGACACAGAGATACATATGTAGTCACTTTTGCTACGCATAATTGAGAAGATGCAATTAAAAGAAAAAACAATGCCAGAGACATATGGAGTTAGAATATCATCATCTAGGCTTCTGAAATGGCTTCCTGGCCAGACAATCCTGACCGGTTTGGGAATCATGTGAGGAGCCATTGTTAGGGATTTTGGAAACTGGCATGGGCACACTAATGGCTGTTTTACCTGTTAAAAATGGAAGAAGCAGAAGCATGGAAGAAAGTTTATGCCATAATACATTTAAAATTATTTAACGTTCTGTGTGAATTGCTGTCATCAGAGTGATGCACCAGGACTAGGAGATCCGCTTTCTAGGATCTTTAAGGCCCTTCCTTCTTAGCCTGATCTGCCTCACAGAGTTATTAGGATGAAAAAATTGAGAGGAAGACAGCCATTTACTCGGAGAAATTTGACTGCAGTGGAAGAAAGGCAGGGTATAAATTTAATAAATAAATATATACAAAATGGAACTAGAAGATATTCTTAGAAGAATCTAAGAACCTGGATCCTTTTCACGTGACTCCCTTCACCGAATGGATTTTGCCCTGATCAGAGTGAGGTTTTGAGTCACCAAGACATGAAAAGAAAAGAAAAGAAAAAGAGTATCTTCAAGACAGTTCTGACTTAGGCTGATCCTTTGCAGGATTTTCTAGGTAGAAAGTACTCAGACGTTGTTTACCCTTCCTTTCTTCCGGGAGTGCCTTGGGACTGTGCAGCTTGCCCAAGGCCACACAGGCTGGCTCTACTCACAGGAGGCACAGTGGGGATCCTCTGGTTCCACAGCCAGAGACCAAATCCAATGAGCTATCCAGCCAGCTAGAAAGAAGATACAATAAAAATAAAGAATAGTATTACTGGGAAGGCCAAAACAAACAAACACATGAAGTCTCACACGCAAAGGGACAAGCTACCTCAACAGTGGAACCTAGGATATAATTCCCATGCATCATTATTTGAGGACCTGAACACTCATTATTTATGGAAAATAATTCGTTATTGAACATGCAGCACAAAAGTTTGGATACATCTGGACAAGTTTGGGTTCATAATCTTCCTTTCCTGCAATACCTACTAACAAGCCTGAAATCTTTCACTGTGTATCTAACTAGAAGTGATAGAAGAACAGCAATTCATACAGCCCACACAGTCACATCACTAGCTGAACAGAAGCTTTTACATCTTGAACCAATCACCAATTTTTATAACTGAAACTCATGTTTTTACACTTTATGAGACTAGAGAGCACAGTACAGTGGAGATAACAGAACTGCCTTTACTCAGATTTCCCTCTTGAAGCTCGGGATACACTAAAGGCAACAGCACCCTCTCATGTTCATTTGAGGCAAGAGGAAAACTTAGGCTAATCATTTCTCCAGACAGAATGACATAGCCCAGCCACAGAATATCATTCCAATTACACCCGATCAGTAGCTCTTTAAAAGCATGCATTACAACAGGCGAATATGCAGTAACTGTACAGTATTTTGGCCATTTATTGGAGAAATTATAATGGCATACAAAAAAGATTCAGGCTGTGAAGAAGGATAATTAAAGTTGAAACTTTAAATGTTCCTCATTTGCTGCAAAAAGATTTTGCATACTCCCCAAAATAAAAAGCATGCTTTAAAATATTTTTAACAGTCTTAGAAATAGAAATAATTTATTTTACCCTAGGGATAAAACACAACGGTTAAATGTACTGTGGGACCTTCACATATCAATGTCCATTGTCTTCTCCCCTCAAGGGGGCAAGCAAAACTCCCCCACACCTCATTTATTCTCACAACAGCAGTGGCTACTACCCATTGTTCTTGGTAGGCCAGAAGGCACAATTACAATGATGTGAGCCACCTTGGGCCCCAGTATTGGGGAGAAAGTGGACTATTAAACACACACACACACACACACACACACACACACACACACACACACACACACACACAGAGAGAGAGAGAGAGAGAGAGAGAGAGAGAGAGAGAGAGAGAGAGAGAGAGAGATGAATTAGCAGGCCTGGATCTCCTTTATTCCAATGCAACTCCTCAACAGCTACACCACCCTAGATGCATTCATGGATAAACCTAGCTGCCAGTAGTAGTTTGGGCTCACAAGAGACATTTACTCAATAAATTACTGTGAACTGACTGAAACACACTTCTGAGCAGTCATTCACTGGACTGGGCTAGGAGCAGTAGTGTGATGGATGGGGAAATCAACTCTGAACCTTTTTTTTTTTTAAAAAAAAACAGCAGTAATGACATCATCTGTTGGAATCCCAGAATAATTGATTCTGGAAAGTCAGTGAGATGAGAATGAGGCTTTAAAGTTCCATACTTTTGAAAGAAACATTAGTATGAAGGAAGCCAGATCCTCTTCAGACTTTCACACTAAAAATAAGCAAGCAGAGACTGAATACATCCATCTTTTCCTTTGATGGGGTTCCTACTTCATGCTACCAGTTTTTAAAAAAATGCTTACTCACAAGATTACCTGCATTTTACTTTTACTTAGTTTTGGTCTATTTTCCCATCTTGATCAACACTAATATGTCAATTTAATTTATTCTTTTTATGAATTATTTTATTGTGACCCGCCCTGAGTAGACATTGTCTAGAAGGACGGGATAAAAGTCTAATAAATATAAATAAATAAATAAATAAATAAATAAATAAATAAATAAATAAATAAATAAATAAATAAATAAATAAATAAATAAATAAATAAATAAATAAATTTTCAGTGAAAAGATACAGATCACATTTAAGCTGGTTGAAGATTAAGATCAGCATAGACATATAAAGATGTTGTGCAACTTGAATCAATATAAACAGTGTAAGGGCTACTAGTGAGTCCCATACATCTGTGTATCAGTGTAACTAATATCCTGGATTAAACCCAATAGAGGGACTGAAGGTAGCTTGCATAAAACATTTCACTAAACCCCAAACCAATAATCATGCATAGTATTGCAGTCATGCCCTGTAAATTTTTTAGATGTTCGCTTGATGTGGATGTCTTTGTTTTGTGATAACTTTTAAAACTAGAATGCCTTTTGAATATAGATATATTATAGCTGCACGATAGTGCAGATATGTGAGTACGCAGCAGAGCAAATCAGCATTCTACAAGCATGTAGCGAAATGCCAAAAGGTGATGTCATTCCTGCCTGTCCATTACAGAAGCTCAAGGGGGAGGAGCCAAGGACAGGGCAGGAGGGGCGGAGTTAGACAAACAGTTGGAGAGTTAGAGAGACACAGTTGGAGATGTGGAATGGCAGTTAGGGTGAGAAGAAGAGAGTTAGGGATTTGAGCTGGGAGTGTTAGGAGAGGGAATTGAGATAAAAGATATTGAACAAGCAAGAATGAAGTTGCTAGTACTGCCAGAGAGATATTGATTGAAAGTACATAGTAGTTGGAATAAAAGTGATTGCATACATGATCCAGTTACCTGATACATTTCATGCGTGATTTACCTTTATGATTTGTTTGACAATAAAATAATACTTAATTAAACCTCTGATTCCTAAGTTCAATAACCCTTAGTTTTGGCAGCGCACATGTATAACATAATTGGTATTGGGAGAATACCTGGTGGCAGCATGAAGGGAAAGGGCGTGATCCCTTGTGAGGGCCAAATAAATAGGGGCAACAAGGTAGATTGTCACAAAGGCAATTTGAGAAATGTGGACAGCCGAAACAAGAATTGTAACTCTGAACTTTGGCTTCAGATCACCACCAAATTTGGCACAAATGTAGCAGTCTTTCCTTGCTCTGTGCTAACTTTGGGGAAGTTTGGACAAATGCTTCTCAAGATATAAATGTTAAAAAGAAAAACTGTTTTACCTCCCAATTCAAAAATAGGCACACACAAACAACCGCAGATTTAAAATAGATCAAATAACTTGAAAAGACCAATTCTGCTTATATTGATCCTTAAAAGGGGCCTTTCGAAATGAAAACAAACAAACAAACCAGTGACTTTGTTATAAACTGAGGTGTGAAACAGGATTACCAGGAAGAGCATTCCGAAGTAGGTACATTGTTGCAGCTTTCTGGGTGGGGAATGCTGTGTAGGGCAATGAAGTGTCACAGAAACAGAGTCAAAAGACAGGTTTTCTTTAAAGAGTTAAAAATAAATATACAGTAGGCTTTAAAAAAACTATAGTGTGACCATCCAAAAGGGGGACCAATAGCAGCAGTCAAAATGGTCTACAGGATATGCTTTTGTGCTCACTACTATTTGAACTTGTTCAAAAAGCAGTCATGACTATTGCTTTGTATTTGGGTGAGAATTGATGAAATTCTGCAATTTTCCCTTGTGGTGTCACTTTAAGAATGTTAATGAGCACAAGAGGGCATCCTGTAAACCAGTGGTTCCTAACCTTGAGTGCCCAGACTACAACTCCCAGAAATCCTGGCCAGCACAGCTAGTGGCGAAGGCTTCTAGGAGTTTTAGTCCAAGAACGTCTGGAAACCCATGATTGGGAACCACTGTTGTAGACCAGTGGTTCTTAACCTTTGTTACTTGGATGCTTTTGAACTGCAACTCCCAGAAACCCCAGTCAGCACAGCTGGTGGTGAAGGCTTCTGGGAGTTGCAGTCCAAAACTCCTGAGTAACTCAAGGTTAAGAACCAGTGTTGTAGATCATCTTGACTTCTGCTGGTGGCAGTGTCAACATTCAGGCTGTCCTTTGCTATGTAAAGTTTGGCATCCTTTTTGCTGCTGGCAATGCAAGCTGATATTGTGCAGTGATATCAGGCCATTTCCTGATGTTTTGAATCATGGATACAGAGCACAATATCCCACATTCATAAACCGAAGGAGTTTTGAAGAATTGAATCAGTATATCCTGTGGATGTGGATTTTGCTATGGGGACTACAATGCTCTTGCAGTGGAAAATCTGCCACAACTCTACTGACTGGAAGTCATTTTATTTCTCATGGCACACTACAAGTTCTCCCACTGCACACTAGTACGCAACAAACCAAAACACAGGGTGGGATTTATTACTATCATCCTGGCTACATCAACTTAGTGCTTAGGATGACATGCAAGCAGGGTAATTTTAAAAAGAGGAGAATGTTAGACCTGAAAATAGATTGTGACAAAGATTCTGACAATGTTTATGATACAAGAGCAAAAAAAAAAAAAAAAAAAAAAAAAATCATTGCAAGGGACACATGGTTTGCTTATCACTTATTTACCTAAGATAAAATATTTGTTGTTTAAGGACAAATCCACATGGAAGATAAACTTGTTTGAAATACATACTGATATTTGGGAACTTGTCACAACAGAGAACATAATTCCATAATGGATGCAAATATTTATGTATCAGTTTTCAGCCCCCAAATGCTCCTTATAGGTTGTGTATAGCCATTAAAATATCAGAGCTTCAAAATATTACTGTTTCTGGACTACAATGGCCAGAATCCCCTGTCAACATGACCTGTAGCTATAGGCAGCAATGAGACTGCATAAAACCTTTGCCCATTTCTAGGACAGTCATTGCATTGTTGACATTTTAAAAAGGGATAAAATGAAAAGGACCTAAAATAATTCTGAGCAGCTCTTTGCATCTGCTGGCTTCCTTAAGAACCTTGCTTTTCTGGCCCAGCAAGACAAGGAGCTTGATGGATTTTCTTTCTTTCCTTCCTTCCTTCCTTCCTTCCTTCCTTCCTTCCTTCCTTCCTTCCTTCCTTCCTTCCTTCCTTCCTTCCTTCCTTCCTTCCTTCCTCCCTCCCTCCCTCCCTCCCTCCCTCCCTCCCTCCCTCCTCCTCCTCCTCCTCCTCTTCTTCTTCTTCTTCTTCTTCTTCTTCTTCTTCTTCTTCTTCTTCTTCTTCTTCTTCTTCTTCTTCTTCTTCTTCTTCTTCTTCTTCTTCTTCGTCTTCGTCTTCGTCTTCGTCTTCGTCTTCGTCTTCTTCTTCTTCTTCTTCCCCTCCCCCCCCCCCTGTGCTTTCTTTACCAAGTCAGTTTGCCAACCGCCAGCATTAAGCGTTCACATTCTTGGAGGGAAAGAACTGCCAACACTGTGAGCTTTGAAACTCCCCAAGGGCTTGTCTGGAATGTTGCATTTCAGCAGAGTTACAAATTGTCTCTTTCTCAAAATATAGCCCGACCTTCCTTATGTCTATAAAAGGACTGCTCCCCCAGTCTGTGTGTTCTTCCTGACTTAGGTCTCTTCCTCCTGCCCAAACAAGAGAATGAGCCCAAATACCTGAATCCGGATTCTGAAATGAGTCCTGGAAATGACAGAAATAACAACCATGAGCAGAGCTGGTACAATAAGCTACGTAATGGAAGATAGGTCTTAGATCATCAGTAGAATTTTTTGAAAAAGGGACATTTTGGGCCTGGATTTCCAGAACTATCCTACTAATTGTAAGGAACTCACTGACAGAGCTTCTTGACATGTGATACTAAGACTGTGGTTCCATCTAAATCAGTGGTTCTTAACGTGGGCAATAATGCCCCCCAGGGGGCGATTTCATTTTTCAGGGGGGCGGTAGAACGAAAAGGGGCAGTGTGGGGGCAAAAGAACAGAAGGGGGGCAGTAGGGGGGCGCTGGAGTGAGCCAAACCTGTGAAGGCGACTGCAGCCGCAATGCTGGCAGTAGATCCGGTGCTGCTGCTGCCGCCAGATGATCCAGCTCTTTGTACCTGCCACATCTCGCCTTTCTCCTTTAGGGGAGCACTGAGTGTGGATCGGGTGGAAGGAAAGGGTCTCTTGGGTCCTCATCCTTGCCCTGTGAAGCGCTGCCTCACACCCAGGTGGGGAGGGAGACTAGGTAAGTAGGTAGGTAGGTAGGTAGGTAGGTAGGTAGGTAGGTAGGTAGGTAGGTAGGTAGGTAGGTAGGTAGGTAGGTAGGTAAGATTATTATCACCTTAGGGAGGGGGAGCGATGATAACTTCCTCAATGGCTCAAGGGGGCATTTCTTTCAAAAAGGTTAAGAACCACTGATCTAAATCATTGTTAGCTCTATTTAAATTTGGAGTCTCAGGCAGGTCTATTAGGGCAAGTGTCGCACTGACCCCATCTCAAGCTGTCCCCAGCCATGCCTATTCTTCCTGCCGCCTTACCAATGTGTCTGTGTGTTCATTAACACTCATGTTTGCCCTGTCTCCACCCACTACCAGCTCCTGTGTCTTTTGCCCTACCAATCTCAATAGGCTGCTGCTGCTCTTCCTCTTTTGTGCTTTTAAGGCCATGATTGCCAGCCCTGTCCCTATGATCTTTATCTCTGCCAGCCATGCCATCTCCACTACAGATGGCCCTGTGTTCAGTGCCAAGGTCTGAAGGGACATTCAGATGAATGCACTTAGAAGACCTTGTAGAGTAAGTATGCTTGCCCTATTTCCCTTCTCACATGGTCTTGCCAATTTAATGAAGAAAGGTATTGTCTCAGTGCTAACTGCAAGTAGCAATCCAGGACTTAAAGGATGGATCTTCCAGGATTTGAATGGGGAACCTTCTCCTTGCAAAGCATTTACTCTACCATGAAGGTATCAGCATCTACCCTCAATGGAGCAAGCAGAAATGCAAACGCTTTTGCCTTTTGCATCATGTGCTTTTTCTATAACTTCCAAAGGACAGCTCATGAGAGGAGTGATGCATGACAGCCCTGTGTGGCAGAAACTATTTCCCATGCATGAATGGCCTTTGAACATTATGCTGCAACAGGAAAAGCAGAAATATGAGGCACTGACACAGCTAGCTAATGCCAATTCCATCAATGACCAAACTTGCTACAATGGCAAAGTTGTAGGTACTCTCTCTGTGCATGTCAGGAGGGAGAAACACATCAGCTGCATGCAGCCCCACTTCTTTTTCTGGTTTCTGGACCACCCACAGACCACACTTCCACTGAGAGGATTTTTCTTTAAAAAAAAGAGAAGAATTTACCCCTTGAAGCCTCCAGGAGCAGTGATTCCCCTCTAAAGCAAAGTGCAAGCTCTTGCTATAATGAACTTGAAATGAAAAATAAACAATCCAAATCTAGATTTTAGGGGGCAGTGTGGCCCACAGCGGATCCTGGGGGATGGGGCAAAATTGGCTGCTGGCAGTGCTGAAAGGACATACTCCTGATATAAGTAATCCATATGGCAGGCTCTGTGGGTGAGCTTCGGCCTCATGTCCCACTGCAAACACATATATAACCTGTTACAACAACTAGGAACTTCATGTATAAATACCTGTGCAAGCCTTTTCTTATGTAATCTATCCTGTGTAGATATATGTGTGCATACTGTTTTAATTAAAGTTTGCATTTTGGGATGGATGATTTTGTCAAAAACATGGTCACTTTCTAATGTTTCCGTTCTTAAATGCAGTTCAAAATGCTGGAAACAGTTTTCTGAATAAGCTACATTTTAAACATAGTTATTTACTTAATATATGCATTTTTCTGTCTACTTTCTCCTAATCAATGCAGTTTACACACATTGATCAGAAAGCTACATTGCAAAATTTGTAGAAATTTGTAAGGACAACTTACTTCAGATGTGAGCAGCATTACCTATGAGCACTCTTCCTTAAAACCTTGTCCAGATTGGTATTCATTTAGAACAGGGGTGAGCAAGAGCTGAGACCTTAGGATTCTAAGGCTTGGAAATGCTCAGTGTCAGCTTTCTACCCTTGAAATGGAAATCACAGTATACTACAGTTATCAGGAGGGATGAAAAGCACAGTTGCTGTTTCCTTGAATAGGGAGAGGGCATTGGTTAGTATCTACTACACTGTACACAGTATGTGTCCATAAGATATCTGCTGTATTGTATTTTAGACAGGGATTGATTATAACAAAATGGAAGTACTATTAGGGAGTAAATAAGAATTTCTGGAAGGTTAGTCCATAAACCCCAGAATTCCTACTGTAAATTTTCTTTTAGGAGTGGGTAGAAGGCTTATTCTTTGAAGAAGGGTTCTTTTAAATCAATTGCAAGCCTAGTTGAGTATTTGCCACATTGAACTCTGTGAAGTTTCATGGGTTTCTTTTGTTAGTTAGTTAGTTTCAATTGCAGACACAACAATGACTACAAAAGTATCACAGACTTGAATTTTTTTTCATGCCACAGAGTTTAAGCCATTAAAAAAAAAACCCCACTGTTCCCAGGCCCCTATTTTGGGCCAGACAGACTCCTGCTTTTTGTTTGTGTTTATAAGGGTGCAACTACACCAGGAGAGAAATGCAAATTCACTCACATTCACTAGTGGTGAAGTCGCACTGTGGAATTCCAGTGTCTTCAATTTACCGTATTTTTCTGTGTATAAGACAATACTTTTGTCTAAAATACTTAGATTAAAAATTGAGGGTTGTCTTATACATGGAAGTAAGGAGGGAGGGATCAAAGTGCTTTGATCCCTGCTTTCCCCCTCCACTTTCTTTGCAAGAAAGTGGGGGGGGGGGAGAAAGTGAAGGGTGAAAGCAGGAATCATCAAAGCACTTTGATTCCTGCTTTCACCTTCCACTTTCTTGTGAGGAAAGTGGAAGGGGAAAGCAGTTTCCTCACAAGAAAGTGGAGGGGGAAAGCAGGCATCATCAAAGTGCTTTGATTCCTGCTTTCCTGCTTGTGAAGAAAGTGGAGTGGGAAAGCACTTTCCTTGCAAGAAAGTGGAGGGAGAAAGCAGGAACCATCAAAGTGTTCTGATTCCTGCTTTCCCCCTCCACTTTCTTGTGAGGAAAGTGGAGGGGGAAAGCAGGAACCAAAGCACTTCGATCCCTACCTTCCCCCTCCACTTTCTTGCGAAGAAAGCAATTTTGGGTTAGAAAAGTGTGTGTGGGGGGGTTCCTTATACATGAGAGCATCTTATACACAGAAAATACGGTAAGTGGCCACATAGAGAGATGGGAAAAGCCTTATTACTGCAGTTCTACTGAAGCACCTATAGGTGGCACGGTTCAAAGGAGCTGCCTTAAGAAGGCTTTTCTTTTCTCAAGCACCCATTTCCTCATCTTATCTTTTTTTAAAAAGTCTTGCCAACTAGAGAGCTTCATTAAACAGTAAGGATGGACAGACAAACAGACAGACAGACAGTCAAACAAACAAACAAACAAACAGGAGCTCTGCCCATAGAGGAGAAGTGGTGAAAAAGAAAAAAATGCTGTTGAAGAGGCTTTGCTGAGAATGTGAGTGTTGGTGCTGTGTGTGTCTTTGTGTGTGCTTGGCTTGTCCTCCCTTTCTGTGTCAGTTCAAGACATCACACACCTGAGCTAATATGAAAGGATGTGTATTTTTAAAAGTACAAGCCTCTCTAGTGGGAAGGAAAAACAATGGATTGAAGAGGATGATTTACATTTCCCATTGAAACATGTGATCAATGGGATGTGGATCAGTCCATCCCAAACCTATAATATTTCCTGCATTTTTTGCTAATGTAATCATCCCCCAAGATTGATTTTGCATTTATTTAATTTTTTTTAACTTGGAAGAGCTCTCAGGAGCTCCTGGAACATTAAAACTGCCCGTGGAGCACCACCTGCACTTTTCCCATCCTGTACAGTGGACCCTTGACTTACAGACGGCTTGAGTTACAGACTTCTGTGGCCGCAAAATTTAGATTTGACTTGCAGCCTGAAAATTGACTTACAGATCAGAAAAAAACCAACATGGAACAAAAATGGCCTGTTACGGGATTAATCGGTTTTCAATGCACTGTAGGTCAATGGAGACTTGACCTACAGACTTTTTGACTTGAGAACCGCCTTCCAATATGGATTAAGTTCTCAAGTCAAGACCCCACTGTATTAGAATTTCAGTTCCAGTCCAGTTGTGTGACTAGGCCAAGCGACCGCAGCCTCATCTGTTGCTTAATATAAGAATTTGGCGGTATCAGTCTTGATTCTAAAACTGTGACTGGAAATGAGAGGGTGGAAAAGTGCTGGGGAAATAAAAAACTCTACATTTTAGTAATTTAGCCTGGCCATACACCTTCCCCCTTCCCTATCATTTCCCCCATCTGGTAAAACAACTGTTTGGGACCAAATGGCAACAGATCGCTTTGACAGATTTCTGATGGAGATGTAGAGGATATTCACTAAATTGTTCATAGGCACTGATTTAGGCTGCCTGAACCTGGCAAGATTCCTTAATAAGGAATTTTCTAGCCCCATGACATTTCCTTGCCTCTAGGCGAAAGTAAGACAAAGGAGTACTGTTCTTTCTCAGCCACATCTCCATAATGTGCAAGATTGTCTTTTCACAAAAGGGACACTCTTTCCCTTTGAGTAGCAAAGCACTACTACACCGCAAACAAACCACTACTGGTTGGAAATAAAAATACAGTGGTGCCCCGCATAGCGATGTTAATCCGTCCTTGCAACAAAGCAGCAGCCATCATGGTTTGTGTTGTTTATATATATTTTGTGTCATTTATATTAAAACATTATTTTCGCCATTTTGTTTTCAACTTTTCAAGACTTAAACTTTCTTCTCTTGCCACAAAAAGACCTTACCCTTTCATGGGGTGATTAAAATATTTTTGCAGTTCCTCCTCCTTGCATGCAAGGTTGCGTGCAAAGATGTGTAGCCAGATTGATAAACCTAATTCTAGGCGCAGGGGAAGTATCTCAATCATGAACTGTTTGTTTTGATCTTGGCTTAAGGAAGGCTCATGACAATATTTTTGTCTGCTTTCTCTTTGCATCCATTTGCTGAATGTATGCGTTTTTTAACACACGTATACACAATAGCCACAGATGAAATGAAATTAATGAGATACAGTGCCATCTTAAAAACCCAGCTGGTTTCATGACACAGGGCTATAAAAGATATACTTCCCTTCAGCGGTTTCACTTTCTTTTTTACAGCTGATTTCTATAAAAATATTGTACGGATTTTTCAGTAAGCTTGTTAAACCTCTTATAAGATGTCCAGATGTCCTGTTTTATCAGTTTCAAATTAACTGTCTTCCAGTTCTGGGAATAAACGTTGGTATTCACTGCCTGGGGCCATAAATATGGAAAGTCCCAAAGATCACACAAATGCCAGTTTTTCAAAGAGGACCACCCCCATATTATAACCCTGACTTCAGGTTGAAAAACTGTATATTCGGGCAGTCTAACACACATTATAAATAAGCCTTGAAACAATATTCCCATTCTGTTTGTGGTTATCCAAGATGGAGAGTGGGGAGAGACAGATCAAGGGGGTATAGTTTCATGACTGACAGTTCTAACATTCAACCAAAACAGTGGCCACCACACATCCAGCTGTCACTATTGCTATGTGGTTACCACCATGGCCTCTTGTTCTGAGGTCCCTTAGACCACCTCACCTACAATGTCTGGTAATGAAGAAGGACCCCAGCTGAGGGAGGCAGTTGGGTGTGTCCAGCTTCCTGCAACCAGAGTGACTGACCAGAGAAAACTGACCAGCAATTATCACACTGTGTTTCAGAGAGCCCACCTGCTAGTCCCCTTTCTCTGAGGGCCCCTCAGACTGACACGGAGACTGTATGACTGCTTTAGGAAGCTCCGCCAGATATTGGTGGTGTGGGTTGTTCTCTTAGCCCAGTGGGAACAATAGCTCGAGGCGTTCCCAGTCCTGTGAGTCCATTGTCCTTTCTGTTTACCACCAGAGATCAGGGATTCGCCCCAGGGCCCTCATGTCATTTAAAATCACACTGTAAAGAAAGGATTCTTCCTTTCAGAGAGATAGGATGAAATGACACTATAGGGCTTCTATGCTGCCGCTTACCATAACTGAAGCAATACATTTTGGATTTACTGTACAGTTGATGGGATTGTGTGTGGAGGGCAGTGTAATACATATAAAGTCCAATTTAGGCCAGATCTCAATCCCCAATAAATGAATAGTAAGATTTTAAGCAGATTTCTAAGTATTCAAAGAGAACTGCGATAGAAACTTCCTAGACAGAATCTTGAAATGGGATTTGCCACTTCTGCAAATAGGCAGCAGCATGTGGTGTGCAGATTGGCATTTCTGGCCTACAACTGCCAGCACCCTTGTGTAGGGAATTCTGGGAGCTGTCCTTCGCAAATACGATCCACACATCACAAGTGGTAGCAATGCAGGTGCTGTCTAGAAGAACCTGACTCACAATGCCTCAGGCTGAGGAAGGATCTTTTCCTCACGGAGTGGCAGATATGCTCCAGAGAAGTCAGTAAGAACGCCACTAACCACTTTCCTGGTTGGGGAAAGTGCTCTTCACAGTTAAACAGTACTTGCTGTACTAGCAAGTGGGAGTGGATTCCCCTAGTCTGACTGGTTAGGTCGTGGGTGCAACAGCTAGATATCAGGGTTGTGATGGAGGCAGCGACAGCGGCTGGGGAGGCACAATGATGACCAGGTGGCAGGCTTGCAGTTGATGGGATTGTGTGTGGAGGGCAGCGTAATACGTATAAAGTCCAATTTAGGCCAAATCTCAATTCCCAATAAACAAATAGTAAGATGTTAAGCAGCTTTCTAAGTATTCAAAGAGAACTGCTGTAGAAACTTCCTAGACAGAATAGTTACATCTGCATCCCCACTAAGAAATCTCCCTTCCTTTGATTATCAGACTGAGGCGTTTTCCACATATGGCAATTTTTCCCACTTTGAGGACTAGCTTTTGAGCTGATCTTCTCAGAAATTTCTATGACGTCCAGACAATATTTCTCTTATGTCACTTTGTATTGTTGATCTATATAAGCAGCCACACCTTTTTGTCCCTTAAGGTTTATTTTTCATACTGCTTTTTTACTGGGGGGCAGAAATTAGTGCTATGCAGCTTTTCATACATTTATTTATGTATAAAATGGTGATGTCCACAATGGGAGCATCCCAGTCTAAAGCTTTTGTTAGATTACTGCTGTGCCACCGCTCTGCATAAAAAAGAAAGGAAGTTAGAAAGAAGAGTAGTTGCTTTAAAGAGGGTGGGAGTCACTGTGCAGATGAAGAAAGAGATGGCAGAAGGGAAAGTGAAGCAATGTGGAAGAACTGGAGGCTGAGAGAATAACCTGAATTATGTTCTTGATGCAGAAATGACACAGTGTATCAACAAGTGAGACAGAAGTGAAGAGCAGAAGCAAGGCAAAGTGTGGTATGTTGTGTTTCTAGAAGGCCCCTGGTACCAAGGACAGATGAATTCAAATCAAGGCTCCGTGTGACCATGTTAACAAATCAAGCTGCAATCCTATAGGTACTTATCTAAGAGTATGCCTCACTCAAGTTTGTTGGTCTTACTTTTCAACAGACACACATAGGACTGCACTGTTAGAATTCTGGACATTAGGATGAACAAGATGAAGATCATAGTAATTCTGTTTAGAAATCTAATATGTTAGTATCTATTTTATTTCAATAGCACTTCTAATGTCCATCAATTCTCAGTTACCCAGAAATTCATACTGCAAAAAAAGTATTAAGTTGCTCCGCTATTCCACTTGTTACATGGATTTTTAATCTCTACATTTTCCTTGGGTTTTATAGTTTTAGTGATGGGATTAAGCATAAAGCTGATCTTTATGTCAACAAATTAAATGACATAAATTATCTACCCTCTTAATCTACTGTTTCAGCATATTAGCAAGCGCAAGCTTATTTCAATGACCCGTGTAATAGCTGTACCGAAATGTTATGGGTGGTTTCCCATCCCATATGAAAATGATTAAAAACTACAAGGGATCCTTTTTAAAAGGAAAAAAAGTCCTATTAATAGTTGGGATTTTTCTTTTCAAGTAATTTATTCTGTTCATAACAGAGTCTGGCGTCAGAAGTCACCATAATTTGCATTCCGGTTTCCCCAGAATCAGCCACAGTTAGAAAATTGATGGCTCGTTCTATGGGCTCATGTCCGCCCCCATGGCTGCCATCTCCCACGCTGCTGTTGTGCAGCCCTTCCCCCCCACACACACACACTAAAGAATGCTGGACATTCAAGATATTCTAAGCCGTATCCTTGAAGTCTGGATTTTCCTGAGAATGTTTCACACCACAGTTATTGCTTACTGTTAATGTTCATACCTTGAGCTGTTTGTCTTGGCAAGAGCCACTGTTTTGCTAGCTGGGTGGACACAGGCGAAGGCCGTCTTCACTGTGAACTTGAGAAGAATGGCCATCTATCATGTCCTGGCAAACAGAAAGATCCAGCTGGTGGCACCACGCTGTGTGAAAAAAACGGAGGAAAGACGCTTCTTCTCTCTGTTTTTGGCCTCCAAAGGAGAGTGTGAAGGGACGCTTAAAGCAGAGCATTCAAGTCAGTTTAGCAGTGCTGACTAAGGCCAGAAACAGCCCATCATTAGATCCCAAAGTACATTCATGTTGTAGGGAGGGAACTGAGGACAAAGCAAGCTAATTTGCATCATCCAGGAGGTGAAGAAGCTCTCTTTATGTCACTCAGATGCTCAAATTAGATAAGAAATTTTATTTTCCCATCACAAGCTATCTTTGATATTTGTTTCTAGCCTAGTCTTCTTTGCACTGTGTATATATAAGAGATGGAACACAGCCTGTATTGTATGACTTATTTTTTCAATATGTGAACAAAATGATTAATACTGTTTGACAAGAGATTATATTTCCAGCCTTACTCTTTCCTGTACAGTGAATTGGCCACCAAACATGAGTCATATGAGCAGAGCAGGAGCAGTGACTTGGATTGTTCATCCTTTAACACTATAGCAGCTAGCAGCATCTAATAATACTCACAAAAGGCAGTTGCATAAAGCAGGAATTTTTTAAAAAAATCCACAAACTTCTTTTTGTCTCATGACTTCAGCTCAAATGGGGCTGCTTTTAGAGTTTACAGAAATTATACTTAAGAATAACAGAGTATCTGTGATCTGTTTGTTCTTTGTTTTAAAAAGAATAATTGAATGAATAAACCAATAATAAATGAATTTGGGTGATTTGGAAGGAAGGAATTTGGAATGACTTGATACGGCTAAATCTAGTGTTGAGTGAAAACATTCATTAAATTACTAATTATCTAGGTCAGAACTGGTTTAACATTTATTAGAATGGTAGCGTTAATCAGAAGGAACCAATAATGGATGGGGAGGACCAATGTGCTTAATATGTAGTGGATCCCTGTTTCACCTCTAAAAAGGACAAGATGGCCAGTAATGGGAAAGATCTCAGCCTGAGACCCCAGAAAGCTGCTATCAGTCGCTCAGAACAGACAATATTAGTAGACATGGACATGTGATCCGACCTGGTATAAGGAAGTTTGTGATAGGAAGCTATGACTACAACAAAGCTGTTTCTTTTCTTTTTCTTCTGATAAAAGAGAACAAGGAAAAGAGCAAGAGAAGACATCCCTCTTTGCATCACTATGAGTCAAGTGTGCTGATGAATTCGGAAACTGCAGATGTTGAATGGCAAATCCCCCCCCCCCCCCGTTTGACATTTTCTTACACAGCATTGTTTTGTAACAGTTTGGAGACACACTGAAGTTCGGCCAATCTGAATCTTATCTAGATCAGTCCAAATTGTTCTAATGTTGTTCAGAATCGGGATGTATCCATTACACAGTTGGGATGGATCAGTTCTTATTTCCACATAAATATAAACAGGGCCAGTTTGGATTGCTTCTTCACTTCTCTTTTCACTAGGATCTACCGACATGTCTGAACTATGAACTTGTTCCTTTTGGGAAAGTGCAACTGCATGCAGAGCAAATTTAAAACTACTTAATCTGCCCAATGAACCAACCAGTAACAGAGCCCCATTCTTGCTTTGACTGATTCTCCATTTATTGACCCTTGTCTACCCTATTACCAAATCCAAGCACAAGCTCAGATGGTCTCCACCTTGCCTGTCTTTGATTAAAAGGACAGCGAGAGAGAGTTGAACGTCAGCCTTTTAAAAATCTCCCCAGACATGACCCACTTAGATGTTGACAAGCATGGGGGACAAAACAGAAGCCTGTGTGATTCCAAAAGGGAGTGTCCATGGGGCAGAATAACATCCTCCTCCACCACGTCCTGGAATCAGCTGAGTAAATAGGAGATGAATCTTTGCAAAACAGTGCCTGCAGCTCCCACTTAAACAGACCCCCTAGAAACCTACCCTGATTGATGGTACCAAAAGCCATTGCGAAGTCCAGGAGATGTATTTTATTCCTGGTAAGAGTTACGTCTAAGACAATTTCCACTCCAAAACCTGCTCTAAACACCAACTGAATCTGGTCCCAATAGTCAGTTTCATTGAGAAATACCTGAGGTTTACCAGCAACCAATATGTCCCATTTAACTTAAGATCCATGTTTATGATCAGGCTTACATCAGAGCAAAAATAGATGAGCAGAAGAGTTTATAAAAAATATGCAAGGATTTCCAGTTAGAAGGATTTCTGGAATGTGTGTATTCCAGTCATCTGGTCATTCTTTCCCATGGACTCCAGAGAAGTCTAGCCATATGACCACAGCCTAGTCACTCTACACTTTCCTTCTAAACACCCAGGCAGTACCACAGTGGGCTAGCCACAAACCTCATGGAACACAGAGATTCCATTTCCTTTCATAGTATCCTTTGGGGATTCTTGTGCATCTCTCTGTGAGCAGTGTTTTGCATCTGTGACTTGAACTTGGCAAAGATTTCAAGCAGGCTATCAGAAACAGAGAAATATAAGTTGTGACAACAATAATGAAACCATGATCACTTTTTCAGGCTCACTGAGCCAAATGCTGCCCACCAGGAATGGTTGAGGGCTCAGTAATTCTTCTGTTATGTTTCCTAGATGAGATCTCTAAAATAATCAAGGCAAGATTGGTGAATGGACTGAAGAACTATTTTAGAATAAAATCGCTGAGTAGTTAGAATGCTAGAACAGAATAGGTGACTTGGGCAGACTTGCCATCTACCAGTGACCTTTGAATGACTCTTAATGACCACCAGTAGAATATGTAACTGCTGCTTTCCAATAATTGTTAAATGGCCCTTAATCCTCACCATTAAGATAATTAATTGCCTTGCTGGATGTTTTGTGTTTCTGTTACATTTCATATTCCCTTTCTCTCCATTGTTAGTACTAATGTTAGACAAGGCTATACTGATTGTGTCTGAAGAGATAGGCTGCAGTCAATGAAATCTTATGCCAGGTCTATCAGTTTTAAGATGCCACAGAACTCTTTGATGTTCTGGTGGATAGTGAAATGCTAATCTATCTGTATTGGGCCAGAAGTTACATTTTGTAATCTAGTGGTAATGCAGTGGATTCCACAGTTGGATACTAATTACTTCCTGAATTTTTCCTGTTTTTCCTAGGATAACTCTGTCCCAGAGAAGCACCAAAACTGGGGGTGGATGGGAGGGAGTTGTGTTGACACCAGCACCAACTAAATTTAGTACTGGATTCGGACTTTCCCCAAAGCTTGTGACTATCTTAAATTAGCCCATTTTATTTCCTAATCAGTAAACATCCATGAGAACATTTTTTTCCAGTTTGTTTTCAATGACAGTTTGTTAAGAATCTTAGTACTGTATTTGGTATGCAATGAGCTTTGGTTAAAAAATTGGATGTTACAAACTAAACTTGACAGATTCATCCATCTAAGATCAGCATTTTGGAACCTTAAGTCCTATAAATGTGCAAGTGCTTAACTATATATTTATTTATTCAGCCATTCATATACAGATTGATTGCACTTTGAAACCTACCAACAACAAAAATGTTCCAGGCAGTAATATCCTCAAACTCTTCAGTTCCCTTGTTAGTGCTGAATTAGGGTCCCCACCTAATAGATATAGGGTCCCCACTCTGATAGATATAGATACAAGAGAAGCAAGTACAAAAACGCCTTTTGGGTCAGGTTGCCAAGCTGAATGCAGCAACTTTCTGCCTTTCACTCCTTTGTCAAGGCATTTAAGTTAACAAATGCTGGCAGGGTGTCTCCCACCCTCTGGGACTGGCGTGTGTTGGAGGTGTCTGACAGAGGGGAGGATTTTATCTCATCTCCCTGTACAGATTGAAAACAACCATGCTTGCCTGGGGAAATAAAATGTAAATTTGGCTGACACCCTCCATTTTGCTTCCTCTTTCTGGTCCTTTCTTTTTCTTTTTGTTTTTCTGAACTCTAACTCCTCTTGTTATCTCTATCTTTTTTAGAGGGAGGCCTAGTGCCACAGTGCTGGTATCAAGCTGTTAAGAAAAGAAAGAAAGAAAAAAGTCATTATTTACAAAGATCATGCTCTCTTGGGCTGGATCTTTGCTCTCCTCCAGTCTCTGGGCCATCACACCAAACAACAGCACCAGTTACTTTATCATTTCAAGCAATCACAGCTTCTGAACCAATGTGAATGAACTGTAGCCAATGTGAATGACCTTGTTTTTTTTAAAAAAAGAAGCGCCAGTGGCACATGGGAAAGGTACAGATGGAGGTGAGGAAATCCAGGCTGATTTTCATTTCCTTTTGCATCATGTGGTCAATGGAAAAAAATGTGAATCACCCCATCCAAAACATATTTTTTTTTTTTTGCAAATGAAAGAAAGAAAGAAAGAAAGAAAGAAAGAAAAGTGTGTTGTTTATATAGCATAGTGCTTAAAGAACTCTCTGGCTGGTTTACAAGTTAATTATGCAGGCTACACATTGCCACCCCACCCCCAGGAACCTGAGTAATTAGACCCCAAGTAAATATATTTGTTGCTTTCATTTGTTTCAGACTTCATTCCAGTTTATTTTCTAAAATTTAATGGCTTTCTACACTTCATAACTGGTATGGGAGGGAAAAAAATTGATACCTGAAGAATTTCAAAGCAAGTTCCTTTCAATAGCTGTGGGTGCTCCCCACAATTCATATTTTCTAAACAAAATGATGTTGAGTTCATTTGTAGGGAGAACTCACAAGCATTATGCAGCTTGGGCTGAACTTTGGGCTTACTTTTTAGGTCCTCCCCATCAGGGAATAGATGTTACTTGAACAAGCATGGAAACTACATCTCCCATGCTTTCCTATAAATATGACTGCTGCTGTACGTGGTTAAGACAGCAACCAGTCCTTGACTTGACAGTTGTTGATTCCTTCTGCCTCTGATACATTTCAAAAGGGGGTGCAAGGGGAGTGTATGTCAGGGACTGTGGTAGCATAGTAGACATTCTCATGCTCCTGATGACTTAATTAGGAACATTGTGTGGCATAACAGAGATCTTGCCAGTTCAGAACAGAGTTCATTTGATTTGATGGAATTTGATTTACAGACTTTAGCAAATCAGGCAAAAACACTAACTGCTATATTTTAATGTGAGATTTTGTGAACAAGTCCACTTCCTCAGACTAACACCGTGACCTCTTCTAGGACTCTAGATAATATCTTTCAAACTGATCTCATTAGAATAGCCTAAAACAGATTGGTTTTCTGGTTGGATTAGATGCTCATCATGAATCCCCAGTACAGAAACTAGAACTTGTCATCCAGGACACAAAATATGACTACATTTCCCCTAGTCTTCCTATCTATCTCCCTCAATATCTGCTTAGCTTTGCTCAGTGAAGCTGTAGAACTTTCAACAAACATCCATTCAGGCACAGAGATCAGGAATGCCTTTGAATTAGATGCAGGCTTGTTGAAAGCTGGACCTGCCAAACAGGTTCTTTAACTCTCTTAATTCCAATGGAAAATCAGCCTGGCTGCCAAGGTTTGTTCAGCAAATGGGCACTAATAAATTTGGAGCTGTTGTAAGGTTTTATGTTTGAAGAGCACCTATTAGCCAAGTGTGTTTTATTTGGCTTTCCAACAAATTTACATTGATTTTTATGCAAGCAAGAAAGCTTAAGCAACTCTACCACCTTTCTTTCAATTTTCATCATTACGGAATATTTTATAGTGACCTGGATGGTACTGCAATTAATTAATTAATTAATTGCAGGGCCAACCAAGTCATTATAAAATTAATTAATTTTAATAATCAATTAATTTTATTATTTAATTATTTAATTCATTAATTCAACTTTTATACCACCCAGCTGGCTACCAAGGCCACTCTGGATGGTTCACAGTGCAATAAAACAAGAAAACCAAAATTGAACATAACAATCCACATACAAAGACAGCATCAAAATAATTAAAACTAATTTTAAAATGCAAGATGGCATGAAAGATGATATAAGCGTTGAAAAAGCCCCTGCACTATGATAGCGTAAACTCCGGGAAAGTGTATCTAAAATAACCATTTAAACATGTAGTATTCCATTCCGATACTCAGGAAGAACAATATTCATATGGAAGAGCACTTCTCAATGCCCACCAAATTGAAAAAAATTATTGAAATGGGATGATGTAGAGCATCCTTCCCCAAACTAGTGCTCTCCAGATATTTTTGACCCGAACTCCCATCAGCACGATGGGAGTTGAAATCCAGCATATGTGACAGACAACAAAGTGCATGCAAGAAGATGAAGCAGAGGAACAGTGAGGTAACTGTCTTCCAATAAGAGTTAGCTCATTTTCTGTCCACACAAGTTACTTCATGAATCATTGCACCATTACTATGTTGTGTCTGACTCATCAATGTTTAACTTATTTCCACATAATGGTTCCAGAAATGGGAATCACCTGTGGTTTCCCTCAGATATGTGGCAACTAGGTCTCTCTCTTAAATTTGTCATTTTTACAAATTTGGTCAGAAAATTGGTTAGAAGGGAATATTCCTTCCTCAAGAATTTTTTGGAGTTTAGTGGATTTTATGGTCTTTTTCATGAAGCCAGATTATAATCTGCATCTTTTAATAGTAGTATTTTCACAGTAGCATTCTGTCTCCTCTCAATAGTTTGCATCACACTGTGCCAGAAACCCAAAAAGAAATCGTACTCTTACAGCAGTAGCTCGTGTTAAATGGTAGTGTTCTCACATCCAAGCAAAGCAATGTGATCCTCAGAACTCCATTTGTAAGGTTTTTGAGGAATTTTGGCTTTTGGCTTTAGTAGACAATAACTTAAAGGAAGATATCATAGGAGCAGTAGTAAAGGGCTTGAGGAAGAGCAGAAGCGTGAAGAGATAAAGATGTGAGCAGCACAGACATCTTGCATCTTGAGTATTGGCAGCTATATAGACCTTTTATGCTTCTATTTTTATTTATTTATTTATTTATTTATTTATTTATTTATTTATTTATTTATTTATTTATTTATTTATTTATTTACAATATTTTTAGCCACACCATTGCCAGTGGCTTCTGGGCTTTCAACAGAACTTTCAACAGAAGCTGTCCAAGCATTTTCTGATTTTCCTCCATAAAAGTAAAGGTGACAGACTTTGTTTTATCAGAAACAGGGATTCCGAAGTGTGCAGCACTACAGTTTGCACCAAATAGCTTTGTCTTGTGTTGTGTATTTGTGGATTCCCTGCTCTTCATGGATGACTTAGCCATATCTTTCTGCAGCTGACATTTGGCCAACATCTTGATTAAACAATCAAATACAGTGGTGCCTCGATTTATTACCATAATCCATTCCAGAAGATGGGCGTAACTCAAAATGGTCATACGTCGAAGCACCATTTCCCATAGGAATGCATTGGAACACAATTAATCCATTCCAGAAGGGGGAAAAATTAAAATAAAATGAAGCACTGCAGGTCCCATAGGAACACATTGGGGCCAAAATGTTTTTTTAATTCCCCCCCCCCAAAAATAATGCAAGCCCCATCAGAACGTATCAGGGCAAAAAAAAAAAAAAATTACCAAAAACACAAACAAACCCACAGCCAGCCCCAATGGAACATGATGAGGCTGGGAAAAAACACACAAAAACAACCCCCTCCACCCAGCCAGCCCCATCGGAATGCGATAGGGCTGGGTAAAAACCCCCCACAAAAACACACATCCCACACACAGCTAGCCCCATCGGAACGCAATGGGGCTGGGTAAAAAAAACACACACCAAAACACAAATAACATCACAGCACAGAAACATACCCCCCCCAAAAAAAACCACAAACCCACCCTGCAAAACAAAGTAATTTTACTTACTCAGGAGCCGAAAGCAGCTCTAGGCAGTCCAAAGCCTCCGACGCATTCACTCTAACCGTTGGGGTGAAACAGCTGCAAAGAAGTAGCCTCTTTGCCACCAACGGTTAGCAAATTTGAATTCCCCACCTTTTCCCCCTGCCTTTTTCCGGTTGCAACTTGAAGCTCCAGCTGCAAGTTGAAGCAAAATTTTGCGACTGGAGCTGGTCGCAACTCAGAATGGTCATATGTTGGAATGTTTGTAAGATGAGGCACCACTGTAATGGAATGATAACCAACTAACATTTGAAACAGAGCTAACTATTTCACCTTTGTCTGCTTTCCCCGTCAAGACATCTTCATATTTGGTGCTTGGAAGGTGTACTTAGAGTGGAGTATAGTTAAAGTTGAGTTTTTCTATAAAATATAGCTGGTACAAAGCTAGTAGGACGCCTTTGAAACTATCCATTTAAATGACTTTGTTCATTAGAAAGGAATTTCATAGCTTTGCATTTAATATAGACTAATGGTTTCTAGAGGATATTTGAACAGTGAATTTAAGCAGTCTCAAGAGAATTTGGAATGACGCACAACTAGCAAAGCACCTGAGACAGTAGATGTTTTAGTTGAGTGTTTAAAAATCACCCATTATTTATTTTCACATTGCCTGCACTTGTTTGAATTTGTTCCCTAGCCTAAACCAGCCATCTCACTCACACTAGCAGAGCCAACCCTAGGATTATGCCAGTGTCACCGGTCTACTTAATCCAAATGCTGGACCCAGCCAGGCTAGACCTATTGAATCAATTCACAATTTATAATTCAGCAGTTGATTGAATGGGTCTGATGAAGACCAGCAAATGGATTTAGGCCAAATAGATCTCCCTATTTGATATTTTCTGCAACTCATTAGCAATAACATTTCTATCTGCACCTTTTCCATTTTGCTGGATGGTAACTTTGTTTTAAGTGTTTTGACTTGGAACTGACTTATAGTGACCTTAGCAGGGCTTTCAAGGTAAGTAAGATATTTGAGGAGTGGATTTACCAGTTCCACACCTCCATGGCTGAGTGCTTGTCAGAATATATTCCATAGATAGTGAAGTCTATGTTTTTTCTTGTTCACAAAGAGGAGGAAAAGAAAGAATTCAAAGTCAAATGAAAGCACTTGCCTCTAGAATGCTCAGCAGTATTACAGAACTAGGTTAGGTTACATGCCAGCTTGGCCCTCCCATTACGTAAAGCTTCACAGTTGCCTCATGCAATAGCTGTTGGGAAAATAGCAATGAGGTGTTGGGGAGAGAGGCACAGATGCTCTACAGCAGGCTCTGTACACCCAAACTACCTAGCTGACCTCAGATGTGGCAGGGAATGCTGTATGTCACAAATTTTAAACTGTTATTTTATTGAGGCATTAGGCATTGGGCAACACACAAGGGCAGGAGACAGTTAAGACCTGTTGAATGTAGCTGTGAGGAAGGGCAGCCACACAGCTGACAGTGTTCAAAGGGCTCTGAGGGACATGTTGCATTCATGGATTCTAGCTAGAGAAAGAGAGGGTCTGTTTGCCACAGACAATGTGGGGTAAATATGGTGGCAGTACGGCAGGCTGGGAAGATGAAAGAGGTCTGATGTGTGGTCCAGACAATCAACCTAGTAGTTTGAGGTGCTTGGCAGGGTACGGAAAACATATGCATGGTTGGCATGATTTGAGGGCATAATGAGGGGACAGCCTATGTACTGTAGGTGGGGGGTTCCATAGAGAAAGAAAACAGCATTTTTTGCCCTCCCAACCCCGGAATGAAGACGCAAGAGAGGAATTATGGGTTAATCACGGGCCACACTTTATTAAACATAATCAATGTTGCCATCCTTTGGCAAAGGGGGGTCCTGCCGTAGTGCGGAATCAGGTTTAAGCACAGAGGTCTCAAAGGATCCCTTAAGCAACAAATGGGCGAGTCCCTGACCTCAAGTTCTCGTGGTCTTAAAGACTGAAAGAACCTGGCCAGCCCCAATTTGACCACCCCTGGGCCTCAAGCCAGCGTCTCCTTGTTGACTGTCGGTCTGGGTGTGGCCCCAGCGCATCTTTCCCACCAAGCACTGTAATCAATCCGTAGTGCTGGAAGCCAGATGGGCTATAGTTTACCTAAGCTTGCAATGGGACTCATCAACAAAACCTGTTATATCCGCACTACCTGCCACAACACAGGGACTAGCCAAAGCTAAATCCCATGCCTGCCATCAAGCTCAGCAAGCTCCAACAGGAGGCCCCCCCTTGATGTCTTCAAGGAAGACATCCAAACCTCATTGGATGTGCACCATCATTCTGGGGAACAGTCCTATCCATGGATCCTCTGATGACCAAGCACTGATCCAGGCCACTGCAGACAGCTTTACAGACCACCCTGCTAACACTCATTCATGAAGCGTTAGTGGGCCAAAAAATGCCTCACATCCCTCCGTGCCAGGTGAGGGATGGTTGTCGGCCATACAATGCTCATAGCAGGGTATGGTGCCTTCAGGACTGGATCCATTTGTCAATTCTAATGTTAATCCAGCCTTGTCAATTATTGCTTGGCTCTTTGTCTTTCCTAGGATATCTTCTTCTGCACTCCAGGCTGCAGTGTAGCTTTCACCAGGTGTAAACCTCATGCTACTATGAATACCTTCCATACTACAGTACTATCCAAAGTAAACTTCAGCCAGCCTTCTACCCTTGATCCTATTAACACTTCGCAACCTAGTAGAAAAGCCTATGATATATAGATCCTGTAGTAAGATCCATTAACCACATTTTCAAACATCCTGAGTTTGGTAAGTGAACCTGAGAGTTGAAGTATACAACTCTGACTTCAAACTATATCATAGTATACTGGTGTTTCTATTCCAAGCCACATCAAAAAGGCACCATAATGATCAAGATTGTTATTCTGTAGGCAGAGCAATTTTTATTCAATGCGATGTTTGTTTTATTTTTAAAGCTTAGAGCTGTTGACTTCTGACTGTGCTCATTATTTATTTTACTTGTGAATTTGCTATATTGAAAAATATAAAATAATAAAATGTTAGGTCCTGTAGAAGACATAAATTGCCTAGACATATTTTGTAGCTATGAAATGGCCTCTCATTTTCTTCTATATATTATATGACCCTCCAATGGAATGGCAGGGGGAAAAATACCTTTCAGACTTTATTACAGAATTTAAATCATGGCTGAACAAATTTATAGAATAGAACATTTACCAATTGTGTGTGAGTGGGCCCAAAATATTTTGTAGGCCTAATAAATGTGAATAAGCCTTAAATATGGCATACTATCTCCAAGTCTTGACTCTAGTCAAAATGGTTTTTACATGGAAAGAAAACCTCCATGACTATCTAAAATAGAATCCTTTGGAATGGCAACCGCCATATAATGTGAAGGAAAAACTAAATGGGAGAAATTTCAATCTCTCAAAAGGGTATTTTAAAAATTCTCCTCCCTCTAACATAGGCCATGCTTTTTGATGGAGGATCAGTGTCCATTTCAGTATAAACAGACAGAAAGAAATGTTGGAGGAAGAAAATTGAGAGATGATTGTGAAGGATGCATCATCTAGAAAGCCCTAGTTTCCTGACCAGACTGGCCAAATTCTTGCCTGTGGACACTTTCTGCCAAAGATCTGCCAGAATGAATTTTGGTCATAAATGATAGTTTCCTTCACATATAGTGTTGTGTGAGCAATGGTGCCTCCTCCTTCTGCCTCTTTCATTCCTCCAACTGCTACTCCAAGTTGGAGTACAGTTGAGACATTGGAAAGTTATTACAAAGAACCTGGCTTTTATAGCAGATGCACATGTGCCTCAAGCTGATGTTTCTTGCTCGTGTAGAATACATTGGCACAGGAACAGAGCATATACGTAGCAAACGGTTTGACAGCCTACCTTCCTAGTGAAATCCCAGGTCTTCATAATAGCTTCTCCAACAGTCTCCTTGTGGATCTGTTGCCATCTCACCTCTGAGACATGTACATGGTGACTGTGGGTGTTTGCAGCAGAAATTCCCATGAACATGATAGGAATTGCAGTTAATCCTATCCATGAACATCTAGTTTGCACAGATGATGCTGTTCTGCACAATCAGAAGTGAGCAAAATCAAATGTTGTATCTAGAGGATAAACATGTTTAGACTCAGTTTAGCATTAAGCACCTACTTTGATCAGCTGAGGAGAATCAAGAGGGGGCAGGTGATCCGAATAAATATTGTTCCTGTTTTCATGAATTGTACTGATCTAGTTTGCAAACCTTTCAACTTTGGTGATTTGGTAGCATTTTGTGAATGTTTAGGTAGAAAGATGGGGGTACATATTTATTTTAATGGCCCTTGTGTTTCTTTATCTATTAGAGTGATCCAGGTCTAGGAGAGTTTTGTAATGATTCTATCAGCAAAGTCACTGTTGATTCTATCCCTATATTCTATCCCTATATTCTGTCCCTTTATTCACAGCGGGGAATCAAACTCTCAACCTCTGTCTCCTCTGCCAGATGCCTAAACCACTGAGCTATCGAGCCAGTAGCTAGTGCCTTAACTATCCAATAATCAAGTCTGTCTGTCTGTCTGTCTCTCTCTTTTGGAAGATGCTTGGTTTTCCTTTGAATTTGTATTCCTGAGCTGTGATACTCCAAAGTATATGATAGGTACAACATAGCAGTGTATTTTGATATATGATAAATTAAATTATGACAACAGTTGGACTTTCAGATAGAAGACCTCTAGAAAAATATTGATGGAGTAGACAAGCTGTGGCAGTCTCAAGAAGAAGAAGAAGAAGAAGAAGAAGAAGGAGAAGGAGAAGGAGAAGGAGAAGGAGAAGGAGAAGGAGAAGAAGAAGAAATTCACAAAGCTTCACTTTTGCAACCTGACCAGAGCCAAACAATTGGGTGAAAAAAGTGAAAATGTCTGAATGTTAGAAAGAGCACAGGAGGTGTAGAATCCATACAAAATAACTAATGATTTTAACAAGACTGTAGTAATGTAGCCATCAACTCTCCATATCAGTTAGGTAGACTCTGGGGCAATGCTGTTCTCTCTCCATTGGTGTACCAGAGCCAGGTTTTTCAGTCAGTTTGCCAAGAACTGTGGATTCTCTAAGAACCTACTTGATTTTTTAAAAAGTAAGATCTAGTTCCAGTTCAAAACCACTATATGTAGCAGTTTAAAGAAAACCCATGTTGACATGCCATTTGCAAGCCATATCAAGCATTTTAAGGTAGACAGAGAATGCCAAGCTGTCATATTCATTTCTTCAGATGCTCATTCATGCAGATTTTACAGCATCCTGTGAAATCATCTATACTATTCCCTTGCTATGTTACTAATCTGTTACTAGTCTGTTAGCTGTATAATATTTGCATCCCAATAAATATCCCATTCTTATACATCTGCTGGCCACATAAATCAAGTTGTCATCTTCTTCGTGTGCCCATAGTTGGAGCAGCCAGGAACAAATCCCACACATTCGTAAAAAATGTATATGATCTGCAGCACAGAGAATGCTTTGTATCTCTTTCCCCAGAATATTTCAGAGCATGAAAGGGGATCATCAGCCTCCAGTTATTGTTTCACTGCAGCTCCTCATAGTAGATTCTGTTGGCTGAGGCTGGTGAAGTTTACTTATTTTTATTTCCTTTATTATATTTACATCCTACCTCTTCTTCAATGACTCCAGGTGGTGCACGTGGCTGTTTTCCTCCCTGTTTTGCCCTTCCAATTACCCTGTGAGGAAAGTTAGGCTGAGAAAAAATGTGACAGGCCTAAGGTTGACCAATGATTATCAGGACCAAGTGGAGATTTGAATCCAAGTCTCCTTAGTGCTCCCCACTATACCACCACAACCCCTGAGGTGAGAGCTTATGTGCCAAAAAGGGAACACTTCAGTTTAAATTTTGGGATGGGCCTTCCCCCTGCTCTGGTCATGAGCTGCCTATGAAATGAAACTCCTTCCCCCTCTCCAAACTGGTCTCAGATAAAACACAGCAGAGCACATTAGTTAGGGCAGCCATTCTCAATTCTCTCTCTCTCTCTCTCTCTCTCTCTCTCTCTCTCTGTGTGTGTGTGTGTGTGTGTGTGTGTGTGTGTGTGTGTGTGCATATGGTCCCTGGTGTGTGTGTGTTTCACATTTGAAGGGAACCACAGACTGAAAAATGTGAGAAGTTTCTGAAAGATATCTGTCCATGTTGTATCCTCGTTAGATAGGGGACCCTGGAACCTGATAAGAACTCTTCAAAGGGCCATGGCCGAAACAAGGTTGAGAATGGCTGGGTTAGAGCACAACACTTCAGATCTAGAAGGCTTCCAGGATAGTCACTGACACTTGCTATTAAAAACCAGCAGTGCTTTAAAGCAGCCATTCTCAACAGGGACCATATGGGCCCCCCGGGGGGGGGGCTGACACGTTTGAAGGGTGGCACAGATTCATCTCTTCATATTGTATCCTTGTTTGCACACAACCCAAGGCTTTCCTTCTTTGACAAGGGACCGTGAAACAAGAGAAGAGCCCTTGAAAGGGCTGTGGACAAAAAATGATTGAGAATAGCTGATTTACAGGACCCTAGAAGCCCTGACAAGATGGCTGGACAGTGTCATCAAAGCTACCAACGTGAATCTGACCAAACTCCGGGAGGCAGTTGAAGACAGGAGGGCCTGGCGTGCTCTGGTCCGTGGGGTCACGAAGAGTCGGACACAACTTAAGGACCAAACAACAACAAAAACAACAAAAGAAGCCCTGATGGGCCACCACCTATCAAATCTGGCTGTTTAACTGAATACACACACACAGAGCGGAATGAACCAATCAGTCAGTTTTGGTTTTCCCCAGGCGTAAGTACTGTATGTTTCATTCCCTTCCCACATCAGTCTGTAAACTGTGTTTTTATATTGAGAAAGCTCTCTATAACAATCCTATTTGTGCCCATTTCTCTGTCTATACACATCCTTGTCCCTATTTTTGTACAGTGTGTGTATTTCCCTCCACTGACATATGCACTTTTGTGTACACTCTCTCCTGGCAAGTGGCATTGCTAGGAAAGAAAACTTTTCTCTTCAAAATTTCAAACTTAAAACTGTGAAATTGATGGAGAAGAGCACAGTGATGACACATGGGAAAGAAGAAGAGGGAGGGAGAGATCAGAGCACTGGTTTGCAGGACAACACTAATTATTGTAGTAGCAAGAGAAACTTTTTAAAATATATTCACATAGCAATTATAGTAACTCTTTTCAGTCTCCATTTTGTTCATAGAACTAGCATCCTTCTACTACTTAAAGCATCAGGTTCTACATGAGGTACTTAAAGCATCAGGTTCTACATGAGCATGCCTGCAATTTGTCCCGTTTAACTGTGGTTCTCTTGTCTTCCAGGTTGTTATGTTTAAGTGTGGCAGCTCTTATAAAAAGGGCTCAAAGCTAAAAGTCAGAGAACACGGAGAAAATATGTATCTGTTGTAGAAACTCCAAATGCTCTGGTTTGGCTGAGCTAACCCCTGGGAGCTTGTTTAGAGCTGCCTCTTGGAAGCCAAGAGAGACTTGAAGTAAATAGATGAAAAATGGTTTCAAAAGTAGGCCAAAAGCTATTTAGAGTCTATTTTGGGCCTGTGACAACAAACCTAATTTTTCTGAACTGTTCCCTTGGGCTCTATTTCCCTCTTCTTTCTGTTCTGCACTCTCCCCTCCGCATCGAAGTTGAGCCAGCGTTGTGTTTCAGTTGATGTGATGATGTCTGAAACATACTTAGGAAAGCTTAAGGGCAAACTACATGCCACATGCAATTTTAAAACCATGCTTAACAGTCCTAGTCAGGGGTGGTTTTTTTTTCATTCTTTAAGGAAAAAAAAAAGAAGGCACTCTCATCCAGATACAGGCCATGGTACATGGGGAAAGGGGAGTTAACCCTTTTCTTTCCACGCTGTCTCCCTGCCCCAATTTCCTCCAGCTGTTGTTTCCCCTAAAAGTAGCCTTGGGAAGAAAGTGGTAAGCCTGGATCAGAGGATCCATGGCTCTCTGTTCATCAGATGCAGCTCCCAACATCATTCACCATCAGCTGTGCTTAGAGAGGATTGACGGGAGTTGCAGCCACCCTTTCCTTGGCTCAGGGTTCACCCCCTCCCTTGCTTCGGATCAGGACCTTGCACACCTCTGTTTTTCTCCAGGAAAACAGTGTCAATGTCATTGTTAATTACATGCTTAATGGAACATGCCATTTGTTGTCTAAACACACAAACAACCCCCTGTAGTATCTCCTAAGGCTGCTCAATCAGCAGCTTCCCGTTCCCTGAGATTTCAAGAGCAAATCCTGAGAGCAAGAGGTGTAACCTTGTGATGTCAAGGGGGCAGAGTCCTTATTTGCCAATTAAAATTGTGTGTGTGTGTGTGTGTGTGTGTGTGTGTGTGTGTGTATGAGAGAGAGAGAGAGAGAGAGAGAGAGAGAGAGAGAGATGGCCTTCCTGTTTTGCTGTATACAAAGCATATACTGTACACATATACAAAGTCCTTCATTCTGAACCAGTGACAGCTGGAGTCATTTGGAAGTGAGAAAGAGATGGATGTTTGGCCATTAAAGCCACTATGCACGGTAAAATAAAATGTCTTCTACCCCTGCTTGCCTTGAGATTCATCTTCCCAATGGAGACACCTGGAGAAGCACTGTAATTCCCTGAGACCTCAGCATGAACAATGCAATTCCCTGAGACCTTGCAACCTCATTGCCAGGACAGCCAGTTCACATAAGCATAAAGATCACTCACTCTCTATCCAGGTATAGATGGAGCCAGAGCAAGGGCCCGCTAGCAAAGGAGCTGCTAACCTTAGAAAGACAGAGGACATGTATGCAACGATGCTGAAAGTAACAGATTCACTGTGGCAAAACACAACACAGTTCCACACAATAGCCTCCCATGCTTTATATAACCTCTTATCTCCAGTCAGTAACCAGAGATAGGGGAAGAACCAAATAACACATCTGTATACCTGTGATTTTAAACAAAAACACAGGTGTTTCCTCTGAAGTGTAATTCACAGCTGGGCTGAAACATGGAAGAGAAGCAGTATCTCTCCCATTTTACCTTCCAAAGCACCTATTCTAACTTAACAGAATAAAAGATAATGGCCAAAATCCTGTTGCGTAGCTACACCTGCATAATTAGAAGTTGTGTAAGCGGTAGTGACATTTTTGGAAGTCATATCGTACAGGCACAGCTGTGTGACTAGTTTCATAATGCACACTGCTTCAGTGTAACTCACTGCAAACTTCTGTAGGAGTACCTTCATGCTGTGTTAGGTTGTTTTTTTTTTTTTGGCCAATGATGCATTATACTAAAGGCCTCGCTCTTTATGACTGAGATGAGAAAACTTTGTCTTTTCATATATGGTGGACTGGAATTCCCATCAATCTCACCCAGCATAACCAGTGATAAAGGATTATGGGTGTTAGAGCCCAAAATGTCAGGAAATCCAAAAGCTCCTCAACCCTGCCTTTGGCCCTGAATACTAGTGAGGTTAGTTCAATGTGTTGTGCTTTCTTTCTTTAATTGCATCTGAGTGTTGCACAATTTAAAATCGTGTTAGTATATGAAATATAAATAAAGCTCAAACAAATTTAAAATGTTAAAATGACTGGACTATATCGAAGAAGCTGGCTACTTCAATAGTGTCATCTCAGCCCTTTATTAGATTGTCTTTAGTACACATTGTGGGGCATAAATTCCATGCACATAAATGTTGCATTGATTGAATTTCTCTACATTCACAGAAAATTTGTCCCGTATCCAAGTAGCCCCATTTTACTTGTTCTTTGATCTTCCTACTTCACTGTGAAGTCTATTAAGTGATTTCCAGATGGTCCAGTCAGAATCTTGTCCTGGTAGGAGACAGTCTTCGGCATTCACCCGCTTGGCGAGGTGCGTTGCTATCCAAAGTGCTGCACTGATGTGATGGGCTCAAGAGGTCCCTGTGATCTTAGATAAAATGGCGTGGCACAGAAGGAGGATGCCTCTTAAGGTAAGGTCGAGTATAGCAATTTGGATGACTGTCAGGAAGCGTCTATTGATTTTCTTGGAAATAATACTTGATGCAGGTGCTCCCAAGACTGCTGGCCTCATACAAATCATACCTTGTACTTTCATTTATTTGGCAAATGCAAAAGCCTATTACTATATTTCTGTTACTGGAAAATAATTAGTGAGGGGGAGGAAGGAAAATAATATTTTACTGCTTTCAGTGTGATGCAGGGGTGACTCTCTGGCTTCATCATACTTTGCATTAATTTCTAAAAATGGGGACAGGTTTGCATTTTTATATTAAATTGTTTCATAGCATAATGTGACCTTATTATAAGGAACCAAATTATACGTTTCTGTTTATATGTGCACATATATTTTTTTAATTTCTACTTTTCAGAGCCTGAACAAAGAATCATTATTTTGTGATATAATAAGAACTATTTACTGGGATAAAAAGCCACAGATTTAATGTGGGTTTTACAGCATTCAGAATGCAATGTGGGGTTTTCACTCATAATAATTTATTGCAGTAATCCCAGCCACCACAATTTCAGTTCATACTTAACGAAACTGCAAGGCCGTTTCTTGAGAGGGTGGATAGTGAAGTAAATGTGTGTTGCTGTTTAAAATGGAGTTTAGTATGCACACGCACGCATCCACACACACGCACACCTGAATTCAAGCCATTATATTTGCATTGACTAAATCTCTTGAAACCTGGCTGAGCTTGTGTTCAAACTGAATTGCTCAAAGTTTGGGCCATAAAGTGGTTGTATTAAACTCAATGGGAGGATTGAAGATGGCCCATGATGTATTAAGGGTTTTTTAATTCCCCCAGTCACATTTTGCCTCATTTCAGTTAATATCCTTTTCTTCCTTTGCTGTAACTTCATTCACTCTACATCATCATCATCATCTCATTAATCGTGATTTTTTTATTTCTTTGCTGCTCCTTTTCCAGATTAGGCTCAAAGCAGCTCCCAAGAGGTTGCGATTAAATTGTCAACATTAAGGTGCATTAAAAACAGAATCATAAATATTACATCCATCTGATTCTCAGTGTAATATTTTATCCATATGCGCATGTTCCACTCTACCTGATGTATGACATGTACATTGCAGGCTTGGTAGCAGTGTAGCCATGTGAGGTAGCTGCTAACAGTGAACCACCACTTTCTTGCTATTTATCCTCTTCCAAGGACAGGCCCAAGATAATAGGCATCCTGTGGTGAAAAACCTTCGAAGTGGTTGTTGTGGGTTTTTCGGGCTCTTTGGCTGTGTTCTGAAGGTTGTTCTTCCTGACGTTTCGCCAGTCCAGTTTCCAGCCCTTTTCATTAGGGTCGCAATGGAACCCCCACACGAGAGGGGGAGAGATTTGCACATGGGCGTGGAAGTTAGAGGGAACATCAATCAGGAAGGGGGATCTGTTTAGGAAAATGTCCTCTGTTGCACTGGCTGCTCCTGCAGAAATGCATTGCACACAATGGACATGGGATATCCGCACAGCAGTACTGGCAATCATCACCCTATGGCATTTGCATACCAACATTTCAGTGTATCTTCCTATAGAAACTCACCAGGAATTTATTATTATTTATTTTGTTATTTATTTACCGTATTTTTCGCACCATAAGACGCACTTTTTTCTCACAAAACAGGGGGGTGGAAAGTCTGTGCGTCTTATGGAGCGAAGAAAACAGATTATATTTTCCTGTTTTCTTCTTCTAAAAATTGGTGCGTCTTATGGAAAGGTGCGTCTTATAGAGCGAAAAATACGGTAACTTATATGCCGCCCGCTCTACCCAAAGGTCTCTGGGCGGCTTACGACAATTAAAATACAATTAAAATACAACCAAAGATAAAATGATTAAAATACAATTAAAATACATACTCTAAAAATTGCCATCAGGACCCACAGTTGATATTATTTCAATTAAAAGCTTTCTGGAACAGGAAGGTTTTGACTTAGTGCTGAAATGTCATCAGCATTGGCACCAGACGAACCTCAGTTGGGAGAGCATTCCATTGCCTGGGGGCAGCTGTCGAAAAGGCTGTTTGTCTACAAGCTCTCCCTCTTAAAATTTAATGGCAGTGACATACTTTTACAAATGTATCCAGCATGAAATACTACTACTACTACTACTACTACTACTACTACTACTACTACTACTACTACTACTACTACTACTAATAATAATAATAATAATAATAATAATAATAATAATAATAATAATAATAATAATAATAATAATAATAATAATAATAATAATAATAATAATAATGTGTGCACCACAGTAATGGCAGCCAAAGGAATGCACCTGTACAACAAAGGCACAAAATGACAGAACCCTCCTGGCTGGAAAATGTCTCAATCTCATCTCTGCATTGTGTGACCACAAAAAACAACAACAACGAACTAACTGGGAGATAACTAGAGAACATTCACCTCATGTGACCAGGGCCTAAGTAACCTTCACATGCAGCTGCTTCCCCCCCCCACGTTTGAGTTAATGAAGTAAACAAGACAAAGGGTACTTAACAATAGATTATTAACTGAACTATAACTGGCAATGTAATTCTATGTATTTTAATGACATTTCTATTGTGCTCTGATCATCACAAGAACAGTATGCTGATGACACACAGCTCTACATCTCCTTTTCACCTGCTTCAGTGGATGCCATTCTGTCCCTTCAGCACTGCCTGGAGACTGTACTGCAGTGGATGCAGCTGAATGGGTTGAGGCTGAACCCGGACAAGACGGAGGTCCCTCCATTAGCAGTTTGGGTGACTCCCCTTTTTTTGGGGGACGATCCTCACTACAAAGAGTGAGGTTCGCAGCTTTGGGATACATCTGGACCCGGCGCTTACCATGGAAACCCAGGTGGCGTCCGTGGCCCGTTCCGCCTATTTTCATATATGGCAGATTGCCCAGCTGCAACCATATCTTGATGGGGGGGCTCATTACTCTTTTCCATGCACTCGTAATCTCGAGATTAGACCATTGTAACACCCTCTATGTGGGGCTGCCTTTGAGATTGATGCGGAAACTTCAAATGGTGCAGAATGCGGCAGCCAGGCTTCTTAGTGGGGTGAGGAAACTTCAGCATATCTTCCCCACTCTGGCTGCTTTGCACTAGTTGCCCATTCATTTCCGCATTGATTTCAAAGTGCTAATGATGACATACAAAGCCCTAAACGATTTGGGACCTCGATATTTGGCAGATCGTCTTCTCCCACTTAGATCTACCCGAATCACTTGACATAGCCAGCAGGGACGGCTGAGGGGCCTAATGCCGAGAGTGGCCCAGAAGGAAAGAACAAGAAACCGGGCCTTCTCGGCAGTGGCCCCTCGGCTATGGAACCATCTCCCAACAGAAATCTGCCTGGCACCCACGCTGGGTGTTTTCAAAAGTCATTTAAAAACTTGGCTCTTTAGGCAGGCCTTCCCTCCAGTCAATTAACTGATCTTTATTCTCTGTTTTCTGACCTATTTCATCTTGGCAATGTTTTTAGAAATAAGTGTTAAAGTGTCAAAGCTTTTGGAGGATTTTATTATGTTTGTTAACTGCAAAGTTGCATATGACACAACTCCCAAAGAAGATAACAGATATAAAGAGAGAGGGTAAATTATTGTAGGCTTTTTATTTTTTGTCCATTTCAGCTTTTTCCACTTGATTTCTCTCCATTTCTCATGTTTTCTAGTCAAGTACATTTCACCCTTTATAAAAAAGTTTGTATATATGCTGGGAGGCATTATTGTGCACATTTCCCTTAATATACACATTTTTTTGTGTGCACAGTCTTGCCTGGTAACAACATATTTGAAATCACATCATTTTTGAATGTTATTTTCTCAGATATGCACATTTTTGTGTGTTCTTTCACTTAACGTGCCCATTTTATACAACTATTTCATTGAAGAAAATAAAGAGATGTCACTTTTATTGCACACATTGGTTTAGTAGTACAAAGTTGTGCATGTTCACTTCATTGTAACCACTGGGCAGTTGATTCACCGATTTTATTTTGTTTGGTTTTCCTCACTACGCATGGACTGTCGAAATGAAATGTGCAAAAAGGTTTTTGAAAGTTCTGCATGAATTTATGTCAGATTTTTTTTAAAAAAATGTAACTGTTGGTTCTCTTATAACATTCAGAAGATTACTCAGACATTCTGATCTTAATAAATACTGTGTTTCTTCAGAAAAGTTTTTTTTTCCCTGCCATCACCAGTTTTGGCCAATGGTCCACATTATTTTTGTGAGAGCTATTTCCTTTCCATGGCCAGCCATGCTAAAATTAGTAAAAGCAGGGATGCTGGAGAGCTAGCCCCTCCCTTTCCTTTGCAGTTTGTAATTCCACAATCTGTCTTTCACCACATTACTTCTCTTCATGTCACTATAATAGACACACAAAATGGGCTGTTATTTCTTTAGTTGGCCAGTGCTGATGAGAGTGCTGATGACCATCTGCTCATCTGATGGTCTAAATGCCAAAGACCTTAATCCCTGTGTCAGATAAGTTAGCTGTGAGAAAAAAGAAAGAAAGAAAGAAAGAAAGAAAGAAAGAAAGAAAGAAAGAAAGAAAGAAAGAAAGAAAGAAAGAAAGAAAGAAAGAAAGAAACTGTAATCATAGCTTTGACTTCCCCATAGAAATGAAATGCAACTAAATGCATGTAGCTTTGGCTTGATCAGGTCCAGAATACATATATTTGTCCTTTAGCTATTGTGTTTCCGCCATGTTCTTTGTAGCTAAAACAGTAAAAAGAAGTCAAGCAGTTTAGGAAAAGGAAACAATGCATATGTACTGCCACGTTACTGGAAAAACCTTTTAGTGTGTGTATGCTTTTTAGAAAAGCATTGTTGGCAGTTGGTATAAAACAGTTTCCCAAGCTTTTTCAAGTTATGACCCCTTTTAAAATAGCCAAGTAATTTGTGATTCCCCTGCCAAATTTGCATAAAAAGGCATTTTAATGTGGCAAAGAAAACACATTAAAATTGATTTTTCAGAATATAATTCTAACCTAATATATTAATATTAATGTAAGTATATATAAATACCCGGGGGCTGTAAATCTGTCTCTACCGGTTAAAATTTAAGAAGAAGGAAAAAAATGTCAATACACCACCCTCTTTTCATGTCTCTTCCCCTCAAATAGCAGCCTGTTCCTCCCAAGCCCAAATAAACATCTCCCCCCCCATATCCCCCTCCCTGGTTCTCCTCCCTCACCTTTTTGCCTCTTCCCTTCCTCCTCCATGACTCAAGTGAGGCCTGGAAGTGTCTCCCTGCCCAGGTCCTCTCTCCCTTCACTGCATTGCCATTGCTGCACCTTAAAGAGTGGGAGACTCAGGCAAAAGGTGCCACTGCCCTGGCAATCCTACCACCATCTTTAGCATCAGTGTTCCTGGTGTGCACCATGTGTTTGCTCATTCAGGCCTCTTTGAGCTAGGCTGACACAACCAAAGGGCTGATGGCTATTCTCCAAGGGTGGATGCAGAAGAGCAGGGAGAAACAAGTAAGAGCTACCACAAAACCTGGCTGGCTGGACGGCTTAGTGAGTTAGGCATCTGGCTGTAGAGCCAGAGATTGGGAATTCAGTTTCCCACTGTGCCTCTTCAGAAGCCAGCCCGTGTAGTCTTCGGTAAGCTACACAGTCCCAGTGTGCCCCCAGAAGAAGGGGACAGTAAACCACTTCTGACTATGATTTTTGTTGTTATGTGGCATCAAGTCGCCTCTGATTTATGGCAACCCTATGAATGAGCAATGTCTAAAATGTCCTGCCTTCAACTGCATTGTTCAGTTCTTGTGGAATCAAGCCTGTGAGTACCTTTAGGGAGACAGTCCATCTCATATTTGCTCTTCCTCTTTTCCTGCTGTTTTCTATCTTTCCTGGCATTATTGTCTTTTCCAGAGAATCCTGCCTTCTCCAAAGCAGAAGAATCTCAGTTTCAACATTTTTGTCTACAGAGATATTTCAGGCTTGATTTGATCTAGGGCCCTTATTTATTTTAATTTCAGGCAGTCCAGGGTATCCACAAAGCTCTGTTCCAGCACCATATTTCAAGTGAATCAGGTTTTTTTTCCTGTCAGCTTTCTTAACTGTCCAACTTTCACACCTGTACATGGTGAATGGGAATACAAGAGTGTGGATGATTTTGGTCTTGGCCTCTAGTGACATATCCTTACATTTGATGATATTTTCTAATTGCTTAATGGTTTCCTTCCTATTCATTTATTATTATCCTCCTAATTTTACCACACATGCAATGCCCATTCTTCAATACTTTTTGTCATTTTGTGGGGGTATCTGTCATACACCGATTCAGGCAAATGGTGTCTTTTGAGCCACATGAGGCCCCACAAAATGGCAAAAACTACTTGCCTGGTTGCCATTCTGCATACAATAATTTAACAGGAGACTGCCTTTAATGTTTCTAATGTCACTCAGAAAGCAATTCTGTAGGTTTGAATCGTTTCTGAAAGCAAGCACCTACTGTCTTTATAGTTGGTAGATAGGAGCTGATTACTCATTCATATCTTCCCACAAATTACATAAGTGTAGCTGTGGTCCTATTAATCCCCCTTCATGCTGTGACTGTTTCTTGGCATCACAAGACAACTTTTCCTAAGAGAAGAGTCATCCTCATAAAGTGTATTTTCTCCCCTTGGAGTTTAGCCACTCACTTTCCCCCTGAGTCATATAAGAATGATAAGTAAGGATACTGTTTAAGATGTGGGTGTTTTCAAGAGGTGGGTATCTCAGAGCCATAACAGATCAGCAGCCACTTCTGCTGCCGCCCAGGGAGGCCACAGGCCAGCCACGAGGTCAGCCGGAGACTGAGGGGTAAAAACCAAATAAGGTTGATGAGAAGAAATGGGTGGAGCAGTAAGAGGGAGAAAGGATCCTAAGGGATCCAAGCTCAAAATATGACCAAGGAAAAAGAAAAGAGGGTGGAGAAAAGTGCAATTTCAAGGGAGAAATACTGCCATTGCTTCAATTGTGATTAGTTTTGTTTATTGATTTTGTCATTTGGAACTACTGAGACCCACCCATGCTTTGCATTGTTTATGAAGATTGTGGCATAAACGTCCTTTTCACCCATGATGTGATGGCCCATATTATCATGTTTTACAAAAACTTGCCATGGAAGTAGGAACATTTGCTGATTTTGTCATATTCTAGTCACATTTGAACCTAGCTCTGCATCACTTTTGAAGTCTTACTTTCCTTCTGATTAGTTTAATCTCAAACAGAAGAAGCCTCAATTTATTTGCAAGGTTAAGATAAAGGGGTAATTGAGCTTAATTTATGATTCTGTGTTACAACTCATATACAACCAAAGATTTATGCATGCCTATATAAAGTTTCTACGTGTCTATTTTAATATAGATGCCAATGAGTAAGAATGAGGGCTAATTTTATTGGCTTCTTTATAGGCGAAGAAGTGAAGGCTTGTGTGTGGGACTTGAAGGAATATACTGATATAACAGAAACTTACAGGCATTAAAACTATAGACCAAGGGTGGGTAAAATGTAGCCGTCCAAATATCATTGGACTACAGCTTCCAGGATTCCTCACTACTGGCTATGCTGGCTAGAATGGATGGGAGTTGCAGTTCAAGAACATCAAGAAGGTAACACTTGCCCATCACTGCTACAGATGAGGGAGATCACCTTATCAGCCCTTCTAGGAGTATCATACGCTTATTGTCCATTACATACATGGTTCCTGACTGCCATAGGATGAAGGGGATGCCGCTCCAAAATGTTAGGATGAAATACATCCCCTGCTTGAACCATGATCTGCTGTAGGTCTGCCATGAGCTCTTCTGCCAAGTGCACTGCTGGTAGCTTCGGAGATGTGAGAACTTATGATGGTAGGATTTACTATACTATGGGCTATTAAAATATTCAAGTTATAATTTGATGCAGCAGAGAGTGATCCTCAGTGCACTGTGATGGTGGTGGGGAGCAAAGGGTGGATCACAAAACACTTCCAGGACTTATATCTGGCTCATGCAGCACAGGTAGGAAAAATAGGACTCTTTTTCCTGGCCACTAGCCTAGCACATTTTCCCACCATTGAAATAAATGGAGGGTGGGACCCCTCAGGGAAACAAGGGATCTTTGAATCCAAGAGATCCAAGGTCATTTCTGCCCCACTTCTAAAATGTCTTTCTCCAGGACTTACAGCTGGCAAAAAACCAGCAGCTGTAGATTTATTCCCATAGTGCATTTTCTGGACATAACTGTGTCTGCCAGGAAGCTGATGAAGGCACATCTCTTAAGCTTGGAACAGTTACATTTTTGGACAACACTGGAGATGTTAACTAGGGATTCTGGAAGTTCTTATCAAAAAAGGACCTTTCTTAAACTCTGCCTCTGCCCCATCCTAAGTCCTGCTAGTCAGTAGATTTTGGGGTTAGGATTTCTCTGCCCTTCATCAGAAGCCTGTGAACCAGTTCTACTCCTGTTTCTTTTGCAGTTTTACAAGTTGACAGAAACTGGAAAATACCCACCTGCCTCTGGATGGGTGCCATGATAATGACTGGAGAAATGCAAGTGGGATTTGATAATATTCCAGAGATTCCCACCACATTTTAATAGGGCTACATTTCTAGAAAATTATAACATCATTTGTGTTATATGGTCTAACCAGGTGTCTGTGATGGATTGGCACTTCTGCATATGTTCCCTACTACTTCCCCTCATGCACCATCTTTAAGCTCCGGGAGTGAAAACAATTCATCAAGCAAAAATCTAGAGAGCTCTGACTTGAATGGAAACTGACAAGAAAGCAAAAGTGGTCTTATGGTCTTGTAGAGATTTGAAAAAAACCCTGATTGGTCAGTACGAGGAAGGATGATATGCTTTCCCTGTCTCTGCAACTGAAGAAATGCCGTCTGCATCTTCTTAAGACAACATTAAAAAGCCAATAACTTAGCATTCCATATGTATTTCCCATCATTCCCTAGCATGGTGTGTGTGTGTGTGTGTGGAATAACCAGTAACCAGAGCAATTGTAGCAACCAGGAAGCTGAGCACAGACCCAGAGAATATGGTGGATGAATCCCATATTCTTTCTTTGCCTTCCATCAGGTTTTACATCTATCCCCAGTTTCTTCCCTCATGTTGGGTTTCCTAACAAAGAAGATCCAGTCAAATGTTAGGCCAGGCATTTGGCCTTCTCAGTCCAAAGGTTGTATGAGGCTATCATTAGTGGCAACGTATAAGCAGAGCAAGTATAATTTTCTTCAGCTTTTATGAAATAAGTTTTTTAGTCAATTAAAAAAGCTGAGGAAATAGGTTTGCAACCCCACAAATGTTATTTCCTCTTCACCAGCATATTTGACGTCGGTTGTCACGCTCCATTTATCATTAGTACGCATTTTATATTTCATTTGCAATTACTGGGCTTTTTCCCCCCACCGAAATGCTTGGAAAACTATATTTTATGTTAAATTAGTCTTGCCAAGGCTTGCTCTTGAAGGGCGTTCCCAGGCCTTTAATAGCTGTGTGTCAATGAGAGGTTTGGCAGGCCTCTACTCTTGCTAAAGTATAATATTGTCATGGAAGAAGCTGCACCTGCTGAAATTCTATCTTCAACTCCATTAAAGAGAAATGGGCTTTCTTTGTGACAGGAATTTTCACCTTCAGGTTGTGGTCCAGATATTATCCAGCTAGCCATTGCCAGTCTTTTTGCTGGTTAAGGAACAGGCACACATTTCTCTTTTCAATCATGTACCTAAATAATTAAGTCATGAAGCCCTTCTGAACAGAAGACTGATTATGAACAGGATCAATCTATGTGATTCTTCATCTTCCAAAAATAGGCAGGTGATAATTGAGGGCCTAACACCATCCTTTATTTTAGCTATAGGGTGTCACCCACTGTACAATGTGAACAAATCAGTTGTGGATCAAATGAGACAACTCAGTACGTCATTAGAAGCAGAGCTCCCTTAAAAGATAGAACACATCTGTTTACTCTTGCACTAACTTGCGTCAGTACTCATGCTTTCTGATTAATCACCAAGTGTTAAATGTAGGCTTTCTTTGCAAGTCTTAATTGTTCAGACACAGTGCTTAGAAGGATGCCTACAAGGAAACATTGTAATAACAGGAATACACATTTCCTTGAATATCTTAAACTATTTTATTTCAGTTAAGCCTTTCTCAGTGGCTACTGAGAAAGGCTTAACTGAAACAAAACAGTAGCCCTGTTGACTAGTAGCCGCCATTTTGTCTTGATTAAGACACTATCGGTGTCTAGTTTAGGGTTATTATAGGTTTTCCCTAAAGGATCAGATTTTGCCCTACAGTATATCATTGAATGCCAGACAATCCAGCCAGAGTGGCTGATGAAACCCAAAAGCAATGATGCTGTAAGTTGAGTATCCGCAGGATTGGTGTCTGCAGTTTCACTTATCTGCAGTCTGAAAATATTAGAAATAGTATAAGAACCAGGCCCAGAAATATGGATTTCCATGATGCAGGTACCAGAAGTAGCCACTAGAGGGAGCCAGAGACCATACTATGCATTTTTTAAATTTCCAAAACAAATACAAGCATACAAAATACTAATATCTAAAACACAGTGCACCCCCATACCCATGGGACCCTTTGGAGCAATACTTTTATTATGAACCTTCTTTCAGTTTTTTTTGCTGCTTAGAGGCTTTCCCCTTTCCTTTCACTACTACAAATTCAATACATCTACCCCAAATAGCATTAAAAATATTTAAACTTATTTCCCCTCTTTTCATCTTAAGTTCAGTAGTCAATTTGTCATTTAACGCAATGTCCCATACTTCATTATACCAATCTTCTAATTTAATATCATTTTTTGTTTTTTCCAGAATCTAGCCATTAATATTCTAGCACTTGTCATAAAATTAGAAATCAATTCCTTTGAGCAATAATCAAGTTCTAGCTCATAAAAACTTGACAGCAAAGCAATTTTAGAATTAAGTTCAATATCTTTTCCAGATATATCACATATTTCCTTAAAAATCTATTTCCAAAATTTCTGAATCAATTTACACTCCCACCACATATGATAACATGTGCCAATTTCTTCATCACATTTCCAACAGGCATTAGAATAGTCTGAATTTATTATGTTCAGTTTTTCAGTATTCGTATTTTTCACTATTCACATTTATTTCTCAGGATTCCATATCCCACCAAATTAACCTTCCTTTGTTATATATAATATCTCCAATAAATCTTAGTTGATTCGCTATATAATAATTTTTATGTTAGGAATAACTAAACCTCAATTTTTAAGACTTATACCAATATCTTTTATTTATTCTAGATTTTTTACCTTGATTACAAAATCCATTAATTAATCCCTGCCAATACTTAAAATCTTCTTCTTCTAATTGTATTGGTAGCATCCTGAATAAAAAAGTAATTTTTGGTAGTATTTTCTTTTTGATCATAGCGATTATCCCAAACCACGATAGTTTCAATTTAGAATACCCCTGCAATTTATCTTTAATATCACTTTTAAATTTGTTAAAATTTTGCTCCTTTAATTTTTGAGTCACTTTAACTATATTTATACCTAAATATTTAATATAATTACACATTTTAAAACCATATTTATTTACAAATATTTCTTGTTCATATTTATTGTAATTAGACATCATTATTTGTGTTTTTGCCAGTTAATAGTTAATCCTGTTATTTCCCCAAATTTTTCTAAATGATTTTTAATTTTATCCATACTTTCTAATGGGTTTTTAATAATTAATAATGAATCATCAGCAAATAAATTACTCTTAATTGTATCATTTTTACCTAATTCTTTAATTAATTCATCATTTCTTATTGCATTAGCTAACAGTTCTATAATCATACAAAACAATATTGGTGAAAGTGAACAGTCTTGTCTTGTATCTCGGCCTAGAAAAATCCCCTCTCTTAAACCATCATTAACCATTACTTCTGAAGTATTATCTGAATATAATTGATCTATAACCCCAATAAATCTTCTACCAAATCCCCAACCCTTTATAAGCAGGTTTAATGTTGGCCATTCCACACAATCAAAGGCCTTAAATATGTCTAGTGATAAAACAGTTGCCTTTGTTTTTTCCTTTTCTACCTCATATATAATGTTCAAAACTCACCTAGTTAAATTATCCATTTGTCTTCCCTTTATAAAGCCACATTGATCCTCTTTAATATAATTTGCTATAAATCTATTTAATCTATTTATTAATATAGCAGTAAACATCTTAGCATCTTGATTTACTAGAGATATAGGTCTATAACATCCCAGATCTGTTAGATCCTTGTTGGGTTTTGGAATAAGAATCGTTAATGAGTGTTTCTAAAAAGGAGGCATTGTCTGTCCTTCCAGTATTTTATTATAAAACATTTATAGCTTAGGTATCAAAATGGAACTAAGATGTTTATAATATTCTGGACCCAATCCATCAGGGCCTGGTGTTTTACCATTTCTCAGTTTATTAATGACTTCAGCAATTTCTTCTTCTTTAATATCTTCTTCTAATATTCTTTTATCACATTCCAATAATTTAGTTTTTAAATGCTCACTTATATAATTTTCTATATCCTCTTTCAGTACATTGTTTCCTTTATATAATTTCTGATAAAATTCTTGAAAAATCCTCAAATTATCTTTCATTATATTACACATCTTGCCTGTTCTACCTTTAATTACCCCATCATGTTTTTAATCTTCTATTTTTGCACATTCTAGTTAATAATTTTGAGTTTTTATTGCTAAATTCAAAAAAAATCCTCTTTATATACATCAAATCCCTTTGAACTTTCTGTATCTCTAAGTTTTCTAGTTCCTTTCTCTTTGCCTGAATTTCTGCCAATATCCTTCTATCTCTTTCTTTAAAAAACTTGCTTCCCAAATTTCTCAATTCTTCTACCAGTTTTTTCACATTTATCTCCTTAATTTTTTTTCAGTTTACAAGATTCCCTTATTGTTATTCCTCTTGAAATTTCTTTCATCGTGTCCCACAACAGGCCTAATTTTGTACCTCCTGCTTCATTTATTGTCCATAATTCTAACCATTCTTCTTTATCTTTTCTATTTCCTCTGGGTACTGGAAAATGTTAATATCCATTCTCCATCTTTTAGAGTCTTTGTAATCTTTGTTAATCTTAATCTCCATTGACATCAAAGCATGAACTGTTATTTTTATAGAATGAATCCCAGTATTAACTATCTTAAGAATCAAATCCTGAGATGTGAATATGAAATCTATTCTGGAATAACTATTATATACTACTGAAAAATAAATATATATTCTTTCATCACCTTTCATTAACCTCCATATATCCTTCAAGTGGTTATTTTTTTACCTTCTTGCTCAACATTGTGTTTCTTTGGAGAACATCATTCCGATCATAAAAAGTTTTATACTTTATCTTATCCATAACCATATTGAAATCCCCTGCCATAATAACATACCCCTTCTTTACCTTCTCCATTTCTTTAATAACTGTGTCATAAAAATCTCCTTGTTTATTATTAGGTGTGTAAACATTTACCAAAGTATATTCTTCCAAACTCATTTTACCCTGTATTATTCTAAATCTACGATTACAATCTTTTACTACCTGTTTCACTGTAAACTGACAATTTTAAAAAATTGATTGTCACACCTCTAGATTTAGATGTTCCAAAGTTTTTTTCATAAATGTCTATATTATTCATCTTATGTTCATTGACTCCATCTTCTGATTGATGAGTCTCTTGCAAAAAGGCAATGTCCACCTTATTTTTCTTCAATAATGCTTCTATTCTTCTTCTTTTCACTATTGATCCCAGGCCTTTCACATTTAAAGTGGCTAGTCTTATTCTCTTGCCCATTTCAGTTCAAAGTCTCCCCTCCTAACAGGCCCCGTGTGCAACCCATCCCCCCAACAAACAAAAATACACTAAAAATTAAACTCAACATAACCCAAACATATAATGCTTTACCCTAACAACCCACTGAAAATTTATCTTTTTCCCCACCCCACCACATTCCCCTGCTATAACTACTAGTGAGGGCACAAGGTGTGGGGGGGACGCCACCGTTCTGCAGCGGAACTGCAACCAGAAAAGAGCCTCTGCTCTTTTTATCAAATTTTCGCATTTCTTCTTAATATTTGATACCACTGAAGCCCCCTTCTCCACCCCCTCTCCCTTGTAATTATAAGTAAACAATTAAAATCCAAAATTATTAATAATTTTAGTTTTATTATTACTGTTGCTATCTATTATTAATATAATTAGTATAGTTAATACTAAAAACTAGAAAGAAAGAAAATGAAAAAATCATATATGATTAGATTTTAAACAGAACCTGATCTTTCCAAATTTTCAAAAAAACAGGAGATTATTTTTGATCAATACTGCTGTAACAGGCTTCATAGATTTTCTCCAATTGAAAGAGTCACTGCTTAAATCTTGGAAAATCTGCAGCTTAGTACCTCTGTAGCCAGCTGGTCTTGTTTTTGTTTAATTTCTCTCATAAATTGTGTTTTCTTTGTATAATTAAAAAACTTCTCCACCACTGGTCTTGTCCTTGGGCTTTTGGGTTTACCAACAAAATGAGCTCTTTCTATGTCCTGTTCATCCAAGTGTTGTGTGCCCATTATAGAGTTAACCCACATTATAATCTCTTTTTTGAGGTCTTGTCCATTTTGCAATTGAAAATTCATTATTTTAATGTTGGACCTTCTGGAATTGTCTTCCAGATAATTGTTTGTTTCGCTGATTTTCTCATCCAACATGCTTATCTTGGTCTCATTTGCTTCTGCCCTATCTCCCACTTCCTTAACTTTTTGTTTGACAATTTTCAACTCCTGTGTCATTCCTACGACTTGATAATTCCTCTGCATGTGCAGAGTAGAGAATTAGATTCTAGATCTGGAAAACAAATAACAAAGTAAGGTCAGACATGCAAAAGGAGACCATTATATTTAGGGGTAAACAAACACAAAACCAAAAGGAAGCAAATTTCCAAAATGCATACTGATGAATGCTTTTATTAGAATAAAGAGATTGCCTTTTACATTTTAAGTGAGCTTTTCTTTTAATGACAAGCTAACTGTATGAGCTAGTGAGGATGTTGCTGCAGTTTAGTACTTAATTCTCAGAGTGAAATACTGGATCTGGCTTCAGTCCTCTGGAGCAGTGGTCCCCAACCTTGGGCCTCCAGATGTTCTTGGACTACAACTCCCACAAGCCCTCACCACCACCTCTGCTGGCCAGGATTCTGGGAGTTGAAGTCCAAGAACATCTGGAGGCCCAAGGTTGGGGACCACTGCTCTGGAGCATCCCTAGGATGTTAAAGGAAAGAGAGGAAGCTTGTTTTTATCCTTAGTATATTGATGACATAACACCACAGATCTTTTGATAACTCTTCCAGCAGTTGAATAACATCACAGGTGAGGTGGATTCCTAAAATTTCTTTAGAGAAAGAATCGTTCAACAATGTATGCACATTTCAGGTCTGTGCATTTTTCAGAAACATGCACAGACATAGTTTAATCATTGGATGCACACTTTCACCCATCTATCCATTGATTTGTATTAATTAGTTTATTTGGGAAAATGTTCGCAAGAATGCATACAAATTTCTCTTTCCCCACACCCCAAAGTCCATAGAACTCCAAAAAAAATGGAATTAAATGTGGGAAAAGAAGATGACCATGGAAATAAACTTCACAAATTTGTCCATCACTTTCAATAATATCTGAAGCCACCACAAAATGGTTTTATCTTGGCTGGTTGGATAGCTTAGTAAGTTGGGTATCTGGCTAGGTAAGTTAGGTATCTAGAGCCAGAAATTGGGAGTTTGTTCTCCACTGTGCCTCCTGAGAGAAGAGACAATCAGTGTGGTCTTGGGTGAGTTGTACAGTTCCAGGGCAACCCCCCCTCCCGAAGAAGGGAATGGTAAACCACTTCTGAGTACTTCATATCTAGAAGATCCTGGAAAGGGCTGCTATATGTCAAAATTGTCTTGACAGCACATAATTGTTAGATAGTCCAGAAGGATATACTGTGGTTGGGGGCTGATGAGAGGCTGAAGACAATCAACACAGACATAAAAACATTTTAAAAAACAAACTCCAGCCCTGCTGGATAAGATGACTTACTTAGTCCAGCATTCTCTTCACACAATGGACAGCCAGTTGTCTTTCGGAAGTCCACAAACACGACAAGAGAAAAACAGCACCCTCACACTCGTGGTCTACAGTAATATATATACAGAGACTTAATCTGTCCATTTTCATCCAGAGCAATGACATCCAGATTCCTACCCAAATCCAGGTGGCAATCCATATAGCGTTTATTTAAAGTCAGAAATATGTTTCGTTCTCTCTTCCATCTATGGCATAAAATCCCAATGAATATATGTTTAGTATTTTTAGAAGACATATGTTTAGAATCTATGATCAATGATCAAAACTTCATTAGAGGTAAGTTGTAAAACTAAGGGCAGTTCCTTCATTGTCATGACACTGAACATGACAAATTTTTCCTCCAGGTACGAACAGGAGGAAATATAGTGAAGATCAAGGTGGCAATCCACCAAACTGGCTGAGAAATTTGATGAGGGGTTTGCTGAAGGATTTCTATCAGGAAAGGTGGAATAACAAAAGCAACAATCAGAACTTCTAATAACTCCCTTTGCAGATTGGTAAAGGGCCCAGAGTGTCCTTGCCAAGCTGGTCTAATCCTGCTGCAACACTACCCTTAGCACAAAAAGAGAATGATTTGAAGTCTCTGAGATAATAGATGGCTGTAGATACAGTGTGCCCGGGAGCACCAAATAAAAGTTGTTTGAGAAATAAATAAATATGTATATCTATTTAATCCCTCCTAACTTCCTCTTTGGCCAAGGGCACAGAAGAGAATCTTGGGATTTGAGGCATCATTGTTTACATGGCTGTATGTTAATAATCTCCGCAAAGCTAATGTTACATAGCCTGAGTTTGCCAAATGTTTCCCCCCCCAGTCTTGCTGTTTATAAGAAGCAAAAGCCAGAGGTTCTTAATATGCCCAGCCTGTTCCAAAGGGATTGGGGGGGGGATGGATGGGTTGGCAGGAGGGCAGATGAAGGAGGAGGAAAAGGTCAAAGCTTTTGAAAGTTTCTGAACTTGCTGGAATCTTTCAGTGTGTGGGTGGTAGGGGTATCAGCTGACACAGGGGAAATGTAAGCGTGAAACTGGCCGCCCAAGACCTCGGGTCAGTGCTGACACACCAGATCTCTGAGCTTGAGAAGGCACCTGCTTTCCTTGCCAAAACAAGCCATCCCCTTTGCTACAGACAGTCTTGCAAAGACCAGTCTTTGTCAGCTCAAAGGAGCGGAGGACTTAGAAGGCAACGAAGCCTTTGGATTTTACTTAAACTGTCTCAAATGACCAGTTTATAATGCAGGAATGTTTTGCAATTTTTACACACACACACACACACACACACACACACACACACACACACACACACACACACACACACACACACACACAATTAGAGGAAGGCTGGCGCAGGATCTGCTAAGCATTAATATGCATTGGACTAGAATTTCATGCATTGAGTGAGTTTCGTAGTCCGTACTCTGGTGGTCTGCCATTGACAGGATCTCAAGCTGCAATTTGTTATCTTTAGGCCTGATAAGTACATCTGGTTTTGATTCAGGTGCCCGTGAGCTCTCCTTAGAGTTGGGGAAGAAACAAAGGGGGTGCTTGCTCAAATTCAATTTTCTCACAAATTTCAAACTGGGATGAGAACCAGGAGAAGTTGAGGCCTTGCCGCACGTGTAGGAGAAATCGAGTTCGTTCACATGGCCTTTGGGCTTGTAAACACACACACACACACACACACACACACAACTGGCCTAAATCAGTTTCACCTGGTTAGCCAAGTGAGTACATGCTAAAAGTAATAAAAGCTATTAGTGCAATCAGATACTCCTCTGCATGTGTTCATTCATATATATTTTATATATGAGGTGAACTCTTTGTGACCTGACCTGTCACATATCTTCTTGTGTCCTTGTAAATGAGATACAGAGGGGCTGCTGCTGGTTATGCGAGCTAAGGGAACTCAAAATAAGCGAACTGGTGGACTCAGAAGCCCAGTCCTGTTATCAGAATCTACCACATGGCTTAAGTGGGGGAAACAGAGCTAACGATGTACATAAACAGATGATGACAGAAAGCAAAGACTATCATGTCAAATCCTCCAGGAACATAGTGGATTATATTGGGATATCTCAGTGAACCACTAAGGGCAACGTCATGGCAGAGACTTCAACTACTGTATGTCACTGTAGCAAACATTCAGTCCTTTCTAACTTCTGATTGGAATAATTATTTGCATTAATGGACCCTTTTCCATATCTAACAATAAAGTTCAGTGTGTCACCAACCTTGCAATCCTTTGTATTCTTCCCTTGGAGTAAGCCCCAATGAGAGGCTGCATTAGAGTGTGTTCTTTAGTGCGTGTGCTGTAAGTTAATGGGAAAGTCATGAGTACTATCTTAAACTGGAACCTAACTCTATAAAGCCAGTAAAATGTGTATCATGATTCCTCTATTTTTATTATCTAAGCATAAGCTTGTGCTTTTGTAGCCCAAATCAATCCATGCACAAGGGGGAGCCATTAGAAACATTGGCAGAACCTCAAGATATGGAGCATTTCTGTAACGCATGGTGCACTACTTGAGCACCATCTCTACGACACATGAAAAAGGTGGAGGGAGGTGACTGGATGCTCATGGCACTTTCTAAAGGATTTCTAAAACATCATAGAAACCTTTAAAGTTAGCTTCTTCGTCTACAGGTGTGCCTTCCTCAGAAAGAAGCAGAGGGACAAAAGGAAGTGACTTCAGAGAAGAAAGAGATCTGAAAATACCTAGCTGTGTGTACCCAGCTATGATAGAAAAGACTACCATACCGGCTCTCCAACATACCTCTGTGGGATGCTTCATCAGGCTTCTATTCTACTTTCACAAAATTACAAGCACTGCATGTGTATAACTTATGTTGAAAAACCAGTTCTGGGAAACAGCATCATGTCCATGTGAGTATAAACTAGCAGCAATTCAGCAGTGATCACAGACCTCTGTAAGTTAACCGTGAAGAAGCTTTTGGCATTTGTGAACTAGCCCATCATCAGCTCTACGCTATCTGTATGTAATGGTTTGTTCACCATGTCGATCCTGTCAGGCAAAAACAAAATAAAAAGTAAAAAAAAAGGGTTGTGGCACCTTAAAGACTAACTGTTATACAGTGGTGCCTCGCTTAGCGAGGTTAATCCGTTCCGGATTAACCCTCGCTCAGCGAATCCATCGTTAAGTGAAATAAAAAAGCCCATAGGAACATATTAAAACTGATTTAATACGTTCCTATGGACTTAAAACTCACCGTTCTGTGAGTTTCCTCCATTGCGGCGGCCATTTTGGATGCCTCGTTAGCGAGGCAAAACAGCGGTCGCCATTTTGTTTTAAGCGGCGGCCATTTTGGAACCGCCAATCAGCTGTTCGCTATGCTTTGATCGCGTCAGCGCGATCATCGCATAGCGAAAAAAGCCCATAGGGGCCATCGCTGAGCGAATGCTCCAGCGATGGCCCGGGACCCCTCGTTGTGCGGTTTCATCGCATAGCGAAGCGTTCGCTATGCGAGGCACCACTGTATATTAATGTAAGCTTTCATGGACCTTCTATGACCACTTCTTCAGACATGTGAGATGGAATACAGAGCTCACGCAATAAAAGCATTCATGCTAGGGGCTATGAGACAGTGGTATAAGGTTGCATTTCATACTGCAATGATTTTTTTTACCTATGTTGGTATGTGGGTATTCAGTTCTTTTGAAGTCCTGTAAACACTCCAGCAAGAGACACAAAAGCAGAGGGAGGGAGAGAGAAAGAGACAGAGAGAGCTTTAAAGACCAGTTCTAAGCAGTAGCATGATTAGAGATGGGCACAAACCCGCTGGTTCATTGGTTTGTGCCAGTTTGTCCATCGGCCTGACAGGTGTTCCTCAGTTCTGAGCCCTGCCTCCTCAGATGGGTGCCCACTCATAGGCAGAGCCTTGGCTTCCCTGCCTCCCCTTCTTCCGGGTGCTGCCTCCTCCAGGTGCCTGCCAGAGAAAGTTGGACTCCGACCCACAGAACACCTGTAGAACCGGCGGACAAACTAGCATCAATGGCTGAACCAGAGGTTCATGCCTATCTCTAAACACAATTAAAGAAAACAACAGGGCCAATGTATATTAATATAGAGAATAATGAGCCTTTTCTGAAGAAGTGGTCGTAAAAGGTCTGCAAAAGCTTACATTAAAACATCTTTTTAAATTATTTTTATTTTGTTTTTGCCTGATATGCTTGCACAGACAGACATGATTACCTTTTCTACACCTGTCAATCCTGAAGTCCTTTTGACTTTCTTCCATATATAGCTAGTGAAACAAAATTATATACCTATAAAGTGTATATAATTCCACTTCACTCTTCATTTGAGTACTCTGTTCTTCTACATACTTATCATGTAGAATGTATATTTCTAGTACAATTCAGAAAAGGTCAGTTATACAGAAAGTGAGCAGTACATATTGCCTGGTATTTGAGGGGATTTATTTCTTCTTAAAGGTTTTGGGTATAAATATTACTAGGAATTCTTGCTCTAACAAAATGGATTTAAGGAATACTAGAATATTGATCAGCTCAGTATTTTTGATAAATTTGGTGCACTTCTAATTGTGATAATCATCCTTTACTAAACTAATTTAAAACGAGGACGGGGTTTACCTTGCAGATTTCTAGTATAGCAGTGTATGTCATTCAGTTTTATTTGGGCAGCAGGAACAAGGAGACAAAAAAAGATGGCAAAGAAGGCTCTGTTCTCCCAAAGAGATGATCAGTACTCAGACTGACAGCAGCGACAGTGCTGCTGCCTTTGTGGTTGGGGAGGAGATGGATGAAGATCACCAGGCATTGCCTTCCGTATCCATACCATGCAGCTCCATTATATTCAAGGAAGAGTTTATCCTCAGGCCGCATTCCCAGGAAATCTCTCTGATACAAAGCAGCATTGTGGTTGGTACAATTGTGCATACAAATCTGACAGGAGGGAGGTGGAGACTGAGGGGACTATGTCAAAGGCATGTGACACTGAAATCATCCCTGCTCCTTGTCATGAGTGCAGCCGAAGATCTGGAACCTGAAGGGTTAACTGTAGCTGAGGAGAATGCTGAGCAATTAGAAATACAAATACCTGAATCGCCCCCAGATTCTCCTCCCCCAGTAGACAGGCTGAGGGCCAGGCTTTGGGGAAGACTTATGACAAAAAGGTCAGAGGATCGCTTGAAGGCTACCCGCAGAAACATCTGATCAACTAGCCCTGAGTTCTGACAGAATGAAAAGGCTTCCAGCAGTTCAAGGGGCTGTTTTACTATATAGACAGCTCTCAGACGGCTGAAAATCCGTAGAAGCAACAAGTCAAACCTCTGGCTTGCATCCATGCTCCTGACAACTTTGAACTTTGTTCCCTGGACCCTTGGCTTTGGACCCTGACCTTGGACTACGTTGTGCCTTTTGGCTTTGGACTCTGATCCTGGACGATGTTGTGTGAGTTGGCTTTGGTATTTGGATATCGGCTCTGCATTCCCTGAATTCCTGACATAGGACTGGCTTATTGGATTCTGCTGTTGTAACCCCTGGGAACATGACACTCCTCCAGCTGCACTTGCCCAACCAGTTGATGAAACTAATAATGATGACAATCATAGAATCGTAAGTATGGAGTTGGAAGGGACCTATTAGGCAATGAAGTCCAACTCCTTGCTCACTGCAGGAATCCAAATCAATGTATATCTGACAGATGGTTGTCTAATTTTTCTTCAATATGATTATGTAACCAACTGTGTATCTACCAGATAATTGTTCTATCCAGCCCACACAGAGTTCACTTGCTAATCAGAATACCACCAGGCACTTTGTCAAAAGCTTTACTGAAGTGAAGATATATTACATCTAAATCTTTTCCACCATCTACCAGACAGCCTACACAATCAAAATATGAGATAAGATTAGTTTGGCAGGATTTGTTCTAGACAAATCTATGTTGGCTTCTGGTTATTACTGCATCACTTTCAAAATGCTTGCAGAGTAGTGACTTTATAATATGCTATAGAACTTTTCTTGGGATTGATGTCAGGTTGATGGGTTTGTAGTTCCTAGGTTCCCCCTTTTTTGCCCTTTCGGAAGATAGGGACAACATTAGCCCTTCTCCAATCATCTGGCATTTCACACACTCCATGAGGCCAAGAAAATAATAGACAGTGATTCTGAGAGTTCTTTGGCCAGTTCCTTCAGATGTAATTCATTAGACCCTGGATATTCAAAGTACTATGGAATTCCTTGACTATTTGTTTATTAACCTCAAGCTGCAATCCTGTCCCTTCCATTTGTACTTGACCTTTGGCTGGAGAGTCATAAACTATCTTTTGGGATAGTTTATTATGACCATCAATTCTTACTTTTGGAAGAGCTAAAGTAAGAATTGAGCACTTCTGTCTTTTCTTCATCATCTGTTACTTGTTTGTTTGTTTGTTTGTTTGTTTTTTTTTTTTTTTTTTTTACTTCCCCACCAAGTACAGTAGCTAACTTGACAAATCCCTGTTAGAAACATGCGGTCAAAAACTAGAGCTCCGAAGAAGTCTAGAAGCATTTTCAAGAGTATACAACAGATGCTGGCATAGCTAAGTTCATACATTGCAAGAAGGTGCTGAACCCTGGGAAGGACCTGAGTCATCTCTCCAATTGTAGCCTCCCCAGCCACCTGAAGGCTCAGCACAAGGCATTCCTTCTGGCAATGAAATGGATACTGCGGGGCCAAGAGGCTTCCTGACCAGGGCCGGACTGGGACCAAAAATCGGCCCTGGCATTTAGAGCACACAGGCCCACCGGCTGTGGGGACACAGGCCCACCTGTTGTGGGCTCCACGATATTGTGGCGAGCTGAAAGGGCGTTGCTGGTATAGTGGTATTGGTACATGCTTACGAGTTCTCCCTATCCCAATCATTGCCCTGGTTGTATAAATAACAAGGAGCATCAGGAAATCTAAACCTATAAAATCATCCCGTTATGTCATACTCTATTTGTAACAAGGTGTTTAAAAAAAGCTTTTTTGCTCTTAATAACTACATGACAGGAAGAAATTCAACAAGTAAATGTTTCCCTGTCTTGAAATGCAGTAATAGGGGGCTTTGAGGAAGGGGGGCTTCAGATTGCTTTATTTATAACTGCCAAGCATCTATTAAAATGCCTTTGTTTAAGATAAGCTAACCACCCTTGATTTCTGATTTCATTGTCTTCAACCACTATCATGCTCTTATATTCCAACACACATTTAAAGCAACCATGCAAGGAGTCATCCCTTGCACGCTGATAAGGACAGCCTTGTTTCCAGCAACCTGAAGCTTAAAATCAAAATGTTTACAGTGATGCCCCAGTTCCTGTTTAGACATTTTAGCATGTCTTGACCTATAAATGATTGACATCCATACAGAATAGATACGCTTCTTCCCTATTTCCTAACTAGAAAGGGTAGCTGTTTTTCTGTTGTGTGTGAAGTTTGTGGTATCTTGAATTTGTCTCTTGAGCCTCTTCCTTTGCTTAACCCTGGCATGGATCAAGCTACTGAAAGTGGAGCTTAGCTGTGAATGATATTTGTTGGTAGCTTTATTGTGTAGTAGGGACGTGGTGGCACTGCGGGTTAAACTGCAGAAGCCTCTGTGCTGCAAAGTTAGAAGACCAGCAGTCGTAAGATCGAATCCACGTGATGAAGTGAGCTCCCATCACTTGCCCCAGCTCCTGCCAACCTAGCAGTTCGAAAGCATGTAAATACAAGTAGATAAATAGATACCACCATGGTGGGAAGGTAACGGCTTTCTGTGTCTAGTCATGCTGGCCACGTGACTATGGAAACTGTCTACAGACAAACACTGGTTCTATGGTTTGGAGACGGGGATGAGCACCGCACCCTAGAGTCAGACACGACTGGACAAATTGTCAAGGGTAACCTTTACCTTATTGTGTGGTGCTTTTTTCAGCCTGCATTATCAGTGTAATAATGTTTCTATGCCACATTGAGTTATTTAGGAAAAATAGCATATATTTGAGCCATAATCCTATTGTAGAATACTGTAGTGATTTCCACAAATTTTTGGCTCTCTGTTGTTTGTCCAGGGATGCAACTAAGTGAATGGTCTGGATATGTGCTGATGGAGTAACCACACACACCAAGTATGCACATTGCACATGGCTACATAGGATGGGAGAACATAAATTAAGACAGGCTAGAGCTTAGTAGCAGCATACGTGCTGGTCCCAGGTTCAAAGCTTCCCAGTCTGGGAAACTTTCTGATCTGTAATCCTAAAGGCAATGTAGACTGGGGGTGGTGGGGGGTGGTGGAGCATCATTGGCCCTCCAGATATTTTGGAAGTCATATTACAAAGGCCTCAGCCAGCATGACCAATGATGAGGGATTGTGGGAGTTATCATCCAAAGCAACTGGAGAGACATTAAGGTTGCTGACTTCTGGTATAGACAATCAATGCTAGACGGTCCAGTGGTTATTGTTTTCTCTATATCTGAATTAAGAACTAAGTAGATACCCTGACTTTTCTATGTTCGGAAATGAATTTTTATTCTGTGGGGCTTGCTTCATGATAATAAAAGATGTGTTACCTTGGGCTTGCAAGACATGTTAAGAAGAAGAATGAAGAATGCCTGAGAGGAGAGAGGTTCAGACCTCCATTGCCATTCCAGTCTATCCCGGATATGTGTGAAGGTACCTTCCTAGCTGTACCTTTGGGAGTGGCTGCTCGTGGTCTGAACTGGAGGAAGGGCAGAAACTCCTCATCCCAGACTGGCATGATGTGTCTGTCCCTCATGCTCACATTGCAGCCCACCTGTGACTTTTGGGAAGAAGCAGGACTTTGAAACGCAACCCATTTTCAGCAAGTACTGTATCTCACAAAACAGGAGGAAGGAACAGATCTGGGGTGCCTTGGAAAGATAGCTACTCCATATCCAAATAACTCGGCCGGCTTTGGGTTCTAATTTACTTGGACCTGAGTGGAAGTGGGGTTGCCAATTAGCTGCTCTGCCTCAGACATCAAATGTCTTGGGCTGACCCTGAGATCAGCCATTGATCCTGATTTTTAATGTCAGATCAATCCTGGAATCTATGATGGCTGTATCTAAAGCCGCCTCATCCTACTGACAGAACACCAAGGTTGACCATATTTTTTTCTCTGTCTTAACAACTGGATTCCTTCCCCTCTGCCCAAGCTTCTGTGATGAGACATGTCAGAACAGACAAGAAACCTTTCAGAATAATGTTGATTACTTTACATTATACTCTTAAGCATACCTGATTAAGGGGGAGGGGGGAATCAAACCTGAGCCAACAGGGTGTTTGTGAAATAACTATGTGCAGACAGTGGAGAGCCTGCAAATTGGTACCTTTCTCACTCACCCATGTGGAATCTAAAACTGTTTTGCTTTCCTGGCAGTCTGGTTTCATGGGCTGTGGGCATCAACTCTGGCCCAATTTTTAAGATACTGTATTTGCCTTAACTAAATTTTATACCATCTTTGTGTGATGAAGAGTTCTGGAGAGCTCAAAATCTCATCTGACCAGCAAGCCAAAAAAAAAAAAAAAGTGCCCAGTCCAGAGACAATATTCTATGAATAGATCACACATATGTATACTGTACTTTTTGTATTATACTCTGGCCTGCAGTTTTAGTGATACTGAAGGAAAAATGTCCAAGTGAACAAAATACAGCTTGCATTCTCGAAGGCTTTCATGGCCAGGATCCAATGGTTGCTGTGGGTTTTTCAGGGTTGCTTGTCCATGTTCTGGAGGTTTTTCTTCCTAATGTTTTGCCAGCCTCTGTGGCCGGCATCTTCAGAGGACAGGAGTCACAGACAGCCACTTCTGTCCTCTGAGGATGCCGGCCACAGAGTCTGGTGAAACGTTAGGAAGAAAAACCTCCAGAACACAGCCAAACAGCCTGAAAAAAAACACAACCAAAATAGAGCTTACTTCTGAGTAACCAGGCATAGCCTGTGGACCAAGATGCTCCTCTCAAAACCTTATGAGGGGAAGGGAGGTCATGCCAGTCACTGCTCTGTCATAAATGTACTCCTGGAGGAAATCTTTGCAGATACCCCGTGGGTCCTACCTAGATCAAATCAAGCTTGATCTATCTCTGGAGGCAAAAAAGAAGAAAACGGAGACTGTCCTACTTTAGGCACATCATGAGAAGGTGGGATTCTGTGGAAAAGAAAATCGTCCTGGGAAAGGCGGAAGGCAGCAAGAAAAGAGGAAAAGCAAATATGAAATGGACTGACTCCCGACAGGCTTAAGTTTACAAGAGCTCAGCAGGGCAGATGAAGGCGGGGCATTTTCGAGGTTGCTCCTTCATAGCCGATACAGTATTCCTCATTTCAGGCGGTCTGCGCGCAGCTATTCTCCCGCCACCCCTCAGCAAGCCCCGCACCTCCAAGGTGAACAGGGGCGGCAGGTTGAAAGCGAGGCGGCGTCGGCGTCTACACACACACACACACACACACACACACACAGCTCCCCACCCCCCCACCCCATCTGTGCAGCTTGCGTGCCCGTGCGCGCCACCCGGCTCCGCCAAGAGGGCCGCGCGGGGAACCAGGAGACGCCGCGGGTTGCTTGGCTGCCTGCCGCCGCCGCTGCTTTTTTCCCGCCTCCCTCCATTGGCTGCAAAAGGGAGCCAAGGCGGCACCCGCCCGGCTTTTGTAAAGCTGCAGCAGCGAGAGGAGAGCGGAGAGGAGCGGAGCAGAAGGGGAGGCAGGGGCCGTTGCCACCGCCGCGGGGCTT